>NC_140487.1:28134453-28476953 GCF_964271855.1 Acomys minous | reverse complement strand
CCCATCCATGTTATTTTACTGAATACCTAACTTGTGCAATTGTACGGATTGTAGCTAGCTTGTCAGTGACTTAACAGTTGATATTCATAATAAATTAGTACATTGTGAATGTATCTTTCTGGCTCAGAGACAGCTCAGTCAAGATTATTTTTTTTCTAGCTCCATCCATTTACCCAAGAAATTCATAACTTCATTTTCTAATGGTTGAATAGTATCAAATTGCGAAAACATACCATATTTTCTATATTCATTTGTCCCTTAATGGATATCTAGGTTGTGCCCAATTTCTGGATATTTTGAGTAGAGCAGCAATGGACATGGTTGAAAAAAATGTTTGTGTAGTAGGATGAGGCATCCTTGGTGTATACTGCTAAGAGTGGTAGAACTGGCTCATGAGGGAAACTGATTTCTAGCTTCCTAAGGAACCAAAACATTGATTTCTGTAATGGTAATACAAGTTTTCATTCCTGCTACCATTATATGACACCAGAACTAACTGTCATTTGTTTTATTGGTCTTGTCCTAGATATTTAAAATTGTTTAAAACACCACAACACCAATGCATATATTAAAATATTACATCATTACCATATGTGGTATGTGTATGTGTGTGTGTGTGTGTGTGTGTGTGTGTGTGTGCGTGTGCACACATGCATGTGCTTTGTAGTAAACTATACAGATATGTCAAGTTCTCTTCTTATGTATTTCTTTTTTTTTCCTTTTTTATTAATTTATTCTTGTTATATCTCAATGGTTATCCCATCCCTTGTATCCTTCTTCCCTCCCTCCCATTTTCCCCTTATTCCCCTCCCCTATGACTGTTCCTGAGGGGGATTACCTCTCCCTGTATATGCTCATAGGGTATCAAGTCTCTTCTTGGTTACCTGCTGTCTTTCCTCTGAGTGCCACCAGGTCTCCCCCTCCAGGGGACATGGTCAAATGTGAGGCACCAGAGTACATGAGAAAGTCATATCCCACTCTCCACTCTACTGTGGAGAATGTTCTGACCATTGGCTAGATCAGGGGAGGGGTTTAAGGTTTACCGCCTGTATTGTCCTTGGCTGGTGTCTTAGTTTGAGCGGTACCCCTGGGCCCAAATCTGCCTATCATAATGTTCTACTTGTAGGTTTCTAGGACCCTCTGGATCCTTCTACTTTGCTATTCTCCCATGCTTCTCTCATCTAGAGTCCCAATAGAATGTCCTCTCCTCTGTCTTGGTTTCCTGGTAAGTGAAGGCTTTCGTGGGACATGCCCGTTGGGCTAATATGCAGATATAAGTGAGTATATACCATTTGAGTCTTTCTGCTTCTGGGTTAACTCACTCATTATGATTATTCCTAGCTCAATCCATTTATCCATAAATTTCGGGAATTCCTTGTTTTTAAAGCTGAGTAGTATTCCATAGTGTAGATGTACCACAGTTTCTTTACCCATTCTTCTACTGATGGACACTTAGGCTGTTGTCTGTATTTCTTTTATTTCTATGAAGTGTTTACATATTGCAAGGAGTAATACGGCTATGAGTCCTCCCACAAATGCCTTTCTTCTTGTCACTGTGAAATATTGATTGATGATAGCTTATTTATAGAATTAAAACTAATATACACTGTCACATTTTGTTGCAATACAAATAGTCTAATTTTTGATAAGTCAGTACTCTACCAATCTTCCAGATGGCCCCAGTAGAAGGGAGGAGTAAGTACTAAATATAATAACTAACCTTTCTTTTTCCTCCGACACCAAAGAAAATGCTGTACATTTTATTCAATTAGGAATAATTCTTTTACTTCTACTACCACCAAACACCTCATTCTTCTATAGCATTTGTTGTTGTTGGACTGAAAATGAAATTTTGCCATATTTTGAAAGATGATGGTGGTTGATTTATTCATAAGACCTCATGTTCTTTGTCCTTATTTGTCACTTTGCCAACCCCAAATGCTGTGTAGAAACGTGAGTGTGACAGCAATATTTCTAACCTTCTCTGACCTCAATTTAATTAGTGTATTTGAGCCTTACAGTATCATCTGTAAAATGACCCAAATAAAAATAAACAACAAAGCCATGCAGATAATGTAAATTATACCACATTCAATTTGAATAAAATTGTATTTGATAGATAAAGTTCAAACTATTATAGATTCATTTTGTTTAGTTATAAAGTATGAATTTAATAGTAAGAATGTGGCAACAACCCATTAGATTACCTTATATGTTTTGCTAGTAATATCAGAAAACAATGATAGATAGACAGTGTTACTCTTAAACCAAAGAAAGGTTTCCATATAACAGTGCTGAACTATGAGCTAAATTTGGTAATATTTATATTCCAAATTGGGCAAAATGTACTCTGCTGCAGCCATCTGTAATAAAATCTGTGCTCTGTGATGGATAAATGAAAGAAAAAAGTGCTGCAGGGGAAAACTGCCCTTTAATGCTTAATGCTGGCAATTGTGCCAGACTCCTGTTAGTGTAAATTTTAATTCTCATAATTCATGTCATTTGTTTTTGCAAATATTTCTTTGAGGAAAACAAAACAAAAGGTCGTTTGTGTTAAACAGGATAAGAATATCTAGCCTAGGACTTAGAAAAATCTCATTAACACCCACACCAACACTATTTGTCAGTACATAATGGATATTGAGAAGTAGAGCTCCACACTGGCCTTTCTGAAGGTTTATTGATTCTGTACTGGGAGCTAGGTTTTCAAATAATAGCATTTCTCTCAGTATCCAGTTTGGTGATCCATCTGTCTCTATCTCTGAAGAGATTTTGAGTCCTATAATACAGTAACCTCCTTTAAATACTGTAAATGTGTTAATGTCATAAACATAAAAGGAGATAAACACAAGTGAGAGATCAATCTCTATCAAAAGAATGACTTGCATGGAAAGATGAGCCAGCCTACAAGGCAAAGTTTTTCCAGTACGTGCTCACACGCTTCATCATTTGATTGTTTTCATGTTGAGCATTTGAAATACATACAGAAATTTAGGTTTTGCTCTTTGTCTTAGTCACTCTTCTATATTAACTTCTATCTTTGTTAGGGTTACAATTGTTGTGAAAGGCAGCATGACAACATCAACTCTTATAAAAAGAAAGCATTTAATTTGGGCTTGCTTACACTTCCAGATGGTTAACCACTGCCATTGTGCTGGAGGCACACAATACTTCTCAAGTAATTCCGTTCTCTGATGACTAAGCACTCAAGTACATGAGTCTATTGAGGCCATTCTTATTTAAACAACCTCCCTCTTCCATGATTCAGGAAGAAATTTCTATCACTGTGTGAGCTTAAATGTATTGGTGTCCTGAAGGAATGGCTGGATATAGTGGATATAAATGTGTTTTTGTTTTGACCTCAAGTATGGGATGTGCACAGGCTTGTGTGAGGGTGTGTGGTGTTTGTCTGCTGGAAATAGACTTGTGAAAGGACACATGGTGTTTTCTACTAGAAGAGGAATTGTCTTTTTCAGGAACATTGTCTTTGCCAAATGAAAAAAACATCCTAGTATGGACTCCAAGAGGAGATGGTTATATGATTATATACATAGATATATATCTATATATATATATGAAAGCCCAAAGCAAGATGCTGGACTTTTGGTCTTGGCATTGTTTCTTATCATTTGGCTGTTCTTTGCTCCACTTCAAGAAGCTCCTAGAGAGAAATGCTTCAGAGAACACTTTCAGGTAGGTTCTCCTTCTGGCTGCTGCTCCAAATTATGGCTGCGGCTGTTGCAGTCACCTTTACTGAATTGCTGGTTTGCTGTTTACTGGATTAGCTAAAATCCTGACTATGAAGAGTGGAGTTACTGCAAGGAACTGAGTCTAAAAAGGTCTACTTCTCCTGTTCCCATTAAATTCTTTTCTCTCCTGTCTAGGGTAGGTGGGTTGGAAGGGAGGTATAAGCATTAAAGAACCCCAAATAAATTTTGTTGAAAAAATTCAAAGCCTACTTCTGGGAAATGTTGGCCAAGAAAGACAGTAGTTAGGAGACAATTGCAGTAGGATAAGCATGCAGTTTCAGCTACAGAAAATACTAACATGAATGGATGACTTGAACCTAGCAAGTTAAAACATGGCCAATTTACTAGGACCCCCCTTAATATGCACACATGTACACACACACATGTACACACCTGGCCAGTGCTAAAAATTAAAGCAAATTTTAAAACAAGAATCCATCATACTAAGGAACAAGAAAACTGAATAGCCTTTCTTAATAATAAACATTTATTTTGCTTGGAATTAGCAAGATTCAGTGGCTATTTGATCATGAGACCTTCTCCTAGGCAGACAACAGAACCTTGTAAATAGAATATAATTGAAAATAACTTGGCATTTTTCTTGAACATATCATTAAGTAGCTGATGAATATTTTCTGTTGTAAGTGTTTTTAGCTAATAGTTTCACAGTGGACATACCTGAACAGAAGGACTTATGAAATTTGATTTTGGAAAATGTTCAACATAAAAACAATATTCTATAATTTACATATAGTATAATTGCATTTCCTCCCTTAAAATAAGTGAATAAGTGAATAGAGAGAGACCCTGCAGAACAAGTACATGATGAAAAATAGCTAATTGAATTCCTTATCTTTTTGATAGAACATTCCCCAAAATACTTGAAATGGTACACATGCAAATAAAATATGGATTCATGATGACAAGAAATACACTTAAGTCATTGAAAGATGCTTTCAAATTCATGGAAAAAATACTATGTGAAGTGGTAGGCACTTGTGGTTGGGCTCTTTATTTTCAACCTGTGCACACATGGTGGAACTGCATCAGAAATTATTTATGTGGTACCACAACTAACTTATATTTTATTTAACAAGTAACTATTTCTACAATTTCAACAGAGGAAGAAGTCCAATACAAAAGAGAGAAGCATAGGAGGGGCAAACAAGTGTAGACAAAGGCTTAGCTGAATTGAATTTGTCCTGTTGACAGAAAACAGGATGAAACACAAAATTAGAGGACCACAAGAGCTGCTGCAAGGTATGTGATAAGTGAAACTCTCTACCTTACATGTGATACCTTGCTTTAGCTTAGAAGAGCTTCCTTCTTAAGGCTTAAAAACATGTCTACATATATCTAAAGTAGGAAAAATACAAGTCCTATCATGCTGAAGAAAACTAGGTGGAGAAATTAATGTGCTACATTAATTAAACATTCCATGGTTTAATTTTTAGTTAATATTAATGCATTAGTAGAAAGTAATAATGTATATTTTATCACCTAGTATCTTCTAGCTCACTCTGTGAGTTACATAGTGCTCTGATTTTGAAAAAAGCAAAGCACAATACATCCAACATTATAGTGTAACACAGACTTTCTCACTGTCTTAAATTCTGCTTTAGCTTCCTGTCTTCATCATCATCTGACTTGCTCCCAGGTACCCAGATCTTGACAACCAGTAAGCAATCTTTCTCTGTCTTACAGTATGACTTTTCAAAATATCTTATTTTGGAAATATTGAGTAAAAAGACAATTTATCCCAATGTCCTCATCTAATCACTAGTCATTGGCTTAATGAATCACTTACCATAAGTCCTGAATAATGTTACATTATGAAATGTACCACACTTTACCTGTTAAAGAGCATCTTGGAATCTCCTAGATTTTTATGATTTTGAATGAAAATGTTCACTCTCCATCAATAGTCTCATTCTATAGTCATGTTTGCAGCACATCTAAATAAATACCAAGTAGTGTGACTAATAACTAGCTGAATGACTATGGGCAAAGCTGTTGTCTACATAGAAGAAGCTATACAATTTTATCTATTGTGCTAATTAGTTTTCTATAGCTGAGACAAAATTAAATGACAACATCAACTTAATGGAGGTGAGCTTAATTTTTTCTCAATTTTAGAATGTCATAAAGAGACATGATATTGCACATGTTCCACCTGTTATGGTAGCAGCACATGGTGGTGTCTCTTCAAATACCGTAAGATGTAACACAGAAAGGTACACTCAAGGAGAAGTGGAAAGGGATTTTCAAAAGCGCATCTGTAGTGATTATGTTCACCAGCCTGGCAAGCTGAATGCCAAAAGACTCAATAACTTCCCAAATGAATACAACATCTTGGTAGTAAGTGATCCTGGGGGAGATTCAGATTCAAAGCACACCACGTTTTTGTCAGGAATAAATGAGAGTTCATGTAACCTTATGCCCTCATCAACAAAGTTGTGAGTCTGAAGCTACTGAATTTCAGTCTTTCTAGGTGCACTGTGGTAGCCCATTACAAAACTTTTACCTCCTTAGCATGGTTAGATGGCTCATCGAGGTAAGATGCTAACTGCCAAGTTTGACAACTCAGGTTTAATTTCTAGTTCTCAAGTCTGAAAGGAAAGGACTAGTTTCCATCGGCTGTCCTTGACTTTCACAAAAATGTCATGTCATATATTCACAGTTACCACTAAAGTAAATAAATGCATTTTAAAGCAATTCCTTGATAATATAATAATATTAGATAGCATCTATATATTTACTTGTTAAATATAGTATTTCATTGTTACTAACTAATAAATTCTATGCATCTATTATTTATCATAGACCCGTAGAACAACGCTGAACAGAAATGGGAGAGGAGACATTTCTCACTACAAGAGATTTTATATATTCATTGTTATCAAGTAAGAAGCTATATTTTATATTTGATTTCTATGATAATTTAGATTTTAGTTTTTATTGTAAATGGGTACTGGGTTCATCATATAGATTTTCTGTATATGTTGATATAAAAATATAATTTTTATTCTTTACCTTGCTGATATCACAGAATTAATTTGTGAATGTTGAAGCTGCCTATGTAAGTATACCTGGAAAGACACCCTCTGGTAAATTCTTATGATAGTGGGTTGCCTTTAAAATCACTTTGAATACAAGGGTACTGTCTTTTAAACTAAAAGGCAGGATCAGTCACCCTCAGCATGGTTTCCAGGTTGTACTTCCTCCATGTTTCTCAGTCTTAGTGATCTAGCCAAGGATTTTCCATATATCTTTTACTAATTTTCCCGCTGCCACCTACTGGGTGACTGTTCCCATCTCTACCTTGTCCTTCCCTTTTGGCATTGCAGATCTTTCCTGCTTCACTCTGAAATTTGCTTATATTGAAACTGCCCTGTTATCCTACTATTTCCGTGTCCTCCTCCGTCTTATCTGAAGGACACAACTGAGACTCCACAGTTTGTTGATCATAACTATGACTCATCACTACTCAGAATGCTAAGGAAGACTTGGCATTGTACAATCCTATTTTCACTTATGGTCTAAAATTTTTATAGGTTGCTCTTAATATCCTTGTTTTTTTTTTTTTTCCATGTGACATTTCTTTTGATTCTCTGGAAGTTTCACATCATGTATGCCAATCACAATCCTTTTCCATTTCTACTATGTCTTCTCCTCCATTGTGACACTCTCCAACAAGAAGTAAAAAATAAAAATATGAAAAAAAAATGGAGCATAGTCAAACTCTCAGAGGCTTGCTCGCTTAAATAGATCCCCACCTATTCCTCTGTCAAAAGCCATCAATTGTGGAGAGTTACTCTTTGGCATCTTGTCCACAATTAAAAAAAATTTTTTTTTATAATTTATTCAGATTCCATCGTGATCATTATCCCCTTGCTTGTATCTAATCAGGTCCATCCTGATATCCTTCTTCCCCTTCCACTGTGTGCCATCAGCCCTCTCCATCAATGGGAAGTGATCAAATCGGGGGCACCAGAGATCATGTCAGAGGAAGTCCCTGCTCTCCCCACAACCATGGAGACCAAGCTGTCCATCCATTGGCTAGATCTGAACAGGAAGTCTAGGTTTACTGCATGTACTGTCCTTGGTTCATGCAACAATTTGTGCAGGCCTCAGAGGGTTCAGGAGCCCCACAAGGAGTTGATGCCACTTTTAAAGAGCTTCTTCAGTAGCTTTCTGTCTAGGCTATGTTGTTGTTGTTGTGTTGTTGGTGGTGTTGCTGCTTGGGAAGGTACCATTTTCATTCCAAACATTTTATAACATTACCTGGAACTCATCCAAGACAAGTACCTTCTGCTTTGGAAATGTATTATTTTTTATTTAATTATTTTTATAGTTAAAGGTTTATACATAGTATATTTCCTTGTGTGAATTTCTGTAAGGGGTCTTTTTCTTACAAGTCATCAAATGCATAATTTAAAGCTGTTTATGATACTCATTCATTAAATTTACAAAGTAATACATAGACTTCATTGTCAGGTCCCAGCCCCTGGGAAAAATTGAATCAGGGTTCACCTGAAAGAGGGAGTGGGGATTGAAAGTAGGATACAGAGACCCGAGAAATAACGAATCAAGTCAGGACATTTCTGATCAAGATTCACTTTATTGCTGACTAGCAGGAACATATATAGGGCAAGGTCAGTAGGATCTATTCTTATCTCACTCACCCTAGCCCCTGGGCAAGAATACAATAGCCTAAATTGCTCCCTGTAGAACTTCCTAGTTCTCTGAGTAGTTCCTTGTAAGAACTTCCTAGATCCTCTGGGTGGTTTCAAGTTGAGACTTCTCTACTTCTTTCAAAAGTAAGTAGTCCAAGGATAGCCTGGAACACAAGACCTCGTGGTGAGGTAAAGGTCAGCAACTCGAAGGTCACAGCATACAGCCTAAGCACAGGATTTCTGACATGGCAGAATTTGTTATAGGTCCCCACACTTCATTATACTTGTAATTTATGTCATGAAATATTTTAGGGCATTATGAATGATAAATAATGGGCCTTGTTCCAATTTTATGCAGGCATATAACACGTGCTAATTATATTTCCTCTTACAGTGTTATCGTATTTTATATCCCATATCCTTTTTATTTTCCAATTCATCTCCTATTTTCATGTCTCACATTTTTATGACTCCAGAACTGAAAGAAAACTTGTGAAACTGATCTTACTGATATATGTTGATTTTGTTTAACACAACTTTCAGTTACATCCATGTTTCTACTCTCTGTAACACTTTGTTCTTTTTATTATGTTAGGTATATTTCAGACTTGTCAATTTTACTCTTATACAAGGATAAGAAAGTGGTGTTATATATTTTTCTTTGGATGAATAAAATACTGAGGAAAGTAAAAAAAATGCCACATAACTTCCTTTAGGACAATAAAGTGTAGTACTGGAGGAATATTTTTTATTAGTTGTATATTATTAATAGTTAAAACAAGAATTTCAACTATAAAATAAATAGGATGTTTATAGAGATTCAGTGAAAGAAACAGAAATGTAGGTATTTGAGATTTTCAAGAAAGAAACTTATAACTGGCCCTTTTGCAAAATAGAATAGATGAATGAGAATTTATATAAAGAGCCTAATATTAATGATATAGCATCTTATAGCAGAGAAATCAGTGAATGATGTGAATGTTGAAACTGCCTATGTAGGTGTATCTGGAAAGACAACAAATTAGGTCAGTCTTATCCTCAAGCATTGCATTCAATTTGATAATACAATTTAGTTTTTCTTTAACCGTTGAAGACCATCATAATACAGGCAAGTAAAGCCAATTATCTAAGCTATTGTCATGTAACATGTTTCAAATAACATGCATTAAATGTGTTATTTGTGTGAAAAAAACCATTGATTTGTTAAAGTATAGATATTACAAAATAGGAAAACAAAAAACGAGAGACAGTACTCACAGACCCTGTCGTTTTTCTTGGAATACTCTAATGTTCTAATTGTTCATGTGTATTATGTAGCCACATTGCAGAGATAAACTTCAATGCTTATGGTATCTGGTCCTTAAAAAGATGCTGTGGGACAAAATATTGTCTTGCCCTCTATTATTCTATAATCTAGAACACTGAAATTTATAGAAGCAATTTCTTAGCTGTTAGGTAGGATAAAGAGAGTATCTAGTCTTTGCATTTCTTATCTACTATTTTAAATTATATTCCTCATTTGAGAAACTATTAAGCATTTATTATGCAACTTCTCCTTGCATCTTGTTCGTTATTTAAATGGAAGTGCAAGTAACTTTCTAAGCAGAAATTCTTCAGGTGCATGCAAGCATCAAGCTGTTCTTCCTCTATTTGAGGAGATACTAAATTTTTCATGAACCCTAAAATTCCTGTTGTAATAAAAAGCAATATATCAGCTAGACTATAATAAAGTACTGGCGTTTTACATCTTGGTTTACATCACAAGCAGCATTTAACATATACAGACATTATTAGCACTTCCATCTGCTCTGCAGCACACATTATAACATCTGGTTTTATTTTTGTTTGTTTTTATCTCCAAGTGTCACATATCATCTGTTATTTTTATGTAGTGTAAGATCTCCTTGAGGACAGAAAGTACCGGGATAGTTTGATTGGATTGTTCTTAAAATGCTTTATCACACTAAGTCATAAAAGAACTTATTTCATCTTTCTTGTCAGTCAACATGTATCTTTATTCAACAGAATTCATGTATACAGAAAACTAATCTTAAATTATACTTAATTCTATGAATATGTGCTTTCTTTCACGTAGGGATGGCATTCTTGTGTTCTATATTGACTTTTTCGAGATTTATAAAATTTTTATATAAATAATCTTTAAGACTCAACTGCTTGCTGAAAAGACAAAAATAAACTATAGTTCTTGAACTATGAGCTCATGTTTAGAAAATGACATTTGTCAAAAGTGAGATGCAGAAGCAGTTCCATGATTAATAAAAAAAAATTTTTTAAAGAAATGATAACATTCTTTAATTCTATAAAAAGAAAATAATTTTATAACTACTTTATATTCATGAATTTAATTTCATGGTTAACAAAAAGTTCAAAACTGTCAATGGAGAAATATCTTCAACCTAATTAATGTCAACTTTTGGAAATGTGCAAGCCTGGCTGTGAAAACTGATATTTCCAATTTAGAATAACAAAAATTTAAGCCCTTGTTAGATATAAGAGACAATTCTATTACCTATATTGTTCATGAAACATTCCCCCTTGAAACATACAAATCAACCTTCAATGCTGTTTCACTGTTGCTTTGATATGGTGTTTACATTATTGTCCCATTTCACGTTCTAGGAGGACTCAGTCTGTTACTATGCTCTGTACTGGAAAATGTAATAAATTACTGGAAGGTGTTTCAGTCTTGTGATTATTTATGTAATGTAGTCTCAGAAAAGATTATCCTTTTGACCTTAGGATTACACATCCGCATAGATGCTTCATTCAGATCAATTTTTTTTCAAAATTTCCTTAGAATGCAATAGAATTTTATGTATATGATTAGTGTCTCATCCTAAAAACTTATGTAATTTATAGAAGTATTACATTTTATTTAATTATGTTGATCAAATGTGCCTTCAAGGCTACTAAAAATATCTCATACTTTTTTCTTAACCATTATCATGTCAAAAAATTTGCTAAATTCTGTTGATTTTTCTAATTAGACCACACATATGTTTCATGTCTTAAAGAAACTATCTCATTCTATGTCTAGAGATATGAATAACTAATTATCTCTTGTAGTTCAAATTCACTATATTCAAACTTCAAACATTCAAAAAAGAATTCTGTTTAGCTCTAATGGTTGGTAAAGCAATGACCTAAGAATATGTCTTTTGATTGGATAGAGCAATAAGAAAAGGAAATGGCATAGAAAATTTCTTGTTATGGTTGGCAAATGGAAACATTTAGCAATCAGGATTGCATTTATGTACATGTATAAAAGACAGATAGTACTAGCTCTTCATAAAGTCTTTATATTTGTATTTCACTGATAACCATATTATTTTCCCATACAAATTAGTATGCTATAAATCTAAACATTGAGTGTGGCCAACTTGCTTGTCTTGAAAGTTAAATTATTTCTGTAATTTCTTCATGTAATTCATATACAATATTAAGAATCCAATTAGATTTCTTAAAAATGTTTTACAGAGATAGCAAATCATATATTATATAATAAGTGGTTTAGGAATAATTTCTCTGCTCATGTTGCTTAAAGCTAAGAATCTGAAACCACATATCCTCAAATATTTAGAATGTTCCAAGGAATAAATAGTTGCAGATGAATTCAGAATCATCACATATACACCCCAGTTTCTTGTTACTAAAGCAAGCATACTGGAGTCTGAGATCAGCTAGCACATTTAACTTTAAGATTATAAGATAATATTGCCAAGAATGTACTTATTGTGTGAGAAAGACAAAATGATAAGATAACCTGAAATTATTTCCATTTTCTTGTTTTTTGTTAATGTTCTGAATATTTATTTTTAGAAGTCAATGCAGTTCTTGTTTTTATGTTTGTATAGATGTTGAAGTGTTATTAATTTTGAATTATCATAATAAATTGTAGATGCTTTAAATACAATTTGATAATTTGACAATCAATTAATTCAATAAAACCCAATAAATTCACCTAAAAACAGAGCCATTACTTTACAAAACTTCTTATGCCTTTTATTTTTTATTTTTTAGTACTACTATAAGCAATCTCACCTTCTTTTATCTACCTTGTGTTAGTTTATATATTTACTAAATTCTTTTCTATGTGAAATAATATCATTTCATATTTGGCTTTATTTTTTCTCTACCTAATTTCCTCTATTTTATATTCAACTGATCAAGAATAAAATATATATCTATGGATCCTTCTACCTTGCCATTCTCCCATGCTTCTCTCATCTAGAGTCCCACTAGAATGTCCTCCCCTCTGTCTCAGTTTCCTGGTAAGTGAAGGCTTTCGTGGGACATGCCCCTTGGGCTAATATGCAGATATAAGTGAGTACATTATGATAGGCAGATTTGGGCCCAGGGGTCCCGCTCAAACTAAGGCACCAGCCAAGGACAATACAGGCAGTAAACCTTAAACCCCTACCCAGATCTAGACAATGGACAGAACACTCTCCACAGTAGAGTGGAGAGTGGGATATGACTTTCTCACATACTCTGGTGAGTATGTGACCACCATACCTTTGACCATGTCCGCTGGAGGGGGAGACCTGGTGGCACTCAGAGGAAGGACAGCAGGTTACCAAGAAGAGACTTGATACCCTATGAACATATAGAGGAGGAGGTAATCCCCCTCAGGAACAGTCATAGGGGAGGGGAATAAGGGGAAAATGGGAGGAAGGGAAGAATGGGAGGATACAAGGGATGGGATAACCATTGAGATGTAACAAGAATAAATTAATAAAGTAATAAAAAATATATATATCTATGTTTTAGGGAAATACATATTCATAAATGTGATTAAATGTAGCGGTACTTTAATCTTTATTTATTCATTTATTTTTGAGATTATAGTTAGAAAATTTCCACTTTATCCTTCCTCCCTCTGAATCTTCAATTATTATTGCATGCAGATATGTATATGCATATACATATATATTCCAAAATATAACCTGCTCATTGTGTTTTATGCTACTTTTATGTAAGTTTTCAGAACTGATGACTTTTTCAAGGCTAACACGTTTGTGTGATCTTACATGTGGAAGACTGCTTCTGCTCTCAGCATTCCTTAGTTGCTTGTGATTCATTGTATAGGTCTATGTGTTGTGCACTTTTCCACATACACTTTGGCATGCCTATTTGTGTCACCCTTCTTCAGCCCGTATTTACACAATTATGTTAGTGAGACTTTTTAAAAATAATTTATTCAGACTACATCCTGATTGTTATCCACTCACTTGAATCTTCCCACCTTTCCCCCTCCCTCTTCTACCTTGTTCCTCTCCCCTAGACCTCTGACAGAAGGGGACCTCTTCCCCCACAGTATGACCACAGCCTATCAGGCCTCATCCAGATGGCTGCTTCCCCTTCTTCTGAATGCCACCTGGCCACTCCAGCCAGGGGAAGTGGTCATATTAGTAGGGGCACCAGATTTCATGTCAGAGGCAGTTCCTACTTTCCCCACAACCATGACGAATGAGCTGTACACTGGCTAGATCTGAACAGAGGGTCTAGATTTACTGCATGCATTGACCTTGGTTGGAATAGCAGTTTGTGCAGGCCCCCTGGGTCTAGATCTGCCAGCCTTGATGGTCTTTTTTGTGGGACACATGGACCCTCTGGGTCCTTCTATTTCCCCATTCTTCCATCCCACTCTCACCTGGAGTACACTAGCAAGTCCCAGCATCTGTCCTGATGCCCCACTGAGTGGAGACTTTCAGAGGACATCCATGCTGGACTAATATCTACTTATAGGTGAGTATATACCATGTGTGTTTTTCTGGGTCTGGGTTATCTCACTCACAATGATCATTTTTAGTTCCATTCATTTGCCTACAAATTTAAAGATTTCCTTATTTTAAATAGCTGAGTAGTATTTCATTGTGCAAATGTACAACAGTTTGTTTATTCATTCTTCAATTGAGGAACTTCTAGGTTGTTTCCAGATTCTGGCTACTACTAATAAGGTTACTATGAATAAAGTTTAGCAAATGTCCTTTTTGTGTAATGGAGCATCTTTTGGGTATATGCCAAGGAGTGGAATTGCTGGGTAGTGAGGTAGCACTATTGTCAATTTTCTGAGAAAGCACCACATAATAACACAATTAAGAAATGAGTTTCAGAGCTAAACAGAGAATTCACAACAGAAGAATATTGAATGGCTGAGAGACACCAAGAAGAGACTTGATACCCTATGAACATATGCAGAGGGAGGTAATCCCCCTCAGGAACAGTCTTAGGGGAGGGGAATAAGGGGAAAATGGGAGGGAGGGAAGAATGGGAGGATACAAGGGATGGGATAACCATTGAGATGTAACAAGAATAAATTAATAAAGGAGGAAAAAATGTTCAACGTCCTTAGTCATCAGAATAATGCAAATCAAAAAGACTCTAAGATTCCATCTTACACCAATCAGAATGGCTAGGATCAAAAACTTAAATGACAGCATATGCTGGCAAGGATGTGGAGAAAGAGGAACACTCCTCCATTGCTGGCAGGAGTGCAAACTTGTGCAACCACCGTGGAAATCAACTTGGTGCTTTCTCAGACACTTTAATTTACTACTAACTGGTACCCACAAAGAATAGCAGGGAGCTATGGATGCTGAAAATGTGAGAATATATAACATTTTTCCTGGCTTATGAAATACACACTGTATTATTATTATTATTATTATTATTATTATTATTATTATTAATCTATTGTTATCAGAATTTACAACAGGACATCTGTACTCCTTGATCTGGCAGTTTTGGATTTTTGAGACAGCGTTTCTCTGTGCAGTCTTAGCTGTCCTGAACTGGTTTTGGAGACCAGGCTGGGTTCTATGTCTCTGTCTCCCTTAGTGCTTGGATTACAGGTGTGTGCCACCACACCGGCATCTTGCTGTGCCTTACTTGTAAGTTTGTACCTATTTCTCCACCTCTGATCTTCTCTCTTTCATCAGTATTCTTGTGGCTTCTGATAACCACTATTCTCATCCCAATTTCTTTAAGGTTCACTGTTGAGAGCCTCCTTATGAGTCACATTGTGCAGTGAAATTTTTTTCTGTGAATGTATTGTTTCTCTAAATGCAGTAATCTGCACATCAGTCTATGTTTTCACAAGTGATGAATTTAATTTGTTTCCATATGTTAAATAATAACCTACAGTCTGTGTGAGTCAAAGTCTTGGAAATTATTCAGAAGTGGATAGATACTTAGGATCTTTAAAATATTTTGCTTTGGAATAATCCTACCATCATAGGTATACAGTTGTTTCTTTCACATGCTTCTTTTATTTATTTATTTTTTGCCAATATATCCATTTATGGAAGGCTGGATGAAATTAGAAGTTTTTGTCATTTCTTTGAGAAACCTTTATACTAATTTCCATAATGACTATGCTAATCTACATCCTGCAAAAACCGTAAGAGGAATATTTTCTCCGTACTTCCTTGTCATCGCTAGTTATATTTCATAATTTTATATTCTGGGTTGAGGTGCTATCTCAGTAATTTTCTGAAGGGTATTTTCTTCATAATTACTATACTGATTATTTTTCAAATACCAATTAACCATCTTTTTTATGTTCTGATATTTAGGCCCATTTTCTACTTGATAAACTGGAGCTATTAGAATTCTTTATGTACACTTGTGTTTAACCCCTTGTAAGATATATCCTTTGCAATCATTCTCTCTCGTTCTTGGAGTATCTGCTTTCTAATATTTTGGAGTTTTTGCTTGTTTATTTGGTTGTTTTTTGCTAAGCAGAAGCATTTAACTTCATGCAACTCCTCTGACTTGGTCCTTCACCTATTGCCTGTGTTTCAGAGTTTCTTGTGAACATCATTTCCACATCAATGATCTGAATTTTTCTTCTATGAAGATTTTTTTTTGTAATTTCATAGTTTAAGGGGCTATATTTCTCTAATTCATATTATATTAAATAATGATAAATATTAATAATTTCATTCATTTTATGTGGATACTCAACTTTACCTTCAATATTTAAAATTGTTCTTCCTACACATTATATATATCTACTCTTATATACAATATTGTATGCATACAACACAATAATAATACAAGGTTTACTTCTAATACTTTGAAGATGCTATTGCATAATTGTTAGTCTATTTCATCCCAAGAATATACATCCTAGGTATAACAGATATATGTGATTCTATAGAAAGATAAGGTAAAATAGTTAGATAAGGTCTTCAAAAACCTCAGAGACATACAGAATATGGCACCTAAAGATGTTTTTAATATTTTAAAGACTTACTGACAATGAGACAGGTTAACTCCTGGCAACACCCCGCCTACCACAAAGAAGATAATGAGCATCAAAGAACCTCCTTATGGAGATGGCATCAATATGGCAAACAAGCCACTGGGCAAAATGCCCACATATCTACCATAGACAGAATTCTGCCTAAAATTGGGCAGGCTTGGATGCAGGCAAAGTCAATGGCCAAACTCTGCCAAGACAGGGCAAGCAAGTCCTCAATAATGCCTGCCTCACAAATATGTCTGTCAGATATATTGAGCCAGAAGGCTGAAGATGAGGCTTCAACATTATTGAGAGTTCTGTGTGATTGTTCAGGCAGCAAACCGTCTCTGTCATCTTGTTTGGGAAGCTGTTAACCAGCACTCCCTCAGGTAATTAATTTGTTAAGTATGTATGTTTTATATTATTTCTTTAGGGGATGTGATACAGAATTTCATATTCCTGTGTAATAATTTTACTTTAGTGACCTCAGATCATTGTTCAAATGTATGGTAAATATTTTATTTGGCAATATGTGGAAATTGAAATCCAATTTTAATACAATTATTTACTCAAAGTAAATGCCTGTGTCAGAACTTCCATAGAGAATAGCCTAGGCTGCCATGCTAGGAAGAGACATTTTAATCTTTACTAGTGAAATAACCTGTACAATGGCCTTAAAATACGTTATGGTAACCATTCCTCATTCTAAAGAGCTTTTCCTGGCCTCTAGTATCATATATATAGCCATAAACTACCTAAAACCCTGAGGGCTAACACACTGGCTGACTGAACCTGAACTGAAATACAACCCTATGATCAAATGCACTGTAGTTTTCAGAGAGCTGCACCTTGCAGTTTGAAGCAAAGACACATGAGATCCTTGATTTACCCGCGGTAACATACAGCCACCAGATTTATCACTTAACCATCTTCATGTCAAAGTCAGGCTGAAGTCTGTAAAATGTGGCTCCTGCTTAACTGACCCTGCCCCCAAGAAACAGTCTCACAAAACAGTAGCCTTTCCAGCTTTTTCTTGCTTTACATTTACCATGGGGAATAATGTGACAAGGTGAAGTATACTACACACTAAAATTGTTTTATGCTGTTCATCTAAATATAGGACTGTCTAATCATAATGGATGAAGGATCTCTAATTATTTTATATAGCACTGTACAACTGAACGGCATGCAAATGCAGTGCCATGCTGCTCTCTAAAATAGAATGTTAAGGAAAATAAAGGTTTCAAAAGCTTCAGTAGAATAGAACTGAAAAACAAAGAATTCAGTAACAGTCTTTTTTACAGACAGGCACATTAGTCAGTGTATAAAGTAAGTATTTAGAAGTTATAAATACTAACAGTAAGATGTTACCTATATCTGGGTTGGAAACAAAGGCCTTGATGCCAAACTAGGAAATAAAATCAAGGCGCAGTGTCTCCTACCATCAGACAGACAGATAACGGGAAAAACAATGACATTTATGTATTAAATTTAATAACAACCCCATTTTCATCCTCTAGCTAGTGAAAAATTATTTTGAAACCTTTATTCAGAACATATGTCTGTCCAAAGCATTTTTTAAAACAATGAGTACACTCTAGAAGAAACTGCTTTTTTTCCAAATAAATAATATTTGCCCAAAGGAAAAAATTTATTTCTCTTACATAAGTATGCAATAAATTCTCTTTGGTATTTTCTATCTCTCACTGTAGTGTCTATTTTGAAAAGCATATACATATTCAAATAAGCCTCTCCAATTCCATAGTGATGTTTTTTCTCAGAATACAATTTTCCTCTATAAATTATATACTACAGAAGCAGTAGTGTATTGTACTATCTGAATATACTTAATCTCATAGTTCAGCAAACAGTTAGGCAACCACTGTGTACACAATGTTTTCCTAACCTGGCCTGAAAAAGTTAGTATTGATAACATATCACAAATTTTATACTTTTGTCAAGCCATTGTTGCCAGTCTGTGGTAGAGGATACTCTTTGAGGTATATTTTAACTCTGTGAATTCAACACCCTGTGTTGACTTTTCAAGGCAATCCCCTCTCTGCTGTTTCTTCATCATCCTGAAAGGAAGCATTGAATCTCATGCTAGGAAAAATGACTTCTTTCTCTTACCTTTATAGTAATTATTCTCTGTCTCTCTGTCTCTGTCTTTCTCTCTCTCTGTCTCTTTCTGTCTGCCTCCCTCTCTCTCTTTGTCATTTGTCTCTCTCTTGCTCTCGCTTCCTCTCCTGGGTATGTGTGTACTTGCACGCAAGCATGCATGTGTGCTTGTATTTGTGTGTACATGTGTGTAACATAATTTTAAGGTGAAAGCTGCAAATCTATCTCTTGTTAAATCCAACAAAATACAACCAGCAGGTCAACTTGAAAAATGTCAATTAAACATGTTTTTTGTCATGGTACATCTAAAATTTTAACATTTGTGTTAAATAATTTCATCTTCTAAAAATTCTGTTACATAGTAAACATAAATATTTGATGAAAATATATACACATTAACCCTTAATAAGCTATCTTTACTTGGCAGATGGTTGATAAATGGTAGAATGAACAAAATCATTGTTTAGCTATCAGAAAGAAATTTCAAGTTTGAAATAAAAGAACTTTTTTAATTAAAAGAAAAGTTAGATTGCAAAATAAGTGTCTTGTAGAAGACATAATTAATAAAAATCTGCATAATAATAAACATGTAAAATTATTTGTTTTCAATGTAAGTATTTAAATTTGTGTGCAAGGAAATGCATACAAATATAAGTGACTATTCTTAAAATATTTTCTAATGAAACCTATAAATATATATGCAAGTAACATTATACAGACCAAACAGATATTATTTAGGAATATATATGTATATGCGTACTTGTATAAGTACATATACTGGAGTGACAATGAATTTTTAAAAGAGAACGTGAATTTGTGAAAGCATGTGAGGTATGTGAAAGAGTTTTTAAAGGAACAAAAGGAAAGATGAAAATGATGTAATTATATTATAATCTCAAAAAAAGAATAAAAAAGTCCTTGTAAGTGAATAAAGCTCAAGGTAACATTTTTCAAGGGGGGAAAATCTCTTTTTAGCTAGATAACATCTCTGGTAATATATATTAATGTTTTTGTGTTTTAGGCCTCTGTGTGTGTGTGTGTGTGTGTGTGTGTGTGTGCGCACACGCGCGAGTGTGCGCATGTTCCCTGGAATACACATACCAGATTCCTATGTGTAGATTAGAAGAAAAGTCTAGAGAATTGGAAGCCTTCTACTAACTGGTGGGACTAGGGGATAGAATGCAGACATTCCAGCCTTCAGGCATGAGCCTGTACCTCTGTAGTCCATGTGCTATCCCTATATCAGTTTTTAAAAAGTACAGCCATATATTAGAACAACTGGCATGTAAGAAAATATTCAATAGTAAATAGATTAATATATTGAATTAATGCAAATGAATAAAATGTTCTCCAATAGCTCCAATCATATTTAGTTAAGATTTAGTGTCCTACATCCTATTGAAACTTTAGGTGTGAGAAGCCTGGGAGAAAGAGGAAATGGAAGGATCCAGTGGGTCCTGGAAAACTACAGGCGAGTCTGGGCCCTGGGGTCCTCCGCAAACTGTGGCAACAGCCAAGGAAAAAATAGGCAGTAAAAACCTTGAACCCCTACCCGGACTAGCCGATGGACATTCTCCACTGTTGAGTGGAGAAGAAGATCTAACTTTCACACAAACTCTGGTGCCCCATATTTGAACATGTCCCTTGGACGGAGATGCCTGTTGGCACTCAGAGGAAAGATAATAGGTCACCAAGGAGAGACTTGATACCGTATGAGCATATTCAGGGGGAGGAGATCCCCCTCAGACACAGACATAGGGGAGGGGAGTAGGGGAGGGAAGTGGGAGGAAGGGAGGGATGGGAGGATACATGGGATGGGCTAACAACTGAGATGTAATATGTATAAATTAATAAAAATGTATTAAAAAAAATTAAACACACACACAAAAAAATAAAGTTCCATACACGCAAAAAAAAAAAAAAAAAAAAAGATTTAGTGTCCTATGCTAATTTGTGAGTTTTCCTCTTATAGCTCTGCTGCCTTTCATTCATATTACTCTTGAGATTGTGACTTGATGAGTTTTATACATTTTAGAATACTCTCACTGCTAAGTATTTTGCTTGAGATTATGGGATTGATTTCCTGGATTTGGGTAGCACCGGGCACCTTCTGTACGTTACTAGCTTCAAAATGTAAACCTGCTAACTAGTTACATATCACAGAGAGTAAAGGATCCCCTCAATCAAAAAAGATAGATCTATACCTTTAGGAAAAAAGAGATGGTCTAGATTCTATGGACCGTATGCTCCCTCTATTAACTAATAAGAGAATTAATCTTGGATGACTCTAGAAAAAGTTCTCAAGTTCTAGTAACCACATTTATTTAATACATGAGCTTCTGTGGTAGGAATTCTTTATGTATAATAGATCTTTTAATACATTACTTCTTATTGAAAGGCTGGGTCATAGATGGATAATTTCATTCTGTAACTTGCTGTAGGTGACAGAAAAGTACCACATGAACATATCCCATCTTTGATCCATAACAGTAGAGCTACATTAGTTTAGAAAAAGTATTATACTTCTGAAACACTGAGATATAAAATGGTCTAGATATATTTTCTAATGTCTACAATGCTAGAGGCATTACACTAGAACTGTACAATAAATTTTAAATTACTTTGCATAACCTTAACAAATATAAAATATAAAAGAAAAATTTCATCTTTTGAACTCAAACAAAAATATTCACCAGTATGCATTGGATTTCTTGTCCATATCTGCTCTAACGGGAACACTTCGTATAACCTGCCTTTAAAATTAGGAGACAAGAAAAACGAGGAAAATGAAAACTTTTTGTAAACAATTCCCTTTCCAATTATTTCTTTTATACATATAAAACTTCAATTGATTGTCATTTTGGGGCCAATTTTGCTTTCAGCCACATGTGACTTGATATACAAAGATGACCAAGTAAACTTAGGATGTACAATAATTATAATAATTGAATTCTTCTTCTGACCTGTGTTCTTCATGTACATCTATTTTTAAAAACCAATCTCTCCCCCCCCCTCTCTCTCTCTCTCTCCCTCTCTCTCTCTCTCTCCCTCCCTCCCTCCCTCCCTGTCTCTCTGCCACCCCATGTGTGTGTGGTATGTGTGTGTGTGTGTGTGTGTATGTGTGTGTGGTGTGTGTGTGTGTATGTGTGGTGTGTGTGTGTGTGTGTGTGTGTGTAACTTGTAAGATGCATCAGGACATTACACTGAAGAATCTCATGTTAAAATACCTATAATTTGGAAGCCTCCTGCTCTACAGAGGCCAGGCCAGTTCCCAGAACCTCAGGCTCACAATCCCAAAGAAACCCCCTGCTTAATCAGAGGCAATACTTGTACCCAGGTGAGACTTCCCTGCCAGCAGACAGACAACACACCCTCAGAGCCCACCCAACCTTCCTCAACTGTCTCCTCTCCTGGTCACCCTACTCTTCCCCACAACAGAAGCCTCCTGTTTTACCAGAGTCCACACTGGTACCCTGCTGGAAGACTGCCAACACATCCCCAGTGTCTTTCTAGCCTTCTCCCAATAGCTCCCCTCTTCTTGTCACCACACCCAGCACCCAAAACTCCAGCAGAAGTCCCCTGCTCTATTCTAGGCCACACTAGTTCACAGAACCCCAGAGTTCACATAGGTTGCCAGAACACAAGCAGAGACACTCTTTTGGACCAGAGGCATATACTGAAAAGTCACTCCTTCCTACCACAAGGACACTTGCCCATCTATGCTCATAACGTCTTTATTCATAATAACTAGAAACTGGAAACATCCTACTTGTCCCTCAACTGAAGGAAAAATAAAGAAAATATGGAGGGAGAGAGTCAGCACTCCTGTTCACATTATTGTGGCTTATTTTATGAGCCTATTCTCTAGAAAGTACAAAGCCCATGTATTTAGGAAATTAATCAAACATGGGAAGTAATATACTATGTCTCAAGAATAAATGGTGCTATGTATTTTATTTTACTTGTGATCACTTTAGCCATGACTAAACAATAAAACTATTATATAGCAAAAATATAGTAACTTTATACATTAGAGTATTACTCAGCAGTCTAAAAATTTACATTATAAAATTTGCAGGCAAATGCATAGAACTAGAAAAAAAATCATTCTGAGCGAGGTAATCCAGACCCAGAAAGTTAAATATGATATGTATTCACTTGTTAGCAGACATTATCTGTTAAGTAAAGGACAATCATGTTATAATCCACAGATCTAGAAAACCTAAGTCTGGTAGTTTGTATAGAAATGCCCAACATAGAATCATTTTCTTGAATGTTTGGCCTACAGAGAGTGGCACTATTAGGACATGTGGCCTTGTTGTAGTAGATGTGGCCTTCTTAGAGGAAGTGTGTCACAAGGGTTAAGGCTTTGAGATCTCCTATGTTCAAGCTATGTCCAGTGTGGTACACAGTCTCCTTCTGCTGCCTCGGATTCTTTTCTAACACCATGTCTGCCTGCATGCCACCATGTTTTCCACAATAATGATAATAGACTAAATCTCTGAAACTGTAAGCTAGCCCCAATTAAATGGTTATCTATATAAGAGCTGCCATGGCTATGGTGCCTTTTCATAGCAATATAACCTTAAAAAACTAAGTAAAAAGAGAAGGCTCACTGATTGAATCTCTCTGAGAAGGGAAAATTGAATAAAAATTTTTTGAGTGGACTGGGGGCAGTGGGGGTGAGAATAAGATAGATCAAGTAGAGGCTAAAAGAGTCAAGTGAGGGAATACTTGAAGAGACAATTGGAATTGGGGTCATTTGAGGATGGCACAATGTAGAAACCTAGTACAATGGAAACTCCCTGGAAACTGTGAAAATGACCTTAGCAACGTCTCCTAGTAACGCAGTATGTGGAGCTCCAAATGGCCATCTTCTACATAGCCAGGCAAGATTCCTAGAGGTGGGACGGTGACATCAACTCAGCCACAAAATCTGCTTGCGTGACATGCTGTGGTCAATGGTGGCACAGAAATTTTGGGATTGTCCAACCCATGACTGGTCCAACTTGAGACACATGACACAAGGGGAAACCCATACCTGACACTGCCTGGATGGCTAGGAACCAGAGACAAGATGGCCTAGAGATGCAGGATAAAAGCAAAGAGGACTAGTAAATAAAAAGTCAGTGAAATTATCTCCAATTATATTCTGCAGTACTCATAGATCAGTGCCTACTCCAATTGTCACCAAACGGGCATCATTGAGGATCCAATAGGAGCAGATATAGAGACCCATAGCCAAACGCTAGTTTGAATCATGTACACCCTGCAGAAGGTGGGAAAGAAGGATTGTAGGAGCCTGAGGGGTCAAAGTCACTATGAAAAGAGGCTCCATAGAATCAGCTGAGCAGGGCTGATAGAGGAACACAGAGAATGAACTGACAAACACAGACCATACATGGGTCTGAACTATGTCCTCTGTATGTCCCTATGGTATTCCTGTGAGGTTACCGACAATGAATGTGGGTGGTGTCGTTGACTCGTTTGCCTGTGTTGGGAGACATTTTCTTCCTGCTGGGTTGACATGTCTAGCTGTGACATGAGAGTATGTACCCAGCCTTATTGTTTCTTGTTAAGCTATGTTTACTAGATATCCAAGGATATATGCTCCTTCCTTCCTTCCCTCCTTCCTTCCTCTGTTTCTTCCTTTGTTTCATTTTTAAAGGGAAATAAGGAAACAGAGGAGGAATTGATCATAGGGAAAGGGAAGGGGACTGGAAGGAGTGGAGCAAGAAGAAAATTCAGCTGGGACACAATGTATGAGAGAAAAATAAATTTTAAAAAGGAATCTATAATTGCAACAAAGTAATTACAGAAAATGCAAGATACCATGAGTCAGGTTTTGCTCTGGGCATGCTGAGGTTGTTGTTACTTAAGAGTTCCCTGCATAAAGTGCATTTTTTACTGCTTCTTTGATAATATTTCTCATTCTCCCATGCCCAAATGATGCCATGTCTTATGTGAGAGTATGTAACTATACATGACAACTGCTACGGAAGCTCATAATTTGTATGAAATAAGGTCTAAGGCTCTTGGTACATGAAAATTGTCTATGACACATTTTTGAGTCCTATAATTTATTAATTTGGTATAAAGGTTAGGTATATTAGACCAACCAAATCCCTTTGTAGAAGAATTGTTATCAGTTGCTCTTGTAGGAACTTGTACATCTGATGCCTTTTCCATTTTCCTAGAATCCTAGAAGAAATTATTTATATACTAGAATAGTTTTTATTAATCCTTTTTCATTCAGCCTAGAGATGGAGACGGTTAGAAAGATTAGAATATATCATTTTGCCATATGAGAAGGAAATGGATGTTTTAATGGTTTATTTTGAATAATATCTATTCAATATTATAATATTACTATATTTCCAAAATATTTAAATAAAATTTCAAAGGAGGAAAAACATTTAAAATATTACCTTTTTATTTCCATTATTCATGTGTATAATAAATAACTGAGATATCTTTGAGAATAAATACAGAGTTATGTGAAGAATAAAGGGAAAAATTAGATGCTATAAACTCATTATAATACCATTATAATATAAAAAATGAAAACTGAAACTTAAGCATTTATGGCTGTGTGCCAGTGAAAATTTATTTATAAAAGAGAATACATGAAAAATTTGGACTATCAATCATATTTACAAACCCTTGGATATACAACAAATACTATTTTTTAACACTTACTAAATGTATCTCCCTGACATTTTTGAAAAAAAAGTCTGTAAACTTCTGTATTATGTATGAATCTGAATATGTATATGTGTATGTGTCTCTGAGTTTTTAATTAATGTAAGTACATGCATATACTTTTCAGTGTGAGAGTATTTACACAGAACTATATTCTTTGTCATGTTAGTGAAGGCTGCATCGATCTTCCAGTGATGGAAGAGTCCAAAACACTGTATTAGTTAAATCATGAAAAATCTATCTGAACTCCAAATGAAAAGAATTTCTAGATAATCTCTTGTTTTGAGCTTATTCACTTTTCAACAGGACAATGATTTAACACATTTAAACAACTCTAACTTTTGGGCCCCTTTTTATTGTGTGCACAATGCAAACATGAGTGTGAAAAGAAAACAGGAAGAATTCAGAGATGAAGGCCATGTCAGGTAATAATGTTACTTTGGGATAATTTTAAACTATGCCATGTTATTTAAAGAATTTAAGGTCAATTTAATGAACAAAATACTTCCCTTCTGACTAATTTTAAATACTAAATTTAACCTCTAACCAGTAAGCCTGCAATCTTGATGTTCAATTCCTGGTGTAGGAGCCAAACTATATTCTGGGACTTACTCTGTCTTCACTGTCATTAATAATTGGCTACCAAAGTATAAAAATAACATAAGCACACCTTCAACATCTCAATGGAATAGAAGCTTTCTGTGTTTCTCTCAGTTTTGGTCATTTCATCTAAAATAGAATCATTAAATAATGCAGGTGCTTATTTCTGGATTTGATCCAAAGTTCTTCTTCAATGTGGTTGAATGGAATAGGTTGTCCCTGATATACACACTTTTTCTGAAAATACGAAAGTAAATCAGCATTGGTTTAATATTTTTCTCTCCCTTGAAAGTGATTTAATTCTCTTTGTATCTGTAGACAGATAATCAATAGCTAATAAAATGCTTCTTTATGATTGGATTTATTTTTTGACGTAGTGGAAAGTAGTAAATTAATGTGCAAGAACAGGGACTGGGGTGATTTCTCAGTAGTTATGTTCTTTCCACCCAAGTGTGATGATAAGAGCTCAAATCCCCAGAACCCACAAAGTCAGACTCAGTGGTCATGCACATCTGAAAGCACAGCACTCCTACAGTGAGTTAAGAAAATTCCTGGAAGCATAGGGGCCACCTAGCCTCATGTGCAGAGTAGGAAACAACAAATAGACCCTGTCTCAAATAAGGTAGAAGGTGCAGATCGGCACATGAAGTAGATCTCACACAACCACACTGAAAACAATGCAAGTACGTGCAGCAATCACACACACATACACATACAAACATATATACATCCACATCAAAAATGCGAAGAACATAATAAGGTGTCCATAAATTTTAAAGTCTCTATCGTGGTGGACAGTTTTATTATTTCTTTTAATTTATTATCATTTATTAAGATTACATCCCGATTGTTTTCCCCTCACTTTTATCTTCCCTTTCCTATCTTCCCTCCCTTCTCTGCCCTATTACCCTCCCCTAGACCACTTAGAGAAGTGAACCTCCTCCCCCACCATATGACCCCAGCCTATCAGGTCTCATCTGGATAGACTGTTTCCCCTTCCTCTGTGTGCCACCGGGCCACCCCAACAAGAAAAAGTGATCAAATGGGGCACCAGAGTTCATGTCAGAGGCAGTCTCTACTCTGCAAAAAACCATGGAGAATTGTCCATTGGCAAGATCTGAGCAGGGAGGCTAGTCTACTGCATGCATTGGTTGGTACAATAGTTTGTGAAAGCTCCCCTGAGTCTGTATCTGCCAGCCTTGATTTTAGTTCACCTACTATTTCCCAGTAGAACCTTCCTAATGTTGTGACCCTGTAATATAGTTCCTCATGGAGACCCTGAACCATGAATTTATTTTGTTGCTACTTCATAATTGTAAATTTGCTCCTGCCATGAATCATAATGTAATTGTCTGATATGCAGGATATCTGATATGCAACCTCCCAAAGGGTCATGACCCATAGGTTAAAAATTGATGCTCTAGAGTAATCCAGTCAGGTTGTTTGTATATATTTTTACTTTTATTTGTTTTTTCATATATATATATATATATATATATATATATATATATATATATAATGTGTGTATAGATAGATATCAGTGAGAGAGAGAGAGAGAGAGAGAGAGAGAGAGAGAGAGAGAGAGAGAGATCACAGAGTGGATAGGAAGTTGGGATGGACCCATTAGAAGTTGGAGGAAGGACTTAACAATGATGAAAATGCAGTGTATAAAATTCTTAAGTAACTGGATATCTGATTTTTATTCAGAAGTGAGAAATACACACTGAACAAAAAGAGCACCATTAACAAGTGGCTCTGGTCAAACTGGATGACAGCATGTAGAAAAATTCAAATAGGTTCATACTTATCACACTGCAGAAAATTCAACTCCAAATGAATCAAAGATGTGATATATCTGATAGAATAGAAAAGGAACATAGTATTGAACTCATTAGCAAGTGAAGGCCTTTCTAAACAGAACATCAATAGTAGATGCATTAAGAACAAAAATTATTAAATGAGACCTCATAAAATTGTAAAGATTCTGTATGTCAAAGAATACCATAATTTGGACAAAGTGACATAGTAAAGAATAAGTTTCTTTCTTTCTTTTTTTTTTTTTTTTTTTTTTTTTTTTACTGTGAAGAGACATTAAAACCATGCCAATTCTTATAAAGGGACACATTTGCCGGGGCTTGCTTACTGCTTCAGAGGTTTAGTTCATCATTATTATGGTAGAGATAACAGTGGCATACAGACAGACATAGTAGCTTAGAGATTTAATTTTGACTTGCAAGCAGCAGAAATAGAAATACACTGGGGTGGCTGATTTATTGTTGTTTTTATTGTTATGTATTTAACTCTAAAAACACACCTGCAGTGACAGACTTTCCCAACAAGGCCAGATATACTCAATAAGGTCACACCTCCTAATCTTTGTCAAATATCATCACTTCCTATAAGCATTCAAATATATGAGCCTATGGGGACTATTCTCCTTAAACCACCACAATGGGAACAAATTTTTTTCCTGACCATTCTTTCAATAGAGGGGTAATCCCTAAAATATAGAGAAATAATATCTAAAATATATAATTAACTCAAAGATCAGGACATCAAGAAACAAATAACCCAGTTAAAAATTGAAATACAAATCTAAATATAGAATTATCAAAAGAGGAAACTCAAATGTCTGAGAAACAGTTAAAGAAGTGTTCAACATCTTTAGTCATTGAGGAATAAAAATCAAAATGACTTTGTGATTTCATTTATACCCATCAGAATGTACAGGAACAAAATAAATGACTGCCCATGCTGGCAAAGGTGTGGGGTAAGGAAAACTCTCATCCATTTCTTGTGTAAGTGCAAAATATGTATAGCCACTATGGAAATCAGGGTGGTACCTCTGCACAAAGTGGGAAATTGTTCTACTTCAAGATCCAACAATACCACAAAAACGGGTCTACATCCTATCACAGAATCTTGCTCAGTCATGTTCATCACTGTTCTATTTATAATAGCCTGAAACTGGAAAGAGGGTAGATGTCTGTCATTTTATGAATTGATAAAGAAAGTAGGGAACATTTACACAATAGAATATTATTCATCTATTTAAAAAAGGAATCATGAAAATTTCAGGCACATTTATGGAGCTATAAAAATCTTCCTGAACGAGATACTCCAAAATACTAAAAAAAATAAAATAGGGTATATATTAACTTCAATGTGAATGTTAGCTGGATAGTCTTCAATAAACCTCTACAACCTATACATAAAAAAGATGCGTTATTCCAGCTAAGAGAAGATTCTCCGTGAGAAGGAGAAAGAGAAAAGACAGTTATGGGTATATGAAGGAGTGACAGCATCAGCAGTGGATAAATCCTTACATGAGTATGTGTGAGTGGGAGTGTATATGAGTGTGAGTGTGTGTGAGTTTGAGTGTGTACCTGTGTGTGTGAGAGAGTTTGTTGGTGTGTGTATGGGTACCTGGTGGTGATGGTGATGGCCTCAGTTGCCCTGATCTGGGCAAAGGAGTGGGGTTGAGGCTCCAAGGCTCCTCAGTTCGTGAGGATTTGGGTCAACTCTTCCCTTGGAACTCCATCAGCTGGAGAAGAAGTGGGGATCAGCAACCAGGGCTCTTCAGTTCCTTAGGGTGTAGAGTCAACCCTTCCCTGGGAGCTGTATTGTCTCTGTTAAGGAGGCCTCATCCCGGAGCTGAAGGGTTCCTAGGCTCCCATGCCTCAGGATACTCCCGGTACACTGTCCCAGCTCGGGGCTTGGATATCTTCCCAGCTCTCGGAATTGTGGACATCCTTCCACCAGAGTACTGGAAGGCAAGTCACATCACCCACACAATGGAACAACAACATTAAGGCCTCTATCATTTTCATAACATCAGATTTGATATCTTTCTCTTGTGTGTCGGTTGTGATAGTATCCCCAGGGCTTGCCGTGGTAATACTGCTGGTTTCTGGTGATGTCAAATGGCGCTGTGAATTGTTTGTGTTCTTACACTGACCTCTCCCCATTATGATGTCTCTGGTGTTAGCAGGTTTGGTGGTCTCTAATGGTCAGAGAGCTTGGAAGTAGATCCTGCTCCACACTTACCTCTGCTGAGTTCACTGTCTCTGTTAGCTCGCTGTTTGTGATCTAGATAGGCCAGGCAGATAGGAAACAAGCAGAAAGTTTTCCATATAGAGAGTTGTTCCAGCGCCCCATGAGCCTCCTTGGATGGAGAGAAATGGGACTTTGATCCTGTACTCAATTCTCACCTCTGCTGAGTTCACTATCTCTCCTGGCTCCCTGTTTGTGGCCCAGGTAGGCTAGGCATCTGGGGGACAGAAAAAAGATCTCCAAACAGAGAGCTGTTCCAGTGCCCTATAGGCCTCCTCAGGGCAGAGGCCAATAGGTCTTGGGTCTTGAGACTAGCTCAGCTCCACTGGGTTCACTGTCTCTGCTGGGCTCACGGTTTCTGGCCCAAGTGGGCCATGCAGCTGGAGGGCCATACAGCTGGAGAGCAGGCAGAAAAATCTCCAGGCAGAGAGCTGCTTCTGTGCACCATGAGCCTCCTCAGGGCAGAGAACAATGAGATCTCTTTCACACAACTAGTTCACTCTAGGTGATCTAAATGGAATTGACAAACAATGAAGGAGGGAGACAGAGTCATGACCAGACTTGTTCATTACCAAGTGAAACCTCACTGTCAAGAATGTGCTATATTTATTTAAGTCATTGTCTGAAAATGTCCCATGTAAAGCTTCAAATAACCCAGGCTATTGCCACATCTATTGGATGCTCTCCACAAACTGATGGTAAAGCCCTATTATTGAATACAACACCAACCCAACTCATTCAATAGGGAGAAGACAGGCTGGTCATACCCAGAGCCTTCATCTCTACTGACTACTGTCCAGGTTACTGCATGCCACAATGCAGGTAAGGTAAACAACAACCTAGGTATAAAATATTTGATCTAAAATGATGGCCTGTATGCAAGATATGATGGTGTCAGAGTGATACAAAGCTTGTCAGAGCAATCAGCTAATAAACAATTGCATTAATGCCCATAATTAGATGAAATTCATGCCTAACACTGCTCAGGTGACCAAGAATCTGAGAATAGATATGCTATAGGGCTAGGGATAAACCAATGCTCCTGTTATGATAAATGAGCATGGCAATAAAATGATTCCTGAGAGTATTCTACTATACTTGTAGATTAGGGTCTTACTCAGCCATCATCAGAAAAGTTTCCCTCTAGAGTATGTGGGAATAAATAGAGACCTACAGCTGAACAATGTGCAGAGAATGAGAGGTCTTGGAACATTAAGTCCTAAAATGGGATGTCTCCATTGGGTCACTTGCCTCAAGGTTTAGGACATTCTGGAAGAGGAAGAAAGATGGCAAGAGCCAGTGAGGAAAATGATATCAAGAAAACAAAGCCTTCTAGGTACAACAGGACTGGTGAACATATGAACTCCTAGAGGCTCCTGCAGAATGCAGAGGGCTAAGCCAGATGAGGTAATGAGGGGGGATGTGGAAACAAACCATCATTCCTAAGCCAGAAGCTGCATCTCATCGATAACTGCTCACAAAGCAAAATAGTTTTATCCAAAGGAATCTCACTGGGTATATAATCCACTCTTAAGACCAGGACTCATGCTAAGCAAAGTGATAAACATAAAACAAATGGTATTTTTTTAGTTTTTTCTTTTGTTTTTGTTTTTTTTAATTTTATTTTCATTGATAGATTTATTGTCCAATAATACTTTGTCTTGGTCTTTTTTTAAAATCTTGTAAGTCTCTTGCTTATATATCATGCAAATATCATTTCCTTGTCTGAGGATGTATATAACTCTCTTTACTGAGACACTTTTGGAGAGAACCTATTTTTAATTTGTGAGCTATTGTCCAATAAATAGGTTCTAGGTTAAGGATGGGGGCTTGTGTCCACATCTTTCAATCCTGAGTCCCCATCTGGTGCATGCCCTGGATATGCTGCCAAACTCTCTGTCAATTCATATGTGCATCAGATTCTGTGTTTAGAGGCCCATATTTCCTTAATGTCCTTCAACCTCTCTGCCCATAAAGTTGTTCTATTTCCTTTTTTGCAGGGTTCTGTGAGCCTTGACGGAAAGGATTTGATAACGATATCTCACTTAGAACTGAATGTTCTAGGATTTCTCATTCTTTGCACATTGTATAGCTATGGGTCACTGTATTTGTTCCTATATACCTCCACAGAAAGCTTTTTTAATAATGTTGAAAAAGACTTTGATTTATGAGTAGAGTAGAATGTTGTTAAAGAGTTTTTTTTTTTTTTTTTTGCTACAATCCTTTAGCAGACAGTAGTATTTGATTTTATACTAGATCTCTGGTCTATCTGGTCTCAGATTCTAGGCAACTCTTAATTGTGTCAAGGATTCTGTGGTGGTTTGAAAAAGATTGGCTCCCATTGACTCATATATTTGAATGCTTCTTCACTAGGGAGTGGAACAGTGGAAATCTTTTGTATGATTAGAAATAGGAGGTGTGGTCTCGTTGGAGGAAGTATGTTACTGGACACAGGTGCTGAGGTTTTAAAGGCCCTTGCCTGGCCCAGTCTCTGTTCCTCCAGCCTGCAAATCAGCATGTATCTCATTGCTATTGCTTCAGACCATTCACTCTGCTCTGCTCCTTGCCATAAGGAGCCATGATGTTAAACTGTGTCTCTGGAACTGTAAGAACCTCCCATGTTAAATGCTTTGCTTTCGGAGTAGTCTTAGAATGATTAACCCAGGTTCCATCTCATTGAGGAAGACTTTAATCAGATGTTTCTTGGTTACTACTACATGCTCTCTTCCATTTATTACACTAGTGCATCTTGCAGGCAGTTCTGATATATCATAGGATTGTGGGCTCCTTTGCAAAATATGAAGCACAGCAGACTACAAGCTGTTTTGAGCAAGAAGGCTGGGAGGAAGAAAGAGTCCACATGGATATTGACTAAAGACAATAAAGGTGTTATGATAATGTGACTTCAATGTGATGATAACACACACACACACACACACACACACACACACACACACACACACACACACACACATACACTGTAATCATTTTTGGCTTAGTGGCTTCAAAGCTAATGTTCAAGAGAAGGAAAGCACATGGTGGACACTTGGTTTTTATTGTAGTTTATCAGTTTTCCCTGTGACCTTAGGGAAGCTATTTATTTGATCTTCAACTCTGCTTTAGGGGGATTTTTATTTCAATTCATAGGCAGTGTGGACTACAGCACATGTTATTGCACTTCATACAGAAAGTTAATAACCTTTTGTATATTATACACTGTAGTAGACACTAAGAAAGCAAGTATTTCACTTCTTCGGAAAGTTAATAATTACCTGCCACGTATTCATATATGTTGTAAGAATACATGAGACTCCAGGAGCCATAAGCACAGCAGTGTAGACAATCAATGTAGTTATTCTAGGGTAGGAAACTTCCACGTTTTCAAGAGTTTACTAGACAGTCTGCTCATCTTTTTGCAGGAGTATTAGTCATTTCTATTAATCTGTTAAATAAAAAGTGCTTCTCTGCCCTGAGAAGACACCATTTCTCTCATCTAAGGTTGTTTGCTATGAAAAAATCCTAAAAGAGATGGTATATAAAAATGCTGTCATTGAATCTTTACAAGACACATAAAATCACAATAACTGTTAGGGGCTATTGTTTTCAAAAATATGTATAGTTTTCATTGCCCAGCTTATGAGGACTCTTAATCTTGTCATTGAGTCTGAGATCCTGACTTGTTTTTCTTCTGGTCCAGTTGTCTTTTATCCTAATGTCCACTTCCTTATTCCATGAGTATTTTAATGACACTAACTTACATTTCAGTTTTGTGTAGTTGAATTAATTGTTACAGCATTAACATAACAAGTGACTTAAATCTCAGAGAAATTTTGAAATACTTAATATTTTACTTTAGTACTATAACAAACATTATTTTTGATAACAATTATATAATCTGCTTTTTGGTTTAAGGAAGGGATTTGTAAAACAATTTATTCTAGGACAATAATAACTGATAATTTGAATTAATTACCCCTTGAAGGACATTTGCATCTTAACATTACACAGCCATAACTAAAGAATTTGTCAACATTTCTACAAGCAATAAAGGTTAATTGAAAAGTTATGTTGAGTGAGGAAAAAGCCTTTCTGTGCCTTTATCTAATTCAGGAAAGAACTGTGCCCTATGGGAATGGTGTCAGGTGGGAAGCAAATCCAAAGGACCCAGATCTGCTTTATCCAAAGCCAGTCTGCTTTTATCTGTTATATACTGGATCATCACCAAAGATTTCATTGAATTAAGAGCTTTGTAGATAAGGAAAACAAACATCACCAGCAACAAACAGAATCTGAAGGTCACTGGTCTAATTTATTTATGACATAGAATAGTCTATACTTTTTAGTTCTTTCATTGTTTCTCCTATTGTTTATTTAAACACCATTCATTAGGAAGGCGATACTTGACAAAGACCCTTTAGGATTCCTGTTAACCATGGTACTATTTTCTAGTTCAAACCATCTTAAAAATCTATAAAAACATTAAATAAAACACATTAGTTCAAGATGGGTATAATTTAATATAGAGAACATAGTTATTTTTACTTCTATCTTTACTGTTTCTTAAATTTCTTCATTGAAATTTTTATATATACAAATAATGCATTCAGATTCTTCTCACATCCACTCTTACTTTCTTTTGATGCTCTCAATGTCCCCAGTAATTTGTTCTCTCTATAAATCATTTTTCCACATTCATGTGTTTTGTTTTGTAACCAGTTCATGGAGTTAAGTAGGGTCATTTGTGTGACCATGGTTAATAGTCATCCACTGGAGCCTGATAGGCTCACCAGTAGTAATGCAAATTGGGAAAAGTGACTTGTGCCCTATCAATAGTCATTAGGTCACCAGGAAAGTATAGAGTCCTATGAGCTTCTCCCCATCTATTTGTAATTATTGACAGGCCAGTATTATGAAGATCCAGTGCAAGCAACCATAGTGGGTTATTAGATAGTAAATGCAAAATCTGTGTCAATCCCAGAAAATGACATTTCACACCTACTTATCCATATTTTCTAGCATATTCATTCTTCCCTGTCTTCTACAATGTTTCCTGAGCCTTAGAGGGGAAGAATAAATACCTTATTCACCAGGTCCAATTAAACCATTGACTTCACAAAGTGGCTTCTCTGATTAGGTCTGAGAGTAATATTTGTTTTATATAAACATAGTGATTTATAAGGAAATATAGCTAAGTCATTATGAGAGCTGTCAGCATGAAAGAGCTATCCACCTAAGATCCAGTGTGATTCATCAATATCTTGCAATAAAGCTGCATAATGTCTTTCAGTAAGGTCTTATCATCTAATATGGTGACAATCAAAAGGAGTAACAGGAACATGTACTGCTCAGAATGTCTCCAGTGCATCCCTGACCAACATCTCATTGCATCTCATTCAAAAGTGTGTCATACCTATTTGGGTCTTGTTTGGTACCCTACAGGTTCCAGGGGAAGGATTATCAATCAAATGGTGTATCTTTCTTCTAGATATTTCTTTAAATTATATATTTAATTTGGTTAGAAAGTAACTGGTTTCATGTTCTATTTTAATATTCCCTTTATTTTGGCTAATTCCTTCCGTAGCCATCCTGCCCCCCTGTTCCTTTAATTCCTTACCAGCTTGAACGATTCTGCCTCTAGCATCTCTTTTTTCTCGTTCATTTTGCAGTTGTTGCTATTCTTTGATGATCTGTTAATATACCTTAGAATATTTACATTACCTGAGGAGAATATTTCTTCCAACTTACTTTAAAGAGCACTAACTTAGAAAGGAGAAAATTCTTCTCTATTTTGTGTGATGAAATATAAAGGTACCAAGAAATGGAATCACATGACAATCTAAGAATGTGTCTTTAAATTGCAGAATGTAGTCAAATACTAGAAGTATAATTGGTGAAAATTTGCATTACGATTCTCTGAGGAAAACTGGTTCTTTTTTTTTTTTTATAACCTTATTCCCATAATGACCAATTACTTCAAAAAATGCCAAAGAACTTTTTTGCTCTTTCTTCCTTAGCAAGTCAATCATTAAAGCTGTGTGACAGTATCTTTTTATAAAAGTCAATGGGGAATTAATCTTTCTTGGTTTAAAAATATATCTTCATCATTTCCTTAGGATAATATTTTTTCTTTAAAAAGAAAAAGAATTGTACTTACCCCTAAGCACTCACATCTCTAGGTTTAAATGTAATTTTCATTTGATATATGATTCTGTAGAGTGATTTTTAAAACAATTATACTATGCCAATGTTTGGATATGTTTATGGGCATATATGGTGAAGCAAATATATTCTACAAGAAAGTATACACCCCTAACATTGGGCAATTGTCTCTCATCTTTAGGGCATGGCTTCCCTTTTGTTGGCTTGATCACTTCCTAAACACATTGAGATAATCTTTCTCTTGGCTGACAGCACTGAGTTTCTCTGTCGATGGGCTGCATCCCATCAGGAGTTTCATAAATAAATCACTGTCACTTCTGCTACCCATTAAGCCTAGGGAATCAATAAACTTCTCTCTATGTGTGGCCTTCTTGGAAGATTGGTATTGCTTGGTAACTTCACAATATGCTTTTGAATACATTTAAAAAGAGCAGGATATAAATGCAAATTTACTGTGGAGAATATCATAAGTATACCTTGAAACTCAGACTTTACTATCTCTAATGTTTATCTAGTTTTTACACAAGATTTTATAATTTGTTACCATTTAGATGTAAATGAAAAACAAGAGAAGTATCAATAACCTATATCATTCCAGTAGTCTCGAGAATAACAACTCATTGAGAAGTATTTCAGACCTGGCACAGGGGTTTTGTTTGGTACCATATAGCTCTCTGGAGCAGCAGTATCAGCAGCCTAGGTTCATGTATTTTAACACTTGATCCCAGTTGGAGGTACTGTCTGGGGAGGCCATGGAACCCTTAGGAGGGATGAAGTGCACTTTGAGACTTAATAGTGCCTCTTCGATTCCTGCTCATCTTCTTGGTTTCTTAGTATGCCAATGTCTTGTTATCAAGCAGCTTCTTGCTCCAGCTCTTACCAACTGCCTGCATGATTTCCTCTCCATTATGGACTCTTACAATCTGTAACCATAAGCAAAAAAAACCTCTTCCTTTAATCACATCAACAGAAAAATTAATAGCTGATATGCTTACCTCTGCATTATTGATTGATTTTACCTATGTGACATTAGAGTGATCAATTTTATAAGTATTAGATCAATTTTGGTACCTTATTTTGACTATATTTAAACATTTTTGTCTACAACAAAATATTTAAAATTTACCAGTCTGTAATTTATATAAAAGAATATCCATTTTACAGTAACTTTTACCCAATTACAAACTTATTTGTGTTGCAAAGAGAATTTATATTGTATTTTTATTATTCATTGGTTTGCACTACTTGTTTTCATTTTCAGTGAACTAAATCTTAATTTCCTTCACCAGAAAATAAAATACTGAATGGTGCTCTATTTATAAAAAGTAATAATGTACAAAATTAAACATTCCAAAACAAAGCTGTATTCAAAAATCTTTAGAAGAATACAGATGCCCAAATACAAATTCTGTACAATTTTATTTAAATTAACAAAGCAAAAATGTAAATGATTGTGCTAATAAATAAGAAAGAATTATTAAAACAATAAAGTGACATAATAAAAAAACTGGCTAAAAATTGTTCAATGTAAAATAGCTCTAAAAATCAGTATGCCTGCAACCTGGCAGTGATGATGCATATCTATAATCCCAGAACTTGTGAGACACAGGCAAATGGATCTCTGTAAGTTCTAAGAGAGCCTGGTCTACAAAGTGAGTTCCAAGACAGCCAGAGTTAAAACAGAGAAATCATGTTTCAAAAAACCAAAAAATATATACAAATTTTAAAAATCAATAGGACTGAATATTAGTAAGTAGCTGTCAAGTTTTATTTGACAATTTATTGTGTTTTATAAAAACTTACTTGACTGAACTTTGGTAACTCCCTGTATTGTTTAATACTGTCCGTTTTACAGGATCACCTAAGATAAAAGCCTCCCCGGTGAGAGTTATATTGTGGATGTGCATAGCACGACCTTGCCTTAATATTGAGAGGCACTGTTCTGTGAGATCTTGAGTTTTGCGGTCTTGAGTTCTGAATTGAATACAAAGGATTAAGCAAACTGAACAACAGCATTCCTAACTGTCTATATGTGGATTGTAGCTTCCATGTGACTAGCTAACTCTAGCATCCATGCCTTCTCTTATTGGATGAATTTTGCTCTGTAAATATTTGAAACTGTAAATATTTTCTTACTTAAGACACTTTTGTTCGCCATGTGGTGGTGGTGGTGGATATCTTTAATCACAGCACTTAGGAAGCAGAGACAGGGAGACATCTGTCAGTTTGAAGCCAGCCTGGTCTAGAAAGTAAGTGTGACAGACAGAACTGTTACACAGAGAAACCCTTTCAAAAAAGAGTAGTTTTGTCTTTTGTTGTGTTGCAGGAATAAGACAGCTAAGACACTCACATAGTACTTGTTGATGCATATTAGCCTGTAATATTTTATCTTGTTCTTATTATGCTTTACTATGGGAAATGCATAATGGGTTGAGAGAGAGAGAGAGAGAGAGAGAGAGAGAGAGAGAGAGAGAGAGAGATCAGTTACCATAGTGGTGGAAAGACGATGAGGGGACAGACTGAGGCACTACAGGAGTAATTAGATAATATTTTGGGTAAATTCCCCAAAATACACACAGCATATAAATCCCAGAATATTAACTTCTCTTTAGCAATAATTTTTAGAATAAAACAAAAATAAAACTGGAATCTGGGTGTGGTGGCAAAAAGATCTACATATTTTCTTCTTCAATTACTAATAAAATTTAATCAGGATAGTTAAAATATGTTGCAAAGAAATACTATATAATCCTCAATATAATTTTCTTCATTTATTTTATTTATTTATGTTTAAATTTTAAAGCTTTAACTATGCATATGATCACAGCTACTCACAAGACTGAGGCCAGAGACTGCAGATAAAATACTCTGCCAGGGCTATAAAGTGGTTTTAAGACCCTATCTCAAAAAATAATAATACTAATGTTGGGGATGTACAGCATAGTGCAATGACACTGGCCTTGCATGAACAAGACACTAAAATCTCCATTATTGTAAAAACGGAAAGATCAAAATAGAAGGTATAATTTCAATAAAAGGGAACATATTACCTACCTTTTTCAGCCTTGACTTTGGACACTTGTGTACAAATTGTGTAAAATTGACAATTAGTCCTACTGTCTTTCATAGGACTGTTATATTATCCAATATGAAGTAATTTATGTTCAACTTTGACAATGAGTGAGGTTTTATTTTGCTTAGTTTTCTCTCTGGTTAATGTTTTTGTTTGATTTGGTTTGGTCTATATTGTTGTCTGGCAATTGTCTATATAGCATGTACAGTCCCAATATTTGAAGAAAACTCCACTCTGCACCTCCCAAATACTAGGGTTACAGGTGTGAACCACTACATTAGGTGGCATGAATTCATTTTCCAATATATATTTCCAATGATTTTTAAACTCTAATTAAAAATGTAAGTATGTCTTAAGAACAATTATAGAAAAAAGATGTGTGTACATGTTAAATTATTTTTTTTTTAATATTGCTGTGTGTTTTCAGTTTGGTAGTATGGGCAAAAGCCATGCCTCACCTTAGTCTTCTGTCCTCAGAGGAGTCCAGGGGAAGATATCACAATAAGATAGTAACTTTTAGGAGAACTTTCAAAAATTAAATAAAAATAACTAGAGTAACTAGTCTTAAAATCACTATGGATAATTCCCCCACCCCATGCCCCTTCTTTTCTCTTTCTCTTATCTCTCTCCTCTCTCCTCTCTCTTCTCTTCTCTTCTCTTCTCTTCTCTTCTCTTCTCTTTTCTTTTCTTCTTCTTCTTCTTCTTCTTCTTCTTCTTCTTCTTCTTCTTCTTCTTCTTCTTCTTCTTCTTCTTCTTCTTTTCTCTCTCTCTCTCTCTCTCTCTCTCTCTCTCTCTCTCTCTCTCTCTCTCTCTCTCTCTCTCTCTCTCTCTCTCTCTCTCTCCAGAGCCTCTGTATAGGCCTGGCTGTTGAGGAACTCATTCTGTAGACCAGGCTGGCCTCAAACTCAGAGATCCACCTGCCTCTGCCTCTGCCTCCAAAGTGATGGAAGACATCACCAATTTCTGATGCAGTATGGATAATTTTTTACTTGGGAGGTGAAACATACCTTTAGAAACATACCAAGTTTTACAATATGACAAATGTTTATTCAGCTTCGGTATTCACTGAGTGATGAATGTCAAGATATTGACCTTTCAACTCATGCTAAGAACTTGTGACCATTTAATGGCTTCATTCAAATCTAACTGTAACTTCTTTTTCTTTTTTACTTTTAAATTTTGGGTTAAACTTTTCCTTTGAGAATTTTGTAGATGTATGGAATGCACCCTGATTACTCTCATATTCCCTCTTTCCTACTACCCTCCCTCTTCCATCCACTTTTCTTTCTTTCCTTTATATAACTTTCCAACAAGAAAGTAGGAGAGCCAAATGTAATTAAAATTTAATAAGAGTTATATCTCCATGGGAAGGGAAAGATGAATAGTCCCTTTGACTTAAGTGCACCCAAAGCTAACAAGCTATAGTAATTTGTATTCTACTCTTGAAAATTTCAGGACACAGAATCCAAATTTAAAAAAAATAGAATTTCCAAGATAACAAAAACTTCATCATCATTGGTAACACTCTTTGTTTTCATTTTTAAAGCCAACTTTGCTTTCATTATTTATGTTTCCTTTGTGCACGTGAGGAGGTCAAGCTGTGCTGGACTAAGCTGTCTGGCCTACCTTCTTAGGCTGCAGATGAGAACTAAAGGACCATGCCATGCAATGTTTTCCAGGTCCAAGTCCCAGAATTTTTGTATATTTTAGGAAACTGTCTTATTCATCACTAATGGAAAAGAGACAAAAGGTCAAAGGGTGATCTGAGTTTACATGATCAGTTAACAGCATATTTAGAAATTTAAAAGGCATTTCTTAACTAGCCAGTAGTATATGCTGCTCTTTTAGAATGACTTGCAAAATCATTTGACAAAAACCAATGTAATTTATTCACATTTTACGTGCTATGGTAGAAGAATAAAGAGTCTCCATTTCTGCTTCAGATTTTGTTCATCTTTCTAGTTGTCTTTTTTATGCCCCTATAAATAATTATATCCTCAAACTCTGTAGTTATCTGTCTCTTTAACAAGCCAAAAGCACTCAGACAAATAGATGTAATCATGAAAAAGAGTTTTCAATTATTATCATTACAAGATCTTTTATTACAATAATAACTCGATGAAGATCATATCGTTTAAACAACAAGGAATTTCCCATGAGGAGAAGCTACAAATACTCTGTCATTGGTTTGATTCCCTAAGAATATTCCTCAGAAATTTACCATATTCAAAATTCTATGATCATACCATTAATTTCTTTACATTTTATTATTTACTAAAAAAATCATGTGAGATTGGTATCTCACATCTTTGTAGGCTTCCTAGATTTTATCCTATATTTAAGGTTCTGACCTAATTAAAAAAATTCACTGATGTATAACACAGATTATTTTCTGCTCCTTGGAGCTGACTTTTCTCTTTCTTCTATTCTACTGTCATTAGATTTCATCTTTTCATGGTATCCTTGATTTCTTTAATGTTTTATGTGAGGAAGTTTTTAGAATTAATATTTTCATTGACAGATGCACCAATTTCTTCATTTGTATCTTCTACACCTGAGACTCTCTCCTCTATCTCTCATACACTGTTGGTGATGCTTAACCTCTTCCCGTTTTCTTCCCTAAATTTTCCATCTCCAGGATTCCCTCAGTTTGTGTTTTCTTTATTGTTTTTATTTCCACAATAGTCCACAAATAGTCTTGGACTATTTTATTCATTTCTTTTATCTGTTTGATTGAGTTTTCCTGTATTTCTTTAAGGGATTTATTAATTTCCTCTTTAAAGGTCTCTACTATCTTCATATGCATAGATTTAATGTCTTTTTTGTATGTGTTTCAGTTGTGTTAGGATATCCAGGGCTTATTGTACTAGGGTAGTTGGGTTCTGGTTGAACCAAAATGCTCTGACTTTTGCTGATTGTGCCATTATTCTGGCGTTTAGCCATCTGGTTGTGGGAAGAACCCTGGATCAGAGGTTGGTTGTAAATTGGGTCCAGCAGCCCTCCTATGGGTGGTGGATAGGGATGTGAGCTGGAGGCTGGACCCCAAGGAATAGCCAGCAGTTCTTTGCTGGCTGTGTCCCAGTTGGACCTACAGGCAGAGAGTTGGGGTAGAAGTATGTAATCTGTATGATCTTGAGGTCCAGCAGGTCTCCTCAGAAAGGCTTATAGAACCATGGACTGGCGGCATGAACCCTGCATACCTGATAGCCAGGATCGCTTCTCTCCAGCAAAACACAGAAGCTGTCATTTTGCACAGCCACTCACTTGCTCAACAGTCACCATGCATGCTGGGCAATGCAATTTTGGAATGAAACCCTGTGTGATACAGTTGTCTGACTGGTCTCCTCAGGGAGGTGGGTAGAACCCAGGATTGGAGGCTTCCACTGTGTCCCTGGAACCCTGGAACCATCCTGTTAGGTAGAAGGAACATCACCCAGGTGGCAAGAGCCTGGAACTATGCACATCCCTAGCTCTTGGGATCACTCTTCCTTGCATCACACAGATATAATCATATCTATATAAGGCAATAAATTTGTTCGCTTTTTCTTTTTAAATTTTAGATTTATAATTTAAAATTATTTATCATTGAGTGCATTTTTGAAACTCCAAGACGTACTGAATTTTGTGTTCATATGATATAAATGTGTAATACTACTGTTTTTAAAAATCAAATTAGTAAATAAATTTCACAATAGATATTTGGGGCCATGAAAGCTAATGTGGAGAGTCCGGCACATAGAGCTACCTTGCCTATCAGGTGATTATTTGAAAAAGACAAACATGAAAAATAGTGATCATTAATCTATGATCTTTGGAAACTTGAAGAAAGTACAAATGCATAGATTCACATAATTCTAACCAGAGGAATAAAGTCTATAGCAACTAATAAATGAAACTTTTTTTCAGTTTCAATGTAGTTCTTTAGTAACACTGGAACAGTAACATTCTCCCTACCAGCTAATTTAATATCTGTAAATTACTTAAGTTCACTATTCATATGAAATATGAATCACATAAATGCCTAAAATTCAATATACTATGTCTAACTCAAAACTGTCTAAAGTTGTTTGAACCTTGAATGGATTTTTGCACTTGACAAACGAGTAATTCTCCTAGATGGCATCAACTGATGAATGTTACAGTTCCATGTTCAATGTTATGCCTATAGAATTGTAGACATTTCATATTTAAAAATTTTACCACTATTCTGACTTAATTTACCTAAATCAATACATACTAGCCCATGTTGGTCAGTAATTGAGAAAGTTTTGTAATAATGCAAGCTTATAAGATGCTGTGAGAAAAACAAACATTCCAGAAAATTGATAATCTAAAATGTGAAATAGAATCTAAGCGAAACCACCAAAGAAAGGCATGTTATCAAGTCTACTCAGTGTCATATTGTTTGCAGGTACACAAGTAAAAGTGAAAACAGAATTAATCAAAGAAATGTAAATTACTTTGGTTACACATAGTGCCTATGATGAACACAACATACAGCAAGATACAGCCATAGTAGATAAACTTTGCAAACATGCTAGGTACACAGAAAGTTGTAGAACATCAAAAGTTAGTTAAATTAAACAGAAATTTAAATACTAAATTAAATAAATGTAGTTATATGACAATTAGAAGCACGTTTCCAATAAGTAAACAAATGTCTAAAATTTTTGCCCCTTTAATATGTATTTTTATATTACTAGTAAAAAATCAATTATTTTGCATGAGGTGGATCAAAATTAGTTCTGAATTCTGTTTATTTGACAATGCTACTTAAACAGGTGGATATTATGCCCTTGTTTGGTTTCCTTCTGTGGAAGGTGAGAATAATCATCCCTTTCTATATGAACATTGCAAAGATTATATGTAAAAACTTGTTATGTGTTTCATACATACATAAATTTAGTCTGCAATTTATGGCCAGGTCTTCATGTGGACATTACTGTTGATTACAAGGATATACACTGGCATCCCCACCTTCGAGAGGCTTGGTCTTCATCCCTGGGCCTTAGATTTTTCTTTAAGTTCACAGAAAGGTCAGCAATATTTTGCAATTTAGGTAGAAGTATGCTGGGATCAAAAAGCAGTAGGAAAGATAAATAGTTACTCTCAGAGCTGGTATTGTGGAAGAGTAAATTTATGGCCACAGAGAAATAGCATGGATTCCTTATGGTACATAAAATTCCTTGACACCTAATTCCAAATAACTTACTGTTTTGAAGAAATGTCAGTCACTGAAAATCGGTAGTGGAGTCTGATGACTGAAACAGATATTACAGTTTTAGTTTTCAGGGAAGTAAAGTTTGACCATAATAAATATAAAATATAGAGATAGAAAATTAATTTTATCCTGGGTAAGGAACATATTTAATATAGAACTTATGCTATGAACATTTTAGATTATTAATCACCTGCTGAAACACTAAAGTCTGTTAATTAAGAAATCCAAATGTACTAAGATAAATTTCTACAAAAATGAAGCCATAGGTTATTAATCATCTTTGTCATCTTTAGTTAATAATTAGAAGTAATAGAAATATGAGTATAGTCACAGGTTGGCCTTTACCATGTGCAACAATGTAAACACTCAAAAATTGTGCTCCTAAACTCCATAATGCTAGAGAAGTCATCCATGCGTGATTTACACAAAAAGTTAACCCAACAACGTCATTATTTTAACAATTCTGGTATAGAAAGATAACATTTCCTTTATAAAAGTTCTAAACTGAAACTCATGTCACTCACAAGTAAGCTTCTAGAACATTTTTAGAGAAACTTTTTTATATCTTCTTTTGAGTGCACATAGGAGGTGATTCATCTTTGCTCTTTCCTTCACTCTTAACTTAGTTACCTCCAATTTCATTATTTTCATAACTGTTTCTATGTAGAAATTATTTACGATGCTCTCAAATAATAAAATAGGAGTTGTACGAAAGCTTCAAATTGTGAAATTGTGAAGGAAACTATAAGACACAATTTTAATTGAGCTACCTATCTGAAGTGGTTAAAGGACAATCAAAGATGACCAAGAAAATCTTCAAATACATCTTCTCCTTTCCTATATTAGGTCTAACTATTTTATGACAAGAAAATTTGTTACAATTATCAAAACTTTTCTTCTGTTAGTATTCTAATTCTCCATCTGTTTCTGGGTTATTTTGCATTCCCAGTAGTTTTGCTTTTTATCCCACAGTGGTGGGAGAACAGGGACTGGAGGGAGCTGCACCAACATAAGTTTATGGAAGAAGAAAGAAGACAAAAAAAAAAAAAAAAAAAAGAGAGAGAGAGAGAGAGAGAGAGAGAGAGAGAGAGAGTGGAAATCCTTCCCCATCTGCCATGCATACAGAAAATCCCAATTATACAAAAGCAGATCGAGGTGGGGGCTCGGTAAGTCATCTACAAAGAAAAATATCATGAGTCCTGTGATAGTGCTTTTGTGTCCTTGCTTTTCCGACTCAATACTCCAATTCCATTCTTAGAAATGTTTTTCTTATTCTTAATAAACCATCTTTGTTTATATTAACCCACTACATATCTGTCCCTGGTACAATTATTGGTCCTGGGACATGAAAACATGGAGTTTTTAATTTCAGGTTCTCTCCAAACTCAGATTTCTGTCTGTAACACCATATATGTCACTATTCTTAAATAAGACCTCAAGCGGTTTTTGAAGATATTCATCCCAAATGAGTTTATATGCTGGAGCACATGGCTCCTTATGGACGGCAATATTTGGAAGGTTGTGGAACCTTAGAAGGGAGAACCTCACCAGAAGGTATGGGTCACTGGGGACTAGGCTTAAGGCTTTAGAGTCACTATCAGCACCCTGCATTCTGCCTCTACACCTGCTTCTTGAAGGCTGACACAATGTAACCAGATGCCTTACTCCTGACACTATGCTCTCCTTGTCATGATGGACTTTATCCTTTCTGAGACTGTAAGAGAAAATGAACGCTACTGTTCTGAAATTGCTTCTTCTGGAGTATTTGACCACAGTAATGAGAAAAGTCACTAAGACCCCATCTCTTGGGCGAATCCGTGCATTTTGAGACAACTGCTTCACTCTTGCTTAATTCCTATTTCCTGTGCTCTGCTTGCTCCTGTATCTGTAATGTTTAAATTATCTGATATAATTACACATTCACTTCAAAGACTGAAAGCTCTGAATATGCTGTAGTGTTATTTATTTCATCCATTCTTTTTCTCAAAGCACATCACCTTATTTTGGGTCTCCCTTATTCTCAGGTTACTGTTGGCCAGCAAGGTTATGGGAACAGAGGCAGAGGGTAAGGTTTGGACAGCAAGGCAATTCAGTATTATGCAAGGTGAGCAAGGGTTCTATAGAACTTTAGGGAGCAAGTAGGGGTTTCCAAGGTAGTGTACATCGTTGGCTGGGCCTGCAAGTACTGGAATGTCTCATTTGCATGAAGAGGCACTCCAGGAATCCCAGGTGCTTGCTGAGCTGGTTCTTATAGGGAGGAAGGAAGCTGAACCTCTGATTTCCCTCAGGACTATGTGACATCTCTTGAGTAAAAGGTTTTTGCATCTGGGTTCCCCAGGCAGTGGAGAGGGAATCCTCCCTGTAGGACTGATCTCATGGATTTCCAGTCATAATGGACTTCCACCCTAGCAGCAGGGTTTCTCAACACTTTATAAAACATTTTGTAGTAAAAATATTAAAAGTATCTGATAATACCAACATGGTGCATATCAATGTCCCTTTTATAATTATTTTTTTCAAATGATGATAAAGAGGGAAAGGGTACTACTCTCTTGGAGTTAGGAATTTCATTAATAGTCTGGAGCCCTCTTCAGGTCTCTGTGGGTATCTTCACATAAATCTAAGGACACAAAATCATAATTCAAATAATAAAATAAATCACTCATTTAAAATGCAGTGGATGATTTTCTGTGTTCTATACCAAATCTCCAACTGGGAAGAGGTTATGAGTTCAGTGCTTATTTTCATCAAAATGTCTTACATTTCCTGATTCAGGCAAAATTGAGCATGAAAGTCTTTAAGGAAAAGAAGAGGGAAAAAAGCTTATTACTCAATAACATGCCCTAAACTCTGAAAAACAAATCAAAATGAAAATGTAGTCTTATGCATAATATACTGAATGTCTCTTTTTTTTCCTGTTGTTTGAAACACAGTGTTGCTTCTTCCTGTGAGGCATATGCATTGTTAATCACTTTGTTTCTGCTATGTTTGTCTTTGTATTAAACTGTCATGAGTATACAACCTCTTGCTGCTTTCTTAACTTGAGTTGTTCGGGAGTGTAAAAAATCTAGGTGTAATTTTTCCTGTGGTTGTTGTTTTATTTGATTTCTTCAAGGTTCTTCACCGCTTGGATGCTCCATTATGATATTCAACCATCACACTAATGTCCAAAATCCACCATTTCTATTGATAGAGGGGGAGAAGACCATACTTAAATAAAACAATAAACATGAAATACATAGATAATATATAGCCCCAAGTTCATGACTATTAAAATTCAAGCTGTTTTCTTCCATAGATATATTAGACTAAAAATGAAAATAGGATATACAAGCATGTTTCCTGAAATCTAGATAGAATTTTCAATGTTATTTGCAATTTTCTGCTACTTCATAAGCAAAAGTTGGCTAATCCTTGCAGGGATTTCTGGAGTAGAGAGACCTTCTTCAGAAAGCCCTAGTATACATTCACACAGGGCTAGAATCTACTCTTCTGGGGCAAAATGAGGCATGTCACAACATGTCAATACTCTTCATAGCTGAGGGTTGTTATTTATCTAGACTAGAAAGCACAAATTTTTAAGTAGGAAAATAAAAGTCTCATCCCAGAAGACCCAGAAATAATATTCAAAATGCCAAACAAAAATAGAATCAACAGTGCATGAGGGAAGGTAAAAACCTTGAAAAAATACAGAATATTTAATATGGTGTACTAAAATTGAAATTCACTTCTGGCTGAAGTTCAAAAAATTAACTATTGATAGTAATATCAAAACAATTTCAATATAATTATGTCAGTGAAGTTATTCTAAAGAAATCATGGACATTTCACATAGCATCTTCTCAGTTTCCATGTATAAACTCACCTGTGTGTTACCCTTTAAGTCATGAGATTTATTAGCCTACAGCCATGGTATGGGGTGGGATGGTATGCATGGGAAAGGAGTGCTACCCGTGAGGAAAGGCAGATTAGCTGTGATTACATATGATTGATTACACACGTCCTATTGTGAGCCATTGAACTAGAATGCTATCAGGACTAGAAAACTAACTGCTATTATTTCTGGGCTGGGAAAATCACTTTTATTTATAAGTCATGATTTTCCTATTGATGGCTGCAACATAAATGTTCTTGCTGTTTCTTAGATTCTTGGACATTTTAAAAAATGTTGTTTTATTCTCTGAAACTAGTGATTTTGTGGTTTGATATTGCAAATCTTAGATTGGGACTGATGATCATGACACAAAAAATAAAAGAAAGAATAGACCAACTGCTGGAGAAGGAGAGTTGTTCTTTAAACAGAATGCATGGGTGATGCCATCTCTCCCTGGGAGTGGAGACTTGCACAAAGAGTAGGGGCTTTGAAGGATAGTGGCCAGGGGCGTACAAGAGGGTTAGGAAGGAGAAAAGGAAAAGTAGGAATGCTGTAATTATATTATGATCTCAACAAGTATAATTATATGAACAGACTATTTTAGAATTGCTTTGTGCTCATACAGCAAAATCCCTTCAGAGTTATCCAAATTGTGGAATAGCTTTATTTTATTGTTACCTTTTAATCAAAAGGCTATGCATTTGAAAGTATATTCTTTATTAGTAACAATAAAAATTAACTAATTTTAGTGAGTAAACCACAAAACAGCATTATTTGTATAGTTTCAGATTCTCCTCTGAATATGTTCTTCAGTATGTGACCCCTACTCATTTGGTCTATAAGATAGCATAAAAAGAAATACCAACAACCTTTGCTAGTTCATTTGAGGACCATGAATGCTGTATCATTGATTTATAGGACAGAATCACTCATGCTATATTTTCTGCATTGCTTTAATATATATTTATTGGCATATTTTACTTATCCATTGTCTCTTTATCACCCATCACCTTGTATGTGATTCATTAAATAATAAAAAACATTTTGTGATGAAAACCCATTTTAAAACTGTTATATATTTTTTGTATTAATTTTTTTATTAATTTATTCTTGTTACATCTCAATGGTTATCCCACCCCTTGTATCCTCCCATTCTTCCCTCCCTCCCATTTTCCCCTTATTCCCCTTCCCTATGACTTTTCCTGAGGGGGATTTCTTCCCCCTGTATATGCTCATAGGGTATATCAAGTCTCTTCTTGGTAACTTGCTATCCTTCCTCTGAGTGCCACCAGGTCTCCCCCTCCAGGGGATATGGTCAAATATCAGGCACCAGAGTACGTGAGAAAGTCATATCCCACTCTCCACTCAATTGCCCATTGGCTAGATCTGGGTAGGGGTTTAAAGTTTTAAATAATAAAATTTGCCATGGAACTGTGACTGTATAGTAATGGGAAAACCTGAGAGGATAAAAGTGGATTTTATTATTATTATTATATGCTATAATGTTAGTTTTGATTATCAACTTGACTTCATCTGGAATTAACCAAAGCCTTAAAATGGAAGGTAAACATGTGAGGGAAGTTTGCTTATTTTGAAGGGGGAAGAGCTAGTTCTAATCCAGATTTTTGCAGTAGAAAGACGCACATATAATTGAGATCTTCTGATCTGGTAAAAGCTACCTCTAATCTCTGCCAAGCATTCTGCTGGAGGCCTATGTAAAGACATGGAAAAAAGAAACTTTTGCCTTTTTGTCTTTTTGCTCTCATCTCTGTTCCTTCGTGGCATTGGAGTCTACTTCTTTGGGATTCCACTGAATACTAGAGAGCAGCTGAGACATCCAGCCATTTTGGATTATTTGGACCTCAGCATATAAACCATTCTAACAGACACACACACACACACACACACACACACACACACACACACACACACACACACACATATATATATATATATAGAGAGAGAGAGAGAGAGAGAGAGTTATTCTATACATTTGGCTACTCTACAGAAACCTGACTAATTTACATACCAAGCAGATGAAATCTCCAATTTGTGTCCAAGAACTATAGGAAACTGAGCAAAGCTGGGATCAGAAGAGGTAGTCTTCTCGAGGGAAGAGCACAATTGTTTGTTTTCCAAGTAAAAAAATTGTCACCCTTGAAAACATACATACAACTAACTGAGTAGATTATATTTAGGATTATATATTTATATACATGTACATATATGCATGAACTAACAATTAATGTAAAAGGAGACCATGAATTTGAAGGAGATTCAGGAGGTTATGGAAAGAAGAAATGGATGGGAGAAATCTTGTAATTATAATCTAAACAATAAAAGTTAAGATAATGTATAACATAATTTATCAAATTGCATTTAACATAAATGTTATATATAACATTTGCTTTACAAAATACATTTTATATCATTAAATAAACAAAAAGATATAAAGAGCAATATGAGATTTTATTTCTTCCCAATTCTTTGGAGTCACACCCCTCCATAGCAACATACAAGACAAAAATAATACCATTGGAAAAGTGGAAAACTGTTTAACTCTAAGAAGCAGGAAAATAGAAGAATACACTGACTGTTGTTGGTTTTTTTAATGTTCAAGTTGAATTCTGATAAATAAATATGTCATTTTAAAATAGGATTTTTTTATTTTCTTAAAGATCACATTATTTTTTAACAACCAAAATAAAATGAATATATCCCGCCCATTAACACATTTATTTTTAGCAATTAAATCTAGTTTAATTTTCTGCCTAAATAGCACTGTGCTCCCAGAAACCCCCTTCTTTAGAGCTAATGCCCTTGTGGTCTGACCTCCTTCAGACTACACTTTAGCAGAGTGAGTAGGTCAGCAAGCCCTGTGATTGTGAAGGGGATTTTATGAGCTTGTGTTTTATTCTTTTTATTCATTTATTAGGAACCCTGTGTTGATGACTTAATTATTCTGAGATTTATACTGCATCCCTTCTAAAAATTACATCTCTAGTTTTCTCCAGTATTTTCTAGGTATTCCAATTATTGAGATGAACTTTTCGTATTTTTTATGTTTTCCACCCCAAGTCGCTGAGCAAATGACAGAGCCCAGGGAGTTTTGAAATTATACTTTTGTTACGTTCATGTTCGTATTTACTTTGTCACATAAAAGATGTCTAACGCTGATGTATGAGAAGACTTAGCACAATCCCCTCCCTTGTTCCCAACAGTTTATTAGATGCCCTCGCTGGGCTTGCTATTTGTACATCAGATTAATCCATGTTCATTCCCCTTTCATGCACTTTTAATCAGATTAAGTTGCATTCTGCCCAACAAAACTGAGTAAGCACATATTGGCATTATTATGATGTATGATGCGTAAGGTGTCTCTCTGGGCCATCACACAGTGGATGCGCACTTCAAAGTGATTCTTCTCTTCATCTGTGGTACAAATCTGCTAAAGACCAGGTAGAGGAGGCAAGAAGGGCTTCCTGCATAATAGAAATCACAGCGTAGATTAAGTCACCACCTCTGCTTCATTGTGATAATATGCCTTCTGATCTTTTTTTTTTTTTTTTTGGCCTGATATTCTCGTGAAAACATGATACAAAAAACATCTGAGTGGTGGAAGTAACAATATGAACCTGTTGACACCCAATATTACCTCATGTTGTTTCATGAATATTTGCCTATCCTGTTACTCTGAAATCAACAAGAATTCAGAAATACTAGTGTTCGTTAAGGTTAAATTCCAGAGGCCATTTTATAAACCTTTGAGTTCCTACTGTACTTATTGCTTAGTGAGACAGTTAACAACAGTGATATAAACATAAACATTAGTTTGCTTAGGGCCATGTATGGGATGAACCTAGTCCTCTGCATAGATACGTCTAAGGGCAGTTCAGGTTTCATGTGGGTCCACTAGTAAAGGGAGAAAGGTTTGTCTCTGACATGGACTCTGTTGCCTGCTATTTGGTCACTTGACCCTGACTGGTCTGTCTTGCCAGGCCACAGGGGAAGAGGGCAAACTCAGTCCAGATGCAAATTGATGAGCTGGGGTGGGTGTGTAGGGAGGCTTTCCTTTTCCCAAGAATATGGAAGAGAAGAAGAGGGAGGGAGAGTGGGACTGAGAGGAGAGGAGGGAGGCAGCTACAAATGAAATGTAAGTAAAGAGATAAATACAAATAAGAAAGAAATATAGAAAAATAAAATCAATAAAGTAGAGGTACTAAACGAGGATTTAAAAAATCATTTGATGTAATACAGGAAAACACAATTTTTTCCCTTTTGTATTGTTTATTTGAGTTTTGGTTTTGTTTTGTTTTATTAATTTATTCTTGTTGCATCTCAATGGTTATCCCAAAGGTCAGAACATTCTCCACAGTAGAGTGGAGAGTGGGATATGACTTTCTCACTTACTCTGGCGCCTCACCTTTGACCATGTCCCCTGGAGGGGGAGACCTGATGGCACTCAGAGGAAGGACAGCAGGTTACCAAGAAGAGACTTGATACCCTATGAGCATATACAGGAGGAGGTATTCCCCCTCTGGAAAACACAATTTAAAATGTGAAATAAAGGAATAAAACTGCTCCAGACTTAAAGGAAATAGAAGCAATAGTGAAAACACAATCTGAAGTAATCTGGAGATGGAAAACTTAGGAAAGAGAGCAGGAAACCTGACACAAGTATCACCAACAAAATACAGGAGATGGTTTGGTGGTATTTAATTTCTTGAGTTCTTTATATATTTTGGATATTAGACCTTTGTCAGACGTAGGGTTGGTGAAGATCTTTTCCCAGTCTGTAGACTGTCGCTTTGTTCTCTTTACAGTGTCTCCTGCCTTACAGAAGCTTCTCAGCCTCATGAGGTCCCATTTATTAATTGTTGACATTAATGCCTGGGCTGTTGGTGTTCTGTACAGGAAGTTGTCTCCTCTGCCAATATGTTCCAAGCTCTTTCCCATTTTTTCTTCTAAGTGACTTAGTGTCTCTGGTTTTATGTTGAGGTCTTTAATACACTTGGATTTGAGTTTTGTACAAGGTGACAAATATGGGTCCAGTTGCATTTTTTTACACATAGACATCCAGTTAGACCAGCACCATTTGTTGAAGATGCTATCCCTTTTCCATCAAATGGATTTAGCTTCTTTGTCAAAAATCAAATGACCATATGTGTGTGGATTCATATCTAGGTCTTCGATTCGATTCCACTGATCAACCAGCCTGTTGCTGTGCCAGTACCATGCTGTTTAAATACCACCAAACCAAATAACCCAATTGAGAAATGGGGCATGGAACTAAACAGAGAATTCTCAACAGAGGAATATCAAATGGCTGAGAAACACTTAAAGAAATGCTCAACCTCCTTAGTCATCAGGGAAATGCAAATCAAAACAACTCTGAGATTCCATCTTACACCCATCAGAATGGCTAAGATCAAAAATTCAAGCGACACCACATGCTGGCGAGGATGTGGGGAGAGAGGAACACTCCTTCATTGCTGGTGGGAATGCAAACTAGTACAACCACTTTGGAAATCTATCTGGTGCTATCTCAGAAAACTGGGAATAGGGCTTCCTCAAGACCCAGCTATTCCACTCCTTGGAATATACCCAGAAGATGCTCCAGCACACAACAAGAAAATTTGCTCAACCATGTTCATAGCAGCCTTATTCATAATAGCCAGAACATGGAAACAGCCTAAGTGTCCCTCAATAGAAGAATGGATAAAGAAACTGTGGTATATATACACTATGGAATACTATTCAGCTATTAAAAACAAGGAATTCCCGAAATTTGTGGATAAATGGATTGAGCTAGAAATTATCATAATGAGTGAGTTAACCCAGAAGCAGAAAGACTCAAATGGTATATACTCACTTATATCTGCATATTAGCCCAAGGGGCATGTCCCACGAAAGCCTTCACTTACCAGGAAACTGAGACAGAGGAGAGGACATTCTATTGGGATTCTAGATGAGAGAATCATGGGAGAAAGGCAAAGTAGAAGGACCCAGAGGGTCCTAGAAGCCTACAAGTAGAACATTATGATAGGCAGATTTGGGCATAGGGGTCCCACTCAAACTAAGGCACCAGCCAAGGACAATACAGGCGGTAAACCTTAAACCCCTACCCAGATCTAGCCAATGGACGGAACACTCTCCACAGTAGAGTGGAGAGTGGGATATTACTTTCTCACATACTCTGGTGCCTCACCTTTGACCATGTCCCCTGGAGGGGGAGACCTGATGGCACTCAGAGGAAGGACAGCAGGTTACCAAGAGGAGACTTGATACCCTATGAACATATAGAGGGGGAGGTAATCCCCCTCAGGAACAGTCATAGGGGAGGGGAGTAAGGGGAAAAAGGGAGGGAGGGAAGAACGGGAGGATACAAGGGAGGGGATAACCATTGAGATGTAACAAGAATAAATTAAAAAAAAAAGACAAAAAAAAAATTCAGGAGATGGAAGAGAGAAATTCAGGAGTAAAAGATACAATAGTGAAGGAAAATGTTAAATGTAAAAAGTTCCTGACACAAAGCATCCAGGATATCAGAGTAGCTAAGAAAAACCTAACCTAAGAATAGGGATAAAAGACCATGAAAAGTCTCAGAGCTGAGCACCAGAATATATTTTCAAGAAAATCACAAAAGAAGCTTACAGAACACCAGATAGATTGTACCACAAAAAAAAATTCCCCCATTACATAATAATCAAAATGCTAAATACAGAGAACAAAGAAAGAATATTAAAAGGTACAAGGGTGGAAAAGGCTAAGTAACTAAAAATGCACAGCACAGTCAATAGTTTCTTGTTACAATTCTCTCAATTGTCAATGACTTTGTCAAACTATTATATATATATACATATACATATATATGCACACTTATATATGTATGTGTATATGAATATATATAATTTCATATACCCATGGTTGGTTTTAAACTGGTTATGACACTGAGAATGACCTTGAATTATTAGTTCTTTTTTCCTCCTCCCTATTCCTGGAATTTTAGATATGTGCCATTGTGACCAGTTTAACTATTGTTGAGGACTGAACCCAAGACCATGTGCATTCAAGACCTCCTCTAACTGGACACTAATCCAAGGGGCAGGTCCCATGAAAGTCTGCAGCTACCAGGAAAGTGGGATAGAGGTGAGGACATCCTATTGAGACTCTAGGTGAGAAAAATATAGGGGATAGGGAAGTAGGTGGATCCAGAGGCTCCTAGAAACCTACAAGAAGAACATTATGATGGATGGATCTGAGCCCAGGGGTTCTGCTTGATCTAAGGCACCAACCAAAGACAAAACATGCAGTCATCATCAAACCCCTACCCAGATCTAGCCAATGGATAGAACATTCTTCACAGTTAAATGGAGACTGGGGACTGACTTTCACAGGATCTCTGGTGCCACATATTTGGCCATCTCCCTTTGTTGAGGAGGCCCAATGGCACTTGGAGGAAGGATAGCAGACTACCAAGAAGAGACTTGATACCCTAGCACCATATTCAGGGGGAGGAGGTCCCCCTCAGTCACAGTTATAGGAAAGGGGGATTGGGGTGAAAGTGGGAGGGAAGGAGGAATGGGAGGATGTATGGGATGGGATAGAAAATGAGATGCAATATGAATTATTTTATTTTTCAATAAAAATGTGTTACAGAAAAAGACCTCCTCTTTACCCTCTTAGCTATATTTCCAACCTCAATCAACCATTTGTTTAAATTTAATATATCTACAAAGGCAGAGGTTGGTTAAGTGCATATCTTTGGATTTAAAAAATAATTAGAGATGCAGCTTTTCTTCAGAAAAAAGTAAAATTAATCATGAACAATATTAAAGGTCCTAATAATTTCTAGTTTTGATAAGTACAGAATGCTGCAGACAGTATAAACCAATACCATCTTCTTATAGGTCACCTGATCGTTTGTTGTGACTCTGACAATGAGTGTTACCTAAAGTATGCACACAAAAATGTCTACTTCAGAAAATATTAAATTAGAAAATTATAAGAGTAACACTAAGAATAACTGAAGGATAACCAATAACCAATATTAGGAAAGGATCAGACTTACATTCTACTTTATAAAATTAGCAATTAATCCTAAATATAGTCTAAATTAGTGGAGAAACCAAATATTTCAGATTAAATGTATCAAAATGTGACCATGCAACACAAGTTAATTTAATTTCTATGGACATCATTAAGCTTCATGTTGTTTAATTAACATGATGTTTATCTATTACCTTTGTCCTTAATAATAATTCACAAGGATAGTGTCATTTACTGTGACTGGTGAGTATAATATCTTGAATATTCTATGCCCTTCAAAGAATCATGTGGTACAGGCTTAGTCTCCATGGCAGCATTATTGGGAGATAATGAAACCTTAGGAAGGCAGTTTTCAGATTTCTGTAGATTAGTGTGGTCATTCCCTAGCAAGGGATGTTGGTATCCAGGACTTTTTCCTTTTTCTCTCTCTTTCACTTTTTCCTTCCTTGATCATGACATCAGCATTTTCTTCTGCTGTTCAGTCCCAGCTTTTATCAAAGAGCACCACTTTCAAAGACCCAGACCAATGGGTATGTTCAATTTTGAACTGACATTTCCTAAGTTGTGAGTCAAAATAAAGTTATTTTATATTCTTTTCTTAAATTAATTATCTCTAGCACCTTTTTTATTGTACTGAAGGCTGAATGATATGGACAGACTAATGAAAATTCAAATGATTATCTGAAAAGTGACCAATCATGTTGTAAATTTTAATAGGGGTGTAGATCCATCATTGGTTTTCTAGCATACTTGGAGCATTAAATACATGAAAATGTCTAAATGGTAATAAAAATGCTCTAAAACCAACCACTAAGCAATATTTTGGGCAACTGAATCATTTCATTCACTCTCTAAAGATATATCCAATAATTGGATTGCTAATTATAATTGTCCTATTATTACAATAGATAAGGAAAATAGAGTAAATTCTTAAGGGCAGGTAGTTTTACTAGAGAATTTATTTATAAAATGAAAGGGGACAATTTGAGAAAAGTTGGCAATGAGTGAGAAGTAAGAATAATAATACTATATTGTGTATTTCAGACAAACAGATGTTAGTGAGAGAATCAAAGACACTAATGTTCAAGTTTGTAAAAGTATAGTGGAATTGGGACAGATGCTGGCACTATCTATTGGGGCACCAGGTGATAGGGTTATGGGAGAATGGAGAAATAGAAGGACTCAAGGGTCCTGGAACCCTAGAAGAAGAGCATCAAAGTTGATGCATTAGGACCCAGGGGTGCCTTCACATACTGTTGTACCACTCACGGACAACGCAGGCAGTAAACCTACACCCCTAGTCAGATTTAGCCAATGGACAGTGCATTCTCCACAGTTATGTAGAAAGTGGGGACTGATTCTGAAATGAACTCTGGTGCCCCCTATTTTACCACTTCTCCTTGGAGAGGAGGCCTGGTGGTACTCAGAGTAAGAGTAAGCAGGCTACCAGGATGAGACCTGATAGTCTGTAATCATATGGTGGGGGAAGAGGTCCCCTTCTGCCACAGGCCTAGGGGAGGGGAGTAGGGTGAACCATGGAGGGAGGGAGTAATGGGAAGATACAACGGAGGGGAAAACAATTGAGATGAATCTGAATATATTATTTAAATTTAAAAAGGAAACTTTACAAATTCAAATAGAAACACTTTTAAAGTACTTTCTTCTTACAGGAGACAAATTTAAAACTATTCTTTCATATAAATATAAGATAAATAATTCTGAAAAACCTGTCTGCATCTGATAAAATTTTCTTGAGTAACTAGTCCTTTTACTGTTAAATGAACAAAATCAAGTAAGCGTTTTAAATAAAAAAAAAAAAAACATAAACCATAAAATGTGTTTAAGGGTAGCATATTCAATCAATAATCACTAATAGGCTGCTATGAATATGGTTGAGCATATGTCCTTGTGTGGTGGAGCATTTTCTGGATATATTCCAAGGAATGGAATAGGTGGGTCTTGAGGAAGCCCTATTTCCAGTTTTCTGAGAAAGTGCCAGATGGATTTCCAAAGTGGTTTAACAAGTCTCCATTCCCACCAGCAATGAAGGAGTGTTCCTCATTCTCCACATCCTCGCCAGCATGTGGTGTCACTTGAATTTCTGATCTTAGCCATTCTGATGGGTGTAAGATGGAATCTCAGAGTCCAAGAGGACTAGACGTCTGGAAGTTTTCTTCTATGGCTTTGTTGAAAACAATTTTGGGGTCATTGAGCAGTTATCTTAGGTTTGGTCTTTTAAAAGTTTCCCATATTTTCTGAAAGTTTTGTGTCAGGAACTTTTTTAATTTAATATTTTCTTTGACCAGTGTACCTTTTTTTCCCCCCTATTGTATCTTCGTGCCTATAATTCTTTTGCCCACCTCTTGCATTCTGTTGGTGATGCTTATATTGGTGGTTCTTGTTTGCCTATCGAGATTTTCCATCTCCAGGACTCCCCCAATTTGTGTTTTCTTTATTGCTTTTATTTTCATTTTCAAGTCTTTTTTTTCTTTCTTTTTTCTCCTTTATTAATTTATTCTTGTTACATCTCAATGGTTATCCCATCCCTTGTATCCTCCCATTCTTCCCTCCCTCCCATTTTCCCCTTATTCCCCTCCCCTATGACTGTTCCTGAGGGGGATTACCTCCCCCTGTATATGTTCATAGGGTATCAAGTCTCTTCTTGGTAACCTGCTGTCCTTCCTCTGAGTGCCACCAGGTCTCCCCCTCCAGGCGACATGGTCAGAGGTGAGGCACCAGAGTATGTGAGAAAGTCATATCCCACTCTCCACTCTACTGTGGAGAGTGTTCTGTCCATTGGCTAGATCTGGGTAGGGGTTTAAGGTTTACTGCCTGTATTGTCCTTGGCTGGTGCCTTAGTTTGAGCGGGACCCCTGTGCCCAAATCTGCCTATCATAATGTTCTACTTGTAGGTTTCTAGGACCCTCTGGGTCCTTCTACTTTGCCTTTCTCCCATGCTTCTCTCATCTAGAGTCCCACTAAAATGTCCTCCCCTCTGTCTCAGTTTCCTGGTAAGTGAAATCCTGAAATTTGTGGATAAATGGATTGAGCTAGAAATGATCATAATGAGTGAGTTAACCCAGAAGCAGAAAGACTCAAATGGTATATACTCACTTATATCTGCATATTAGCCCAAGGGGCATGTCCCAGGAAAGCCTTCACTTACCAGGAAACTGAGACAGAGTGGAGGACATTCTAGTGGGACTCTAGATGAGAGAAGCATGGGAGAATGGCAAAGTAGAAGGATCCAGAGGGTCCTAGAAGCCTACAAGTAGAACATTATGATAGGCAGATTTGGGCTCAGGGGTCCCGCTCAAACTAAGGCCCCAGCCAAGGACAATACAGGCGGTAAAACTTAAACCCCTACCCAGATCTAGTCATTTTCAAGTCTTAAACAGTGTCATTCAGTTCCTTCACATGTTTGATTGTATTTTCTTCTATTTATTTAAGAGATTTATTTATTTCCTATTTAAAGGTCTTTATCATCTTCATAAAATTAGATTTAAGGTAATTTTCTTGTGCTTCAGCTGTGTTGGAATATTCGGGCCTGTTTGTAGTAGGATATCTGGGCAACCGTGGTGCCATATTGTCAGGGCTGCTGTTTATTATGCTGTTTGCTGGCCTCTAGTTATCTAGATCCACAGCTAGATTAGGTTTAGGAGCTGAATTTTGATTTATCTTTGTTAGATGGCTGCTTTTTGGATGTTTTTCCCCTTGGTTCCTGTTTCTTCTCTCATCTTCTGGACTGAGTGGTCCTGGGTTTTAGTGAACAACAAGTCTTCAGGAATTTTTGTGGCCTGCCTGAACTCTGGGGTTTTGGGTGCCAATGTTTCCCTGGGGCCCCTAGAATCAGTGTGATCTGTAAGAAAGCAGAGATATTCATCCAAAACTTTGGGCCTGTATCTGAAGCCTAGGGCATGTGGTGAGGTTTATAGTTGTTGGTTGTGCTGGTGTGCCTGGTACAAGTATGGCCTCTGGAAAAATATCCAGAGAAGTATGCCAGAATAAAGAAACCAGGGCATGGGTCAGGTGTCTTGTCTTTTATAGTAAAAATATCTTGTTCAAATCTAAGTTAATGGTACAGATTGTTAAGCCCCTAAAATTGGTGATAACATAAGATGAGTTAAATGAATATCCAAATCCAAACAAGATCCATTAGATTCTTTCTCCTCTTCAAAACAATATCTTTTAGATGGAAAAATATCTTGTTATTTGAAGTTAGTATTAAACAACTAATGGGAAATTAATTGCAAAGCAATGCGATGCCACTTATATAAATTTGAAACATTTATTAATGTACAAGTAAAATTATTTAAAATGGGTACATCTCTATTTTCTTTCTTATCCATGTATCCATGAGATCATTGTAAGAAATAAAGTATGTAAACTTTATAGGAATATTGTCTGATTTTGTAGATAGATTTGCTATAGTCACTTTCTTAACAAAGATTCATAGACGTTATTAATAATGAAAAGTCATAAATACCTAATTCATTATATGGCAACAGGAAATGCATATATTTCTGTATACATGTATACAAATATACACATATATTGATGTTATAGTTTAATTTTAACATTTATTCTTACCTTTACCTCCATCTAAACCCTCACACACATCCTTTCTCATTCTCCTTCAAGTTCATGGCCTCTTTTTCAACTAATTTTTACTGTGTCTATTTGTGTATATGAATTTACATATATGGCTACATTACCTATTCTATCTGCATAATTGTACCTGAGAAGCATATAGAATCCAAGAAGACTAACTGAATATACCAATCATTTGAGTTAGATAGTAGGATCTAAGACACCCTTTTCCATAACATCATCACTGGAAGATATTGTTCTTCCAACTGGAAAAAGCTATCTTCTTATGTCTGAAGATGTACAGAGCCATTGAAACATCTACATAAACAAATCATAAAAGTTTTCCTCAGAGCATTAACATTACACAAAATATCCTTTATTTCGATATGTGTCTTCATAATTATTTACATAAGAACTACCATAAAGTTAGAGACTGAAGTCAAAATTCTATTATATAAGTCCCTGTTCTTTAAACTTCTTAATCTATATTTCATTGTAGACTCAGGAAGCATAAGTCAAAATGAGTCATAACTGACAGATAACTGAAAATTATCACAGACAACATTAAGCAGGTTATTGTAACATCAGCACATATGCTCAAAATGTTAAGTAGTCTCATGAGACCTATAAAAATGGTCCAAGTCTGCATCCAAGAAATTAGAAAAACATCAAGAGACAAAAATACCCAAAATGAAATTGACAGCAGAGTTGATATCTCCCAAGAAAGAACCAATAAACATAAAGACACAGCAGCAGAACCAATGGGATTGATGAAAAAATAGCACAAACAATGAGGCAACACCAAGCATGCAAATAAAGAAAGGTAAGAAGTAGAAAGTATAAAAAAGGCTAAAGAGTAAAAATACCAAAGACTGTATATGTGAAAATTATATTCTCCAAAATGAAATTTGATGACATTAATTAAGTCTCCAAAGATACAGACATATTTAAAGAAAATTTTGAACAATAATTTAACATGCCATAGAAGATACACTATTCAAAATCAATAATAAAGATATAATGTCAAATAAGCTAAAGAAAAGAAAACACTGTATATAAGGTGAAGATATCTAGGGCAGCAGATCTGTTACTGATTAAAAAACAAATTAAAGAAGAGTAGAGGGGGCTTATAAGGGATAATAATAATAATAAAATAAAATTTTTAAAAGTTAAGACATTGAAATTGGGCAGGACAAACAAACAAAAGTCCAACATAAGAGACAAGAAATATGCTCATAGGGTATCAAGGCTCTTCTTGGTAACCTGCTGTCCTTCCTCTGAGTGCCACCAGGTCTCCCCCTTCAGAGGACATGATCAAATGTGAGGGACCAGATTACATGAGAAAGTCATACCCCACTCTCCACTCAATTGTGGAGAATGTTCTGACCATTGGCTAGATCTGGGTAGGAGTTTAAAGTTTACCGTCTGTATTGACCTTGGCTGGTGCCTTAGTTTGAGAGGGACCCCTGGGCTCAAATGTGCCTATCATAATGTTCTACTTGTAGGTTTCTAGGACCCTCTGGATCCTTCTGCTTTGCTATTCTCCCATGCATATATAGGGGGAGGTAATCCCCCTCAAGAACAGTCATAGGGGAGGGGATTAAGGGGAAAACGGGAGGAGGGAGGGAAGAATGGGAGGATACAAGGGATGGGATAACCATTGAGATGTAACAAGAATAAATTACATATACGTGACAAGAAATAGAGATTCAATCCTTAACACTCTCAAGAATCTCATAAAAACATAAAACTGAAAATCATAACATATATGGAAAGGACCTAGTACAGACCTAAGCAGGCTTTATACATGTTGTTTTACTATCTGTGAGTTTATATGAGCTTTGATCATGTTGTTTTAGGGTGTTCTTCTTTCTTATTGTCCTCCATTCACTCCTCAAAGTCTTTCTTCCTCCTCTTCTGCAGGATTGCCTGAACCCTAAGGACAGGGATTTGATGGAGGCATCCTATAGAGAACTGAGTGTTCAATGTTCTTCACTCTGTATAATGTCTGGCTGAGGATCTCAGTATTTGTTTTCATTTGCTGCAGGAGAAATATGGCTGAGTGAAGTCCTGATCCAAGAGTATAGCACAATGTCATTAAGAGTAATTTTATTGCATTGATTGATTGGTTAATTAGAAAAGTAGTATTTGGCTATACTCTATGTACTTGGACTGTCTAGTCTAAGGTGTTTGCTCACCAAGCACTGTCAGTTGTGGGTTCCGTCTCGTGGAGTAAATCTTACATCAAATCAGATCTTGGTTGGCTACTCTAACAGGCTTAATGCTGCCACTGCCCTAGAATATCTTGCAGGTAGAACATAAGTTTAGATCAAGGTTTGTGTCAGAATTGGTGCTTACATTTCCCTTTTAGTACCATGCAGATTATTGTGCCATGCTAAGATGTAGGGTACCATGCTTTATGTAGGCACCAATTTGATTTCTCCATGCTCAATAAGTTGTATACGTGTTGTCTTCAGCAATGGGGACTTTTCTTTATGGAGAGTAACCTATATAGTCTTGGCAACATCTTGGTTTGGGGGGATTTTCATAGGACCCCTTTGGCCAACAACTTAATTAAATTTACCACTTTCCAGGGACTGGAAGGTTTATTTGGTGCCAAGAAATGGCCATTTGAGGTAATGTCTTCCACATTATTTGGCTATTTCATTTAGATCACCTTCATATATGCATAAATTTTAGCAAGCTTCTACTGTACTAGGTATACTATGCCTCAAAAGGTCATTACTTTTAGCTCTCTCTTTCCCTGTATTCACTCCTTTGTCCCCTTGTTTCCTCCCCATACCAACTTCATAATCTTGCTTAATCCATCCATAGCTATATGTAAGTGCCGATTTTATTTTCCTTTCTGAGGGAGAAAGATGTCTCCTTTCTAGTCTCATTCTGTAGAACAAGAGAGGTTAGGCATAGTGAAAGAGTGAGTAGTACGGTTATCATTGATATAACCCCCACTACTCAAATATGAGCAAATGAACACCACATTTGTCTTTCTCGGTCTGGAATATCTCACTCAGGATGGTTTTCTTTTTAGTTCTATCCACTTACCAGAAATTTTCATGATGTTACCATTTTTTCTTTCTTTTTCCATTCCTCTGTTGAAGGACATGTAGGATGTTTAAAATTTCTGACTCTTATGAATAAATCAGCAATAAACATGATTGAGCAACCCGTCTCTGTGGTAGGATGGAGTGTCATTTGGATATATGCCCAAGAGTGATATAGTTGGATATTGAGGTAGAATAATTCTCACCTTTCTGAAGAATCACCTTATTGATTTCCACAAAAGCTGTGCAAGGTTTCAATCACACCAGAAATGAAGTAGTACTGCTCTTACACCACAGCCTCACCAGCGTGAACTGTCATTTTTTGTATTCATCTTAGCCACACTGCCTGACTTAAGAAGAAACCTAAAGGTAGTTTTGATTAGCAACTCCCTAACCTACTAAAGATGTTATACATTTCTTTATGTGTTTCTCAGCCATTTGAGTTCCCTCTTTTGAGAAGTCTTTGTTTAGATAAGTACCTCGTTTTTAAATTAAGTTATTTGTTTCCTTGATAACTAGTTTTTTTTAAAAAGTTTACCTAAAAACATCTTAAGCCCTAAACAACTATGCTTAATTGTGAAACTAAACTATTCAGTCTTCAACCCCATCAGAGACTTGAGAAGGAATAAAGTTAATTATCTGACTGCAGATTAGCAGCTTCCCAAATGAGATGACAGAGACAGTTTCCTGCCACCCAAAACTACAACATTGGAGCATCACCTTCAGTCTTCTGAATATATCTGAGAGACATAGTTGTGAGGGATTGCTTACCCTGTCTTGGAAGAGTTTGGCTATTGACTCTACCTGAATCCAAGCTTGCCCATTTTTAGGCAGAACTCTGTCTGTGGTACAAATGAGAACATTTTGCCCATTGGCTTGTTTGCTACATTTGCAGCCATCCTGTATGCTGGCGAGGATGTGGGGAGAGAGGAACACTCCTTCATTGCTGGTGGGAATGCAAACTAGTACAACCACTTTGGAAATCTATCTGGTGCTATCTCAGAAAAATGGGAATAGGGCTTCCTCAAGACCCAGCTACTCCACTCCTTGGAATATACCCAGAAGATGCTCCAGCACACAACAAGAAAATTTGCTCAACCATGTTCATAGCAGCCTTATTCATAATAGCCAGAACATGGAAACAGCCTAAGTGTCCCTCAATAGAAGAATGGATAAAGAAACTGTGGTACATATACACTATGGAATACTATTCAGCTATTAAAAACAAGGAATTCCCGAAATTTGTGGATAAATGCATTAAAATTATAAAAACATCTTTAAAAATCATATTCTATATGTCTCTGAGGTTTTTGAAGACCCTATATAACTATTTCACTTATCTTCTTATAAAATCATATCTATCTGTTATACTTAGGATGTATATTCTTGTGATAAGAATAGATTAGTAATTGATATGACCATGGTTTGATTAACTAACAATTAACTTGTATAACTTATTTATCCTAAACAGCCTACAATAGCACTTTCAAAGTATTGAAGTTAAACATTGCATTATATTTGAGTTGTATAGGTACAAAAGCACATATTAGAGTATAGATAGATAGATAGATAGATAGATAGATAGATAGACAAACTACTAGATAGATAGTATAAAGAATATGAATTTCATTTTCAAATACCACAAATCTCACTTTTATTTAAAGTGAGATAAGTAATATTTTAAATAAAAATTTAAAAGGATTAGAAACACAAATCCTATTAAAATGTAGTAAGTCATAGTCGTAGGGGAGGAGAGGAAGGGGAAAATGGGAGGGAGAGAGGAATGGGAGGATACATGGGATGGGATAACAATTGAGATGTAATATGAATAAATTAATAAAATATATTTTTAAAATGTAGTAATATTTTTGTTTTGTAATTTTAAGTTCAGTTCATATTTTAAAACCACCTGCAATAGAAACTAATACCTTTGTTCATGGGTTTTCTCAGACGCTGGTAGATAATCAGTGTAGTTTCTACAGTTTCCTAGGCATTGAAAGTGGGAAAAAAAACACTTTGAAACTCATCTTCGAGGCTAATGTTCAGTCTCTATAAAACATAGACACATAAATTTAGCATACAAATTATGTTGGCCAACATAGAGTGCACTGTGAATTGAACAGTCTATTTGTTCTTCCTAAACTGAGAGAAACCATTACAATGCGCTGAACATATTAAGAGCACTGCCCTGATTTCCAGTAATCTGTAGTCAAATAAATTATCTCAAATTTTCTCTAATATTTGCCCTGCTCTTTGTGACTTCCTGCTAATAGCAGTTTTCAAAACATAGCAGAGTTCATGTTAATTTTCAAAGGTGGGAGACCTTGACTGTGAGTGTTCTCGTCATGGGGAAGGATTGTTCTTGAACACTTATATATGCTAATCCTCCATAAAATCAGTTTGGGGCATTTTTACTTACACAAAGGAATCACTTGGGTTTGAGGAAATGTGATTATTTTTACTTTTAATGAGTTCTTCAATCATGTAAAACCTTAAATGCTAAATGACAAGTTTCTTTTTTTAATATCCAAGAAAATATTTGCTTTAATATAGAGAACACACATTAGCATACATATTAGTCTGAAGATATAAATCTTTTCTTCATTCTAGCAAATGCAGAAAAAGAATAATTTTATTTGTGATATTTCCATAGCTGTTGCAGATAGTTATATACACACACAGAGAGACACACCAATTTCCACTCAGTCGTCCCGTGTTGGAATAATTTGAATTATATCTAACTTGTGTATTAAAAATATTTTTAAAAATTTCTCACTATTCCACTTGTTTCCGTGTTATTACTTTGAAAGTCTTCTTGGTGATTTTATCGTGATTTCTCTAACTTTAATATATCCATAATATTCATATTAAAAAACTTAATGTACACTGCAATAGTTACAGAGAATTCAGGTATCCTTGCCTGGCTAGTGGGAGGTGAAAGGAGCAATGCTACTGCAGGTCTGCCCCTCCTTACAATTCAGTTCCCTTATACCTTACAACATATCTGAAACTTGCAAACCAACCTCTGTAATTTGGGAGGACAAAAGTAAAACTGAATAAGGGTTCTTTTATTTTAATAGGTCAGCTTTGTTTTTAGTTATCTTGTTTCTGGAATCTCATGTGATTTAAAGAAGAAAGAAATGTTCTGAAATGGCATTCAAGAGTGTTTTTTTGTTTGCTTGCTTGTTTTCCTACTCTTATATGTTTGATGTTTTATTCTAAGACTGCCTAAGAAAATAGAGGTAGTTGAGGAAATAAATATTCTTCCCTTTTATAATACATCGTCTCTAGTATTTAGTCTCCCTTTTAATATTATTTTCATTTCTTTTGCCCAAGGTATATAATGACAGATTTCTAAACATATCAAACAATGTTCTTTAGGTCCTGAAATTTTCTTTTAATTTCAGTCTGTTATACTATATTTATTTAAATCCAAGATTGTTCTTTGTGTTTTTACAAATTGTTTAATTAATTGTTATTCACTATTGAAAATATGGAATACTTCAGACTTGCCTTCACCTTGGAATGACTCAGACTATGCTGTAAGAATATAAATCACTCTCTCTTATTCTCAAGTCAAAGAAATAAAATACACGTTATTTTTGTTTTGAAAAATACTTGTTCCCCTTCTCAGGACTTCCATATTCTCAAGGGCATCACACTATGTGGACAAGCATGTTGGCAGAGGCATGTTTTCCTCCCCAACACAAGTGTACCCACGTGATGTTGCTTCCCCTCAAGAATGTGGCTTAGGTCAGATGGCCACCACAGTCCTCCACTGAAGACTGTTTGGCTTATTGTCTGTTTAGGTGTCGAACTTTGTTGTGGTATTTAACAGGACTGTGGACAGCTTGGGAAATGAAATAAGCTAATTTCAGACCACACAGCCTGACAGACCAACCTAATATAGTATGTATAGAATTCAACAGTCTACTGCAGTGAAATTCCCTAGTGCAGAAGGGGTCAGAGGAGAAGAAAACTTTCCACATTCACTTTGTTTTCATAGTGGTTTTCTTCCAGTGTGAAATAAAGAAATGAGACCGTCATTAGCCTCATTCTCTGTGTTTCTATTCTCTACTACTGATCCCTGGTGAGAGATTACCAGTCTTAGAATGCTCAATCCAAACTATGTTTCCAATTGTGTGGAAATTATTGAGAGAAGACTAACTCATTCTAATTGTGTTCTTAAATACCCATTTTACTCTTGACAAGGAAAGCACAGCACTGTTAATGGCCTCAATCTATACAATTTAAATAGAATTCTTCACATCACACTTAGATTCCTGCATTTGGGCTACTTCTTAGAATCCAGGTTATGCCCAAGGAAAATAGACAACTGTTTTCCTTATATTTGTATAAATCTTCAATTAAAATCATTTCTCAGGAATAAAAAAAAAAGATCTGGTCTCAGATAGGATGACCAATATTCATCTTAGAAAAGCAAAGTGGGCTCCATGAGTAAAAGGAAAGCCTTAGTTCCCCATCTCCTACCCCCTACATCTTTGCCAAATTTTGACTGTCTTGATTTTTCTCTGGATCTTGTGCACATAAAGAAAGCTGTTATGAGTAATGCCACAGCTGTATTGTGTCCAGTGGTAGCTATTTCACAGATCTCCTCACCAACCAACAGCCAGCACCTACTAGCACTCTCCTCATCTTGTGAGAAGTTTCCTGAACCTTATTACTGGATAATCGGTGTATATGCCCTATCTACAAATGAGAGCTCAGTGTTACTTACATCAGGTATCTTGATCAATTATGAATCACTTACTACAAAAAAGAAGCTTCTCCAACCAAAATTGACAGCAGCACAAGTCTATGTCTATAAACATTAAGCATTCAAACAGCAATATGGCAATGTGACCATTTAGCACAGTGATTGCTATAGTTGTAGTGACCCCCAACCATGAAATTATTCCATTGCTACATCATATCTTTAATTCTGCTATTGCTGTTAATTGCAATTATCAAATATGCCACCCTGAAATGGTCCCAAGTCACAAGTTGAGAACCACTGATAGCATAACATCAACAGTAATTTTTCCCCACTTTTAAGATCTGATTTCTCCAGACAATTGCTTTTGATGAAGATTTACAGTACCAAGCATGAAATCCTTGTCATGGAGTAAGTCTCAAGGGAAGAGACCTGCTGAGGGAAGGCAAGACACTGTCCTTCATAGACATCCCAAATGACAGGTGTGCACACTCCTGTATATAGTCAAACACCTATCAGCATACAGACATTACTATTTGGAGTTGTGGGAGAGTTTAATAAAGACATGGTTTTATGAGTGTGATGGAGTAATATAGATGAAATTATTAATATACATTGTATAATATATACAAATTTTAAAAATTGAAATTCAGCCTGTAATTCAATCTCCACACTCCCCCTTTTTGTTTTGTTTTGTGTTTGTTTTTGTTTTTGTTTTTGTTTTATTATTTTATTCTTGTTACATCTCAATGGTTATCCCATCCCTTGTATCCTCCGATTCTTGCCTCCCTCCCATTTTCCCCTTATTCCCCTCCCCTATGACTGTTCCTGAGGGGGTTAAACTCCCCTTGTATATGCTCATAGGGTATCAAGTCTCTTCTTGGTAACCTGTTGTCCTTCCTCTGAGTGCCCCCAGGTGTCCCCCTCCAGGGGACATGGTCAAATGTGCACACTCCCCCTTTTTGAAAAAAGTCCAGAGCCTCTAAACAGTAAAGCTAAATTCCAACAGTGCACATATATATTTACATAAAGATATGTAATTTTTACATATGGATGTTGTAAAATTTACATATAGATAGTTGCATTTTAATAAAAATTTTCATATGGGACAGATGTTGCTCCAGGAGTCTGGGCTACAGTACCTCAAATAATCTAACAGGAACACTCTAATAGTATAATAACACTCATTTTAAAGTAAAAAAGAAGTAAGAATAGGTCCTTAAACTCAACCAGATAAGGTGACAATTAAACTTTCTTATTCTAGACTAAGAAGGAAAGTTCTGGAAATCAAAGTTGAAATCTAAATTATAAAATTACAATTACATGTTTCGTTTGAACTTGGAAATTCAAAACCTTTCTACAAATGGGAAAGAAAAGCAGAAAATAGCATCTTTCCCAGGGTGTGGATAAGTAATGTGCCGCCTCCTGCTGAGGAATTTGCCATGTAGAGGCATAGGCAGAGTTACCAAAATGTTTCAACAGTTGCTTGTGGTACTCTGATCTATTTATCTGACCTTCACTGTCACTTCTTTATCTTCAGAGCATAGAAAAATGAATATCTACACTTGACAAATGCCCTGAAAAGAAATAACATGACCTATGGCCACCTAAAAATATTCAGTAAGTTTTAGGTATCATTACTATTATCTCCATGAATGAGTTTCCATGTTTTTTACACCTGCTGGATTTTAAAGGAAGCTAGAGATGGGTCATAAGGAGTGGCCTACAGACATGGTGCTATTGACTGTGAGAAGTTATACAATAGAAGAAAACAAAAAAATACTACAATGATGAATACCAAGTTTCATATTTTATTTATTTTACCTTCTTCATGAGACAGCATCTTGCTGTGGTCCATTGTGACCTTGAGTTCAGAATTCTCCTGTCTATGCCTTATAAAAGCTAAGATGAAAACAAGCACTATCACACTTGATTGATTTTTTTGTTTTAGAGTATTATTTTGTAAGAGGTGGGGTCTGGCTCTTTTGTTCAAATTGGTTTGTAAGTCCTGTGTCTAAGAAATCGTTTCACAGCCTCTCCAGTGGTTGGGGTGAGGGGCATCTTACCACACCAGACTAGAATATTTTTTAATAAGGATTGGTATTATAAGGAGGCAGTTCTTATATCTTTCTAAAATAAGATAATTGGGAAAACTCAGTAAAAAGTAATACAACTCTACAATAATCACAATAAAAAAGGATAAAAACACAAAGTCCAAATCAGGAGCTAAATTAAGCAAACCTGGGGAATTTACCTCAAAATCACCAGAAATACAAACAAAATGTGTGCCTTCTCAGGGTGTTTAAAATAATACCCTTTTCTGAATAGTGTGGTCTTCTAAACTTTTTTTTTCTGTAACTGAACAAACCATCTGCACACTTAATACCTTAGGACTTGGGCATTTCTGCCCAATGAAAGGAATGTTTGTTTGCCCAGGAATGGTGTAGAAGCATTAAGTATTTCAACAACTGTCACAGTGGTAATTGACTAGCAAGGAAAAACAGCTTTGAGGTTCCATATTTACTCCAAAGATAGGAAGGAAAATGGCCTGCAGGTGTCAGTTCACACTTTAGTTGTACAATCAGCATACCACAGAAGGCCAAAGTCATTACTACTATCAAGCCACTTTTTAAATGACAGGAATTGTTTTGATCAATTTTGACTATTTAAATAATGAATAATGAATAGCTAAAGGGCAATGTGAATAGGTAATTTTTTTTGTAGCTTAAAGCAGGATTTTAATTAAGTGCGTTGAAGAAAAGCAGTTTGTCATAAAGGAAAACAACGAAGGCCAAGAATTTGACTGTTTAGGCTTAAGGGCCACTGTTACCCTCTTTGCCAAACATAGTTAAGTTAAACTAGGACAATGTAATATGTGACCTTACACACAAGATACAAAGATACCAGGATCTCGGTGCACACATCTTCTTTACTGACAAAGTGTGCTGTGTTTCTTCTGTGTGTTCTGGATCCACTGAGAAAGTGAATTGGAAAGGAGCGCAGGCGTTACAGGGGGTTTAACAATATGAAAAGTCCATGACACTTATAAGTTGTTAGTGTACCCTGTACTCTGAAAGGAGACACATTATGATTTCATTTCCAGAAGGGATAATAGAAAAAGAAGTTACTCTGGGATTTTCTCACCCTTTGTGTTTTGAACTTAGAATCCTAATTGATCAGTACTGTCATATGAGAAAACACTGGGATTTGTATACTAACTTGCTTCTTGATATCTTCATATAATTGATATTTTGTTTTAGCAGTGATATTGGGTTTTTAAAAATTTTATCATTCAAAGTCAAATTATTTAAAAACAATGTCAATTCTCTTCATAATTACAAATCTGAGTATAAATCTGAGTATCTTACCTTCTTTCTTTTTCTTGGAATTCTAATCTTATATTGGATGTGAGTAATGAGGGGAGATATTATTGACTTGTTTCTAATCTTAGAGATAAAACTAATTTCTCACTATCAAGGTTGATGCTAACTGTAAAATTTGCACATGTCTCTAACTGTAGAGGAATGAAGTCCTTGTGCTCACAGGTAAGCATTAGAGAAAGCAGGAATAATAAACACCATGCAGGGTTGTGTCTTCAAGACATGCACAAGACATGTGCAATACATACCTGTTTTCTGCCCAGAATACTGGAAATGGATGTAGTTAGTACAATTTGTGCACTATTACAAAAAAGTTAGTATTTTGTTAAGTACATTTAATCTTGAATTATAAAATATATTTCTTGGAAATGTTCTACGTACAAAATGTTAATCTGTTTTTTGTTTTGTTTTATTGGTTTTTTTGTTTTGTTTTGTTTTACTTTCTCTTCTGGGAGGCTGTTAATTGGTAATTATATTTTAAATAAATATAATTTTTTATTAAATATGTTTTTCAATTTTTTACATATGCATTCCTATTATTACACATATATATAATAAACTACATACAACAAGAAGAATCATGCCACAATCAGGAATTATATAAGTGTTACATCCATAGTGTTTTGGCTATTTGTATTTGTCAGCCTTGAAGAAAGTATCTTTCCTATCAACTTAAAACATTTAAACCTAAAAACATCTTAAACCCTAAAAAATAAACTTAATTATAAAATTAAGCTATCTGGTATTCAACCCCATCAGAGACTTGAAAATTATATTACCTGAGTAAACAGGGAGTACAGGTTAGCAGCTTCTCAAATAAAAAGACGACAGAGAACATTTTTTACCTGAGCAGTCACCCAAAACTCTCTATAATGTTGGAACATCATCTTCAGTCTTCTTGCCCAATATATCTGACAGACAAATTTGTGAGGTAGGAACTATTGAGGACTTACCCTGTCTTGGGAGAGTTTGGCTGTCAACTGCCTTCATCCAAGCTTGCTCATTTTTAGCCAGAGTTATGTCTGTGGTAGGAACAAGAACATTTTGCCTAGTGGTTTGTTTTCCACATTTGAAGCCATCTCCATAAGGAGGTTCTTTGATGCTCATCATCTTCTTGGACGTAGGCTGGGTATTGTCAGGAATTAACCTGTCTCATTTTTAATAAGTCTTTAAATATTAAAAACATATTTAAATGCCACATTCTGTATGTCTCTGAGGTTTTTGAAGACCTTATCTAACTATTTTACCTTATCTTTCTATAGAATCATATCTATCTATAATACCTAGGAGGTATATTCTTGTGATAAAAGTAGATCAGTAATTGATATGACCATTATTTGATCAACTAACACTTATCTTATATAACTTGCTTGTCCTAAACAGGCTACAATAGCACTTTCAAAGTATTGGAAGTAAATCTTGTATTATAATTGAGTTGTATGGGTATAATACTGCACATTAGACTAAAATATATATAAGACGTATGAAGAATAATCTTAAATTTGAATTATATACCTATTTATATAAAATTAAACATTTTGTATGTATATACAGAATTCTATTCCAGTGTATTAAAATTAACTTTGTGAATAACTATTAAAGCATTAAGTTACAGAGTACATTCACTAATCCACTTTTTTTTTTTTTACCCTTTTAGGAGTTGAATTTTTAATAAGGATTTCCTAAAGCTTTTATTCATAACCTGACCATTTCTTTTTTTCCAAGATATATATTATTTTATTAATTTGTTCTTGTTCCATCTCAGTGGTTATCCCATCCCTTGTATCCTCCCATTCTTCCCTCCCTCCCATTTTCCCCTTATTCCCCTCCCCTATGACAGTTCCTGAGGGGGATTTCCTTCCCCTGTATATGCTCATAGGGTATCATATCCTATAATCCCTATATATTTCTTTTCTTCTTTCCTTTTAATCCCTATCTCCAAACTTTAGAATAAAAGATAAAGGAAAAGAGAGACCATTGGGCATGGTACATGCCTTTAATCCTAGCACTAGGGAGGTAAAGGCAGGTGCATCACTGTGAATTCAGGGCCAGTCTGCTCTACAAAGTGAGTTCAGGACAGCCAAGGATACACAGAGAAACCCTGTCTCAAAAACAGAGAGAGAGAGAGAGAGAGAGAGAGAGAGAGAGAGAGAGAGAGAGAGAGAGAGAGAGAGATCCCCGAGCCCTAAGCTCAACTCCCAATGAAAATAAACATCTATCAGCCCTACCAAATCCCCCTTAAGGGAAATGAGATGTCATACTCCTAACATTTCTTCTGGATGATTTGGGACAAATGATACTTTTTGTATAAGCCCAAATAAAATTGGGGAAAATGGATAAACAAGCTAGGAATAGCATTTGTGGTCCAGTTTCTAAATGTTAGGAAATTCCAGGCTTAATTAAATTCCTGTTTAAGACAGTCTAAAATGATGGACCAATCTGATGAGGAACACCAACTGAAGCGTTTGGTGCTGAAACATGAAGGATGCAGGATGTCAGTGTCCAGCATACTGAGAGGAATGACTCCTGTCAGGTCAGATCCAGCATCAGTGTCCAGTTCTTTCATTCTGAAAACATATACTTTCTCACAAGCATTATACAGTCCTAAAATTATAAATATATTAGGTGTGTGGATGCACAGAACAATTTAGCCTGGTTCTCTGCTCTTTGTATGAGCAGAAAAAAAAAAGACATCTGTAAATCTTCATTCGTGCCATACGGAGAATGGCATCCAATCCTAAATCACCAGGATTCTGTAGCCAACAAGAAGCACTGTCTATGCGCACAAACTTATTTCTCAGCCAGTCTCGGCGCTATTCCCATGTATTAGGATTGGCAATAAAAATTACCTGCTTGTTCTGCAGTTTGAGTTTTTCATGTCCTCATTGTTGCCCCCTCCCCCATCCCCTCCTATTCTCCACTCCCTCCCTCATCCCCACTCCCTCCCTCATCCCCACTCCCTCCCTCATCCCCATTCCCTCCCTCATCCCCACTCCCTCCCTCATCCCCACTCCCTCCCTCATCCCCACTCCCTCCCTCATCCCCACTCCCTCCCTCATCCCCATTCCCTCCCTCATCCCCACTTCCTCCCTCATCCCCACTTCCTCCCTCATCCCCACTTCCTCCCTCATCCCCACTTCCTCCCTCATCCCCACTTCCTCCCTTCATGAATTTAAAGGAGAACAAGAAGAAATATATTGGAGAGTCTGAACAGGGAACAGAGAAATTGTATGATTATGTTACAATTTCTAAATGAAACAGATAAAGCTATACAATTTGTTTGGTTTCTTTGCTTAGTTTGTGTTTGTTTATACCTTTCAGAGAGTTGTTGTATTTCACCTAGGTGATCAAACATATTGTCACTAGGAATGTAAGAGGACTCAAATATATTTCTGAAGCATTTTACTATCTTGAAATTTAAATTTTTGAGGATATGTGACTAAGACTTACAATATTGTCTGCTGACAAATTCAGTGAAATTTAGTGTATCATGTCTACTAATTAGTTGTGCTTTCTTTTCCTTAATGTTTTGCCTCTAAATTTTATCTTCAACACTTTATTTATATTCTCATTTGTATTAATTTTGTGTTATAGATATTAATGGCATCCTATATTTTTATACTGGAAAATATCACTTGGTTTTATCATATTTGTGGAAAATTAAATAAATTCAGGCTGAATTGTTTATGTAACCAACATTTGCTACCTAGCATCAATATACATTTTTGAATTTTTCTATTAATGTTGTATATTGTTTTTATCTGGCATAGTTCAGTGTCTGTTAAGAAGTATATATTCACAATTTAACTGGTATTATACATGGGAAAATAGCATTTCCTCTATACATATTAATAGAAAACCAAATATTTTTTACAGAATTTCATTTTTATTATTACCTTCATGAGGACCTTCTATAGTGATTTCCATAATGATTTGATCTATTTACATTCCAAAGTATTTTATAATAATAATAATTCTCGTTAATCCTGAAATATTTGACTTTTCTTAGATAATATTTAATTGCTTGTCCATGGTGATGTTTCTTAGATTTTATATACAAGTTAATATTTATTTATACCTAATATAAAAATATGCCATTAAATTAAAATGAAAAAACTTATACATCAACATAATTCTACCATGTTCTCAAAATTTGAAGTTATTTTCACCTCTTTCTGATCATTAAGTGTTTCAGAGAGAGTTGGGTAAGTATTCAGCTCCGTGCGAGAACATGCAGCATCGCCACTTCACACATCAGAAGTGAGAATGGCACAGTTAAGGGTGTCAAGGAAGGAAAGAAATTTAATGGCTTGGAAATTTTATATTTATCAAGTTTGTTCTTTTAATGTTTTTATCATTCAAGTTAGAGCTACTAGCATCATTCACAATTGAATGCCACCCCAATAACAGAATATTTAATAAAATATACTCACAGTCTAATACAGAGAACATTTGACTAAAAATAGTACCATCTACCTTGGAAGCAACTCATTCAAGAAGAAATAATATTACCAAATATGGGTAATATGTTGCAATGTTACTTTTTAAGAGTTTCTTGAAAAGTTTGAACAGATTTAAAATATATTTTTCAGTTAATTTTTAAAAAAATACGTGAATCATACTAGTATGTATTATTTCACTCAGGAGTTACATAAATGGATTGTGAAATTTAACTAAAAATAATGTCTAGAGGCTCTGGGAAAGAAGGATGTTGAAGTGAGTGTGTGATGGGACTGTAAGCATGCAAGCAGACACACACACACACACACATAGACACACACACACACATAGACACACACACACACATAGACACACACACACGCATAGACACACACACTAAGATATATTATAAACCTTCTATTGATGTATGTGTTTATTTGGATAGTCAAGAATAGCATGGAATAATGGGGATGGAAATATATAAACTACACATAAAATTTTAGCAAAAAATTATTTTCCATACTGAGTATTTAGAAGAAAATACCGTTTAAATACATAGTGTAGGAACTCTGAGATGTCTTGTCTGAGATTATAGACAAAGCGAGGCAGCAGAACTTTTAGTGATGTCACAGGAGTTCAGAAAAAAATGAAGCATTGGTGATTGGTATGGAAACCAAATTTTCAAAATCTCTGTGTTCTGAGTTAAATAAAGTTCACAATTTTCAGATGAAGACTTCATGCACTGCACAGAGCAGAATATGAGGAGTTCATGTTCATGAAGGAGAAGTCATCTCTGGATTTATGACTGTTCACTCTACTCTAGGAGCAGAGGTAATATGGATTTAGGTGGAGTCATATTCTTAATTCATAAATTAAATCAATAAATATCTATTATAATACATTATTATAGACATACTAGATCAAAATTAAGTTCTTCAAAGATCTTGTCTTGGGAGTAAGGCATTTGAACAAAGACTGAAAAATGATTGGCAATACACATATCTGATAAAGGTTCATTATGGATGAAATAAAGTATAGCTCAATGAAATTGGTCAAGGCAATAAGAAAATAAACAAAAAGGAGTTCAAAAGAGCTCTCACAAATCAGCTCATGTATAAATAATTATGTGAATGTCTGCTCTGCTTTATTAGTCATCGGGCATACACTAATTAGAATCAAATGACATTATACAACACAACACCAAGACAATTTAAATTTAGAATAAAAATTAGCAAATATTGGCAAGGATGTGTAGCAACACAATTTCTTAGATAATATAAATGAATATTACTGTGTCCATTTTGAAAAACTATGTAATTCCTTCTTAGTAAACAGTAGAGTTAAATAAATGTATATTATAGTATCAGCATTCCATTCTCAGATATCATGTCAAGTCAAACATGCACTTATTTACCAAAAGCAATGTCTAAGTTATGTAATGCATCACTATTTTCACTATTTTTATAAAAAAGTGAAAACAACCTAAGATTATAAGAAGTAGAGTAGAGATACATCTATCTGAGATTTCTCATGCAGTGAAATACCTTAATTGAGTTGTATGATAAAGATGTGGCATTAATACAGCAAACTGAATAAATATCACAAAGATAATCCTGAAAAAACTAGCCCTTCCATATGTTCACAAGAATAAACTTGCTGTAGCAGTAGGTACTTTTAATGAGACTTTCTTGAACGTTGGCAACATCATAGTTATTGGTCTGGAGGCAAGTGAATGAACTTGTTTATTTTGTGAAGATTGGTTACATTATGACTCATTTTGATTTATTTGTATGTTACACACACACACAGAGACACACACACACACACACACACACACACACACACACACACACTGACTCTGGTTTAAATCTTGCTTTAATAAAAATTACATTATACAATTAAAAAATATATATGTGTATAAGTATAATAAGTTAGTAATACTAATCACGTATCTCAAAGGCATATGTCTTTGAAATTCTGAACTATATTATGGAATTGCATATATGTGATGTGATGTTAGTGGGGTGTTTTTGGTAGTTGTTCTTTCTATTGTTGTGATAAAACACCATGACCAAAAAACTTATGGGAGAAAAGGTTAATTTGGTTACATATTCCAGGTCACAGCCCAAAGAAAGAAGGCAAGCCAAGAACTCAAAGAAGGAAATGGAAGGCTAGAACTGAAACAGAAACGAATCAAGAATCTTTCACTGATACAAATTTCATTCTCAAAATTATTAATCTTCACCAGTAAGGCTACACTAAAGACCAAGCATTCAAAAACTTCTTTTTAAAAGAAAATCTAAGCAAGATTTGGGGTAAATATAACAAAGCAAATGAATAGGGCATGACTCCTGGTTACCATGTAGGGCAGAAACAACACATGCAACACCAGTTACATAAGAATTGCATAGATTTTCAGGGTGGATATGATTTATTGAGTCCCATGCTAAAACACTGTAAAAGTAGTCAGATCCATCAAAGTAGGAAGGTGCTTTCCTCAAGTGACCTAAGAATGATGAAATTATGTTCTGAGCCTAATAGTCTGTGTTTCCATTTATTTGAAGTTAAAAATCAAGCATAACAAGAAGTGAGGGGAGGGGAGTTGTTCTGCTTCTGGTAGTAGAGGCTTTTGCAATAATGAGAGCTTGCTATTTATCCCTTTTCATAAATAAAGCTTCTTATTTTGTACATCTATTTGCAGTAACAGTGCAGGCCACTGCTTTTCTAGAACCCTGAAGAAAAGCAGGATAGCACTAAGCTATTCTATTCTATTATAACTTGCTAGTTTTCCCATGTGAAGTTTTTGGCAGAAATATTGAAAGTATTTTTTTTTTTGGTCTGGAGAACAAGAACAAATTAGAAATCTTAACCTACTTTTATTCAACAGGCAAAATAAGGTATCTGAACTGATCTATCTTGAAACTGGATATTAAAATCAAATAGATCCAGACAAAGATAGAGATTACTGGAGACAATGAAGTGATTAATATGTCTAAGTGAGAAAGGGACACTGCTTTGCCCTGTCATTAAAAGCAAGGAGGCTATGAGCAGCTGGTGGGTTAAGCACATGCTCTGGTGAGAAATGCAAAGATGATCACAAGCAGACAGTATAGAAGAGGGCAAAGAAGGAGCAGCAAATAAGGCATCAGCCATGCATATGCTTACATCCATAACCAAGAAATTCTACCCATCGGTACACAAAACTAAGCAGCCAGAAACTTGTATTTTTTTTTATGCATTTCAGTTTTCTATGCTTTTAAGAGGTTACCCACAGTAGGCATGGCCTTCACACATTAATATTTTAGGATGTAATGTCAATTGATTTGAATCAATTATATTAAAAGAGATTTGGATTCACCCAATTTATAACAATTTGAATGTATTTTAGAGTTCTGGAAGAGTTAAGAAATGCAACATGTAATAAAATATTATTGATCTAAACAAATGCAGACATGATATAAAATTACTTCGATGAATGAACTTTTTACTTGGAACATTGAAAATAACCTTTAGGTAGAAAACATTAGTTTATTCAGGTGGGTAAAAGTGAAGTAAAAACTTAAAACTGTTCTTTTCTGTAAAACAAATAGGTGATATCTAAAGCAAAGAACATGTTATAAATCTTCATGATATTATTCCAAATTAATTTGTCCTCAAGTAGATCAGAATAAATATGAAGCCAAAATGCATGAAGACAGCATAAATTATCAGTAAGATTTACAACATCCCTTGAATCTTTTCAATGTGAAATTCATATTTCTTCTAAGAATCATTTGGGAAAATTAAATAGAAAACTGGAGGAGGGATCCCTAAATAATTAGTCACAATATTAGAGCACATAATAAAAAACAAGCTACAAAGACAATTAATCTGTAAAAACACTAAGTGTAAAAGATTTAAATGGCACAATAAAATAATTCAACATGAGAAGCATAGTGGGAGGTATGTGGAAGTATACTATATTCATTGTAAACTGGTTTGTTGCTTCATATATTGTGGTCTAGGTTATTGGACTTGCTCATCAAATTGCATTTAATTAGAGACATAAAGGGAAGCCCATAAAAATGTAATTTCCAAAGAGTAATACTAAAGGTGAATTTGAAAATAAAATTTGAAAACTTATTCTTTCTTTAATTTTTAAATTATATATATATACTTACACTATTCCATATATATATATATATATATGTATATATATATATATTATAAACAACAAAAAGAACCACAAAACAATGAGGAATTGTATAAATCTTACATTCTTAGTGTTTGGCTATTTGTATTTGACAACCTTGAGGAAAACATCTTTCTTATTTTGGTGAGGCTAAAATTCTGAATGTAAATCAATATCTATCATATCTCATCTCTATCAACTTAAGACATCTATCTAGACCTAAAAACATCACTTTGGAAGCTGCTAACCTGCACTTCCTGTTTACTCAGGTAATTAATTTTATTCCTTCTCAAGTCTCTGACAGGGTTGAAGACCAGATAGTTTACATTTACAATTAACCTTAGTTGTTTAGGGGTTAAGATGAAAACTTATTCTTATTATTAAGAAAATAAAAAGTTCTTTGTGTTTTAGATCAAGGTATTGCCAGATATTTGAACATCCAAGTTCCTCAGCCCCAATACAGGAGGAATGTTAAACTATTGTGGCCGTTTCAGACTATCTACTGTATCATTGGTAGTATCTCAGGGCCCACATCTTTGAGGAAAACCAATCCTCCATCAAATGCCATCAAATGTCAATAGCTCCTCAGCTAGAGGGAAGGACTTCATGAGCCCCTTTTCCATCCATGCTTGATTTTGTACATGCGATCATCGCCACTTAAGTTCTACATGAAGCACTGTTATTTATGGCTAATGCTGTGTGTGGGACTCTGATGGATAAGATTGAAGTCTGACATCTCCGCATAGCCACTTATGCTTGGTCTATGTATGATGTTAGACTTCCGTTTCTCAGCGGGGTTCTCGGTCTATCAGATGTGGTAAACATGGATACTCTAAGTAGCATCACACAGCCCTCAGGGAAGATTATAGGCCAGACTCTTTCCTTATAAGAACTAGTTTAGCAAACACCTGAGGATTCCTAGAAGTAACCAACCCTATGCTAAGGATATCCTAGCCTTAAGCAAATGACCTTTAATTGTATGTAGGTCCTCCCCCACCAGGAGGATAATTAAGTACTGTGTTTCCCTTCTTGTGATAGGAAGGGAAGTTTGCTACTGCATGTAAATGAGGTATTGTCCCATTGCATATACATTAAGTATCCTGGTCCCCCTAAGTCTCACTGAATCAGACACATTAACCCACAAACCCCTCCCTACTGCCCAAGGTTTAAAAGTAAAATCTGGTTGGCTGGTTTGTTTGCTCTCTCTCCCATGTTCACCATTCCCCCACTGTGGCCTTCTGAAATTCAGTTTCTTCTGGGGAGGAATTGCAGCTGGACACTCAGTGGTCAGGCTGTGATGTCAGAATTGCCTTAACATCCACTGGAGCTAGTTCATCACTGCTGCTAGCTCAGTGCTGACCACCAGTGAAGGGTTGCCTGGCCTGAGTCTTACTTGATCTCCCTTCTGGCTGGTCTTGGGCTTCTGCCTATTTCCTCTGCCATGCTTAGCACAGCAAAATGACTGTAACACTTTGGTATCATCACAGGCTTGAGGAGGTCCCAAGTGTCTGCTGCCATCTGATACCAGCAATCTCATTGTAAAAAGAGCTAAACAATAATATCTCCCTGGGTAAGACCCAGAACATAGCCTAGCACCCCTGTCCTCAGGCCTCACCCTCAGTGCTCTGAGCTAGAAATGGAGGTCTTGGGACCTTTGATCTTAAGGCCTGTTTGTTCTTATCCAGAAGAATGCAACATCTGAACCAACCTGCCTGACATGGAACCCAAGCCACCTGCTGGATGCTAAAAGACAGCTGCTGTACAGATAGATATCTCTGGCTGCTAAAATCTTTCTGCTTTAGTATTCGTTAGTTGCCTGTATGAAACAACAATTAATGTAGAAATGAAGGCATGAATTTGAAAGAATAAGGAGTAGTGTGTGGGAGAATTTGAATGGGAAAATGATATAATTATATTATAATATCAAAATATAAAGGAAATGATTCTTTAAAACAAATCTTGTTTACTCACTCCCCCTTTTCTAATTCTACCTGTTACTTGAGGGGGAAAGGATGAGAAATGCCAGGTGAAATCTCTCTGCCACGCTTTGATCCACATGGAATCTGATTCTCTCAGTACTGTGTGTTCTATCTAATCTTGATCACCTGTGCCCTGTGTCTTATAAAAATAAAGATATTATTTTATACTGTCTCGCACAATAGAATTAATACAATATAAGTTGCTACTGAGGAGATGGAGAGATGGCTTTGTGGTTTAGAGCACTTGCTGCTCTTGCTGAAGACCACCATTTGCTTCCTAGTACCCATGTCAGCTGGCTTAACACTGCGTATAACTCTACTTCCAGGGAATCCAACACTATTTTCTGGCCTCATTGGGTACCAACACACACACCCAGACAGACAGACACACACACACACACACACACACACACACACACACACACACACACACAAATACACACTCACTCACATGTAAACATAATAAAATAAATTATAAATTGCAATGTTGCATAATGAATGCAAGATATCATTTTGTGAAAAATGGAACAGTTTCTTACAAAATGAAACACATTTGTACCTCATGAAACTCAACTCATCAACTTATGAACCATAGATGAATGTATTTTCACTTACAAATATAAATAAACAATTTTAGGTTTTAATTTTTATGGACCCAAACCAGAAACCATACAAATGTTTCTTCAACAAATAAATAGATCACACACACACACACACACACACACACACACACACACGCACGCACACACACGCGCACACACGCAATGTTATGTCATAGCACCTTTAATCCAATTAGTGTATGTAAAACCTACAAATTCCAAATAAGATACATTGTTTAGTAAGCAGTGCTTCAAATCCCTGATTTTTAAAATTATACATAAAATTTCTCTCCCTTCCTACCTTCCTCCCCCTCCCCCCCTCTCTGAGAGTGTTTCTGTAGTTTACTTGCATCTTTGTCTGTGCTCACATGTGAGCAGAAGGGAGTATTGGATATGCTGGGGCTGAAGTTACAGATGGTTCTGAGCCAAGGAATCTGTATCCTGTGGAAGAACAGCCAATATTCTTAACTATGGACCCATCTATCTATCTTCTTGGTTTTGATAATAGTATACTGACTAGTATAAAATTGGCCAAAGTATAAGTAGAATACTTGAGTTTTTTTCATATTACTTTACCAAATTCTAACTTTTACTTTCAAGTAAAAGAACTAAAAAAATTCAAGTATGATGAAGATAAGCAATTGAGATTTGAATTTGTATTAGCAGGCTATCATCATTAAAGTTTTATTTTAAATGGGATTGCTGGGAGATAAATCTTATTTTAATTTTTTAGAGAGAAAAATAAAGGGAAGAATTGGGGAAAATACTACCTGTATACAATACTTTCCAGGTTTTTCTTGAGCAGGATATTTTACTATTAATTACAAAATAGCGAGAGATTAGGAAACTGGTTATATTAGTGTTGTTATTTGTATTGTTATATGACATTAAACATAAAATCTACCTTCTTTATCATTGATTTAGTCTATTTTATGTATATGCTGGTATAAAAAGTGACTATTACTACATCCTTTATTTTAAAAGGAGAGCAATTTATTAAACTCCCAGTTTCAAATTTGTTGCCCCCTTTTTCATTAATTGCTGTAGTGTCTGTGTATATGTATAGTGCCAAATTTTATGTAAATTATATTTTAGCATTTTAAAAATAAAATATATAATTTGTACCATTTTACATATTTATGAGTGGTGTATAAGTACATTTCAAGCCCTCCACATCAGAGCTTGTATTTTGGCTTTTGTTTTGAGAAGCCCATGCTCACAGTGGTAAGGTGTACTATTTGCAATTCCCAGATGTCTATTGACTTTGAACATTTTTTAAGCCACTGAGGAGCCATCTGTGCATTTTGAAGACATGTGAGTTGAAGATCTTGGCGTGATGATGTTATTTGTGTTTGGCCTGCTGTTCTTGTATATTTTAACCTTAGCATTTGTCAGGCATGAAATTTCATAGGCTGCATTTCAATATTTTATTTTATATTATGTGCTAATGTTTTTTAGTTTATTGTAGTCTAATGACTAAGTTTGGACTTTCATTCCTGTGACTTCAAAACAACATTACACAACACACACACACGTTATTAACACTTTTCTTCAGTATTTTCTTATAGAAAGTTGAAATGTTCTAGTCCCATATGTTAACTTTAACCTGTTAAAGTTGACTTTGATAAATTATATGTTAAGTGTACAATTCAGCCTTTTGTATGTGGATATCTAGTTTTCCCAGCACTATTTTTAGAAAAGATTTTTCTCTGCCAATTATGTATTCCGGAAACTCTGTGGAAAGCAATTGATTATATTTGTAAGTTTTTACTTCTACACTGCCTCTTTTATTTCAATAGTCTCTGTGTTTTTGTTACTATCATGTTATTTTAATTACTATCTCCTTTCAAGCAGCTGAATCTAAGCAGTATAATACACTTAATTTGTCACTATTTTCTTCAGGATAAATTGACAGTGCTGCAAAGATGGCTCAGTCAATAAAATGTTTGCTCCGCAAGCATGGGGACTTGACATGAGTTTGGATTGCCAGTATCTACTCCGAAAAATAGCTACTGTGGTCCACACGATTATATTCCCATATCTAAGTCATGAAAGAAAAACTTATCGCAGTGGCTTGGCAGGACAGCTGATGTAGCCATGGTCAGTGAGCTCCATATCAAAGAGAATCCCTGCTTTAAAAAAGTTAATGGGTGAACAATAGAAGAAGCCACCTGAGTACATCACGTTCTGGCAGAAGTGTGTATATCCCAATAACCCCTGCACACACATGCACGTAAGCACACACACACATGGACATGTATACATACATGTATATATCACAGGTACATGAAAAAAGAGATTGCTCAAGCAATTTAGCATGTCTTGAGTTCCAAGTGAGTCTCAACCCTGTTATAAAAATACTACAAGGAGAGGAAAGTACAGAATCTCCCTTGTACATACACACACACACACACACACACACACACACACACACACACACACACACACAAATAGATAAATGTGTTATCAGTTTGAAGGATGAAAATCGATTATCATGGCACAGGTTTTAAACTAAGTAAAAACTTAGTTCCCCAAGACACAATTATAGAAAAAAATATACTTTGCACGATATCAGCAAATATTAAACTCAATGTGGTGAACAACAAATACTGTCTTCTATAACCAGGGCTGGAAGAGCTTATCTACCCTAGCTACATCTATTAAAAATATAAGGTGTAGCCAGATTAACCAGGAAAAAAAAGAATAAAGTATAAATAAGAAGGGAAGAATTAAAATCAGCTCCATATACTATGGTATTGTATGTGTAATATCTTAAAGATTTTTAATGATATAACAAAGAATTTGTTTTCAGGACAGTAATTATAAACAACTCAAAAAGCTATTAATAACATAAATTCATTTGTTATGACGCAAAAAAACAAAAGATTTTTCAATAAAATAACCAAGAGGTCGCATCTTTATCATACAGCTGAATAGGTATTTTGTGACTCAACGACAATATAGTCTCTATACTTCTATATAAGACACCTATCTATATAGTATCTCTATGAACCACATACTCTGGAAGTCCAGAGACTGGTGGCAAAACAAAGGAGAGTTTTCTGTAATTTTATCTTCTCTGTCTGTCTGTCTCTGTGTGTCTGTCTTTGTGTGTCTCTATCTCTGACTCTGTCTCTCTCTATTCTCTTCCTTTCTGTGTGTCTCCATCACTATCTCTTTCTCTTTGTCTTTTTCTGTCTCAAATTATCTCTCTGTCCTGTTTCTCCTTTCCATTTTTCTACTAATGCTGACACTTTTTATTTTTATTGTTCTTAGGTTTTCTTATTATAGCTCTTTACTTCCTTCCCTTTTTATTCTACCTTAGCCAGAGGGGCCTTATTTCTTCTTTTGACCTATTAATTTTCTGGCCTATTTTCTTTTTTTTTTCTTTTTCCCTTTTTTATTTTTAGTTAAAATTTTTAGAATTTTTTATTAATTTATTCATATTACATCTCAATGGTTATCCTGTCCCTTGTATCCTCCCATTCTTCCCTCCCTCCCATTTTCCCCTTACTCCCCTCCCTTATGACTGTGACTGAGGGGGACCTCCTCCCCCTGTATATGCCCATAGGGTATCAAGTCTCTTCTTGGTAGCCTGCTATACTTCCTCTGAGTGCCACCAGGTCTCCCCATCCAGGGGACGTGGTCAAATATGAGACACCAGAATATGTGTGAAAGTCATACCCCACTCTCCACTCAACTGTGGAGAATGTCCTGTCCATTGGCTAGATCTGGGTAGGGGTTTGAAGTTTATGAATTAGAAATGATCATAATGAGTGAGTTAACCCAGAAGCAGAAAGAGTCAAATGGTATATAATCACTTATATCAGCATCCTAGCCCAAGAGGCATGTCCCATGAAAGTCTTCACTTACCAGGAAACTGGGACAGAGTAGAGGACATCCTACTGGGACTCTAGATGAGAGAAGCAAGGGAGAATGGCAAAGTAGAAGGATCCAGAGGGCCTAGAAACCTACAAGAAGAACATTATGATAGGCAAATTTGGGCCCAGGGGTCCCGCTCAAACTATGGCACCAGCCAAGGACAATACTGCTCTATTTTCTTTATCTCTGGACTTTTCTGTTCTTCAAAGCCAATCACTAGTGTTACACAATTTACTTACTTCACATTTAACTTCACATTTACACTCTTAGTAGCTCATAACTCTGTAGATATAATACTGTCATTATTCCATCACCACTAAACACCCCAAGTACTGTCATTGAAAACACCTTGTTTAGAGTTGCCTATCTGTAGGCCTATCCATCAGTTGTAATTGTGTCTGTTTTTGCAGAAAATATAAATGGCTAATAATGTTTATTATTAAAATATTGTAAATATTACAGTGATTATTATTCACTCACTACATTAAATGTTAATATCAATATCAATAAATCCACAGGCAACTGTTGTGTTTTAAATAAGCCTTATTACACACAGGGCTGGCCAGATATAAACTCCCTATGCTGTATCCTTATTTCTCAGCCCCCATTTCATGCCATCTGCTTTAGTCATTCCTGTCTGGGTTACTTCCCATCCACAACCCCAAAACACTTGCCTGTGGTTTATATAGGAGCTATGTCTCTCCATGTCACGTGTCAGACTCAGTTCCTTCCAGCCATGTGGCTCTCCATGCTAACCCATCTTGGCCTCTTCCTTCTTCTCCGCCCATACTTGTCTTTCTCCTGTGATCCTTCTGTCATCCAAGCCCATGAACCTTAGCAAAACTGAGGGTATTTATATGTATAAGAGACAATAGAGTTTCTCTTTAAACCTAGTGATTATGAATTGCAAGTTAAGACGTTCAGTTGTGAGTCAATAATCTTTGAAGGAAGTAAGGAATTATTGTGGTTGTTGATAATGAGGTTGGTACTTGGGCAATGTAATTAAAGACCTACCACAAAGAATCAAATATGAAGTCTGGTATTGAGGTTAAAGCAGGATAAAAAAAGGAAAATGAGAACCTTTATAACATCTTTTATTGTTAACGAGCTTTATTATATTTTACACTTCGGTTATCTTTGATGCTGTTTAGTATATGTTTTGATATTATTTTAACATTTCATAAACATTTGATGTTGAAATTCTCATATACATTTCGATGTGTGGCTCAGTGGTAGCATGTCCCTAGCAAGTACAAAAAAACTGAGTTCAATCTTAACAGAAACAAGGAAAAAAGAAAAAAATCCATGTAGATCTTTTTGTTATAGAAGAATGTTTCTTTTCACAAATATTGCTGTGATAGGTGTATTCCCTACTGGCACAGGAATACAGTGGTGCCTTAGAGGACTTCTAGCAAAATAATCAAACTTGTTATTTGTGTAGGCCTAAGTATTGGAGATTCTGTTTTCCAGTCTCAATGTTGTGCAAACAGTGCCCCCTAATTTTCCCTGTTATGTCATAAAGCAGCTTATAGCCAACAGATGAGCAGAGGATGCAACAGGGATGGATTTCATGCCAGTGTAGGTTGAGTGGGATGAGTGAGGAGGGAGAGGTCCAAGGAAGATCAGAAGAAAGGAGCTAGAGCCAAAGAACGAACAAAGTGCAAGTATTTCTGGGATGCTTGCTGGGAGTAAGGAAGGAAAGCATAGAAGGCTTTGAACAGATTTAAACTGCTCAAGATTATTATTATGAAGCTTATTTTTAAACAAATAAACAGTCTACTTGGATGAGATCTGATAGTTTGTGATCATACGGTGGGGCAGGATGTCCCCTTCTGTCCCAAACCTAGGGGAGGGGAATAGGATGAAAGAGGGAGGGAGGGGGAGCAGGAAGATACAAGTGAGGGGATAACAATTGAGATGTAACCTGAATAAATTACTTAAATAAATACAATTTTTAAAAAAGAGTCTCAATTGTTTGTGTGAAAGCCAAGGTAAGAAATAAAGTGAGAGAAGCAAACACTTTTTTATAAATATAATTTCAACAATGTTTAAATGTGTTTATTATTATTTACAATATGTGGAAACATATTGCTCAATCAGGGTACTTCTCTAGCATTGTGTTGTCTTAGTCAATGTTCTATTACTGTGAAGAGAAACCATGACTAAGCAACACTTATAGGGGAGAGCTTATAGCTTATACCTTCAAAGGTTTTGTCCACTCTCATCATACTATGGAGCTTAACAGGATGCAGGCAGACACAGTCCTGGAGAAGAAGCTGAGAGTTCTACATCTGCAGCCCAAGGCAGCAGGAAGAGAGAGGCAGTGGAGCTGGCTTGGGCTTTTAAATCTCAAAGTGTTTAAAAGTGATACATTTCCTCCCCCAAAGCCACACCTCCTGAAGTTTTCAAATAGCATCATACTTTAAGCATTCAAGGGCCCCTATGAGAGCCAATCTTACTGAAACCACCAGCGTTGTTATATGCCTAACTTATATTTCATTTTACACAGTTTTAATAAAAGTTTTTAGTTGAAAATCCATTAGTAAGTCACAGGAGCCCAGAATCACAGTATGTAAGTAAATAAATAATACTTCCTATTAGTAGACTCAATGGAAGATATGTAGTTCATTCTTAGCCCATGGCATAGTAGCAAATAATCAGCTAATGCATGTTAATTTTTCTTTGTTAGCTTGCTTCATAGGAATGAAATTATTTCTGTTCCTTTTGCTGATTAAGTAAAGCATTAGTGTAAAAATCACATCTGCTTTTTCTTGCTTCATCTCTCCATACTACATCTTCACTTTCCACTGCAGAAATGCTGCCTTAGAATTTGCAACATGGTCATAAAAAGTCTAAACATAGGCATCAAATTTGTGCTTGCACAGCATGCATGCTTGCAAATTCCATATCTAAGCTGTTGAAGTTTGGAGATGATGTGGTAATTACAACCTCACCAGAGACCAGAGAGAAACCTTTATCGGAAAAATGCAGTAAATCATATTCAGATATAAGTAGTTTTTAATACAGTCAGATCTCTAATTACTTCCTGCCTGTCTGCCTACCTGCAGATAAAACTCCAATCTAGGTCAGTCTGAATCATTTGTAGTAAAAGGAGAGAAAACTACAACTCAACAGCTGCCATCACAAAACCAGAAGACAGGAAGAAATATAAAATAAAAAGAAGACAAGACATATTTTAAAAATAAAATTCACACTGAAGTAAAATAAGATTTCTACTTCCAAAAACCTTCTGTACTCAAAGGGCTAAAAAGTAAATATCAATAAAAGAAAAAGAATGTTCTACTGAGATACATTCCTAAACCCAAGATCAAGGAGTTTTAACCTCTTCATCTTTCTGGGAATAATAAGCATGAACTCCAAGGACTTCTCCAGAAATTTCCAGAGACAATTTCAAATAGCCACAGGTTCTTACAGGTTCATACAGATTACAAATCTAAATCCTACCACCTAGATTCAAGGTGCTCTGATTTGAAGTGGGTTTCAAGCCAAAGGGAGCTGTTGAGTACAATAAACAATAAAATGTGTAAACTCCTTGAAAGATTATGGGCTGCATCCATGGGCAAAATTCAGTCTACAGAAGATCTAAACTGAATCCTTTGCACATTAGTTCCTATTTTCTAACAAGTGTATGAAGTAGCAGCAGTTTGTAAGTCATTTGAACATTCAAAAAAAATGAAGTACCAGAAATATACTTAAGGAAGGGATTTTGGAGTTAAATAGCTAAACAAGTGTCAAACCCAACTTGACGGATGTTAGAATGGTAGAAGTCCTTAATAAACCCCAAACAAATGCAGTATTCTAGCTTGCACTTCTTATATAACTTTGCAGCAATTGTAGTGTTAAACAGAACGATATCAGACACTAAAATCTCTTTCTTGAAGCATCCTTAAAGATACACAAGAGATCTGAATAGATTAGAAAATTATGTTTCAGTTGTACTTCAGGACCCTTGAGGCAGCGATCAAAGGACAAGAAGAAGTAAACCTGTCTTCTAGGTCATCTTATGCCTCAAACAATGTTGCACACATTAAAATTTTGACAAAAAACAAAACCCAAATTGCCCAGCAATTTTTATCAATTTATTCTTTAAAGAAAATATATTCCTAGGCAGTTGAAATCTTCACTTGTCTAATTTGGCTTATCAAAGTGTTTTTGATGATTCCTTAAGAAAATAAATGTATTGGAATTAAGAAAATCTGAGTTCACAGAAAAGTGATTCAAGTGCACTCATACACAGCCTAATAGTTTGGAATCGGTACTCAAACAAAAGTAGCTACAGATTATACATGGCAACTTTACTAAGTAATATTCATGCTAATAACAATAAGAATTAGTAAGTACTAATCACTACCAATGCCTATGTCACTAATTGTAAGATGTCTAAGACCTCTCTTTCTATAAAAATCCTTTAAGTTTGTATTATGGTTATTTTCCCAATTTTTTAAATAATTTACAGAAATATATTTGCCATATTAATGATAAATTTTATGGTGGTTAAAGCTGAATTGTTTATTGATACAACATATATATGTATATGTTCTACATGTACTTTCAATAGTATATTTTGCTAAAATAATTTCTCCCTGGGAATATACTCAATTGACCATTTCCTATTCAGTTACCCTGTGAGATATATATATATATACAGACTTTATTCAAATCCAACAGTCCTAGATTGAGGAATTAATTTTTCACTTGCCTAATGATTCACTGTTTACCTTTTTAATATTGGCTACTATTTGCCAAAATGACAGTGGCACTAACACTGGGTGAAGAAACAGGTATCATTAGAGGTTTCAAAATATTTATCATGTGTTTGGAAACAAATGATAAGGGATATTATTTTTTATAGGTATTCTTGAATGAAAGATACATAATTGTTAGTTTAATTTATATTATGGGCCCTCTAGTCACCATAGGTGTATCAGGCTCTCTCCTGTTTCATGAACAGTGCAATGTTGTTTCCATGCTTTGTATAGTTATTGTCTTTTTTCTTGACAATAGCTCTAATATGTAATTTTACTGACTAGAACACAGAAAAAGTAATTTAGCATGACCTTGATTTTAAAATAAATTTAAATGTCTTTGAATATTTTAAAATAAAATTAGCTTTCTTCTTATTAACTCTATGTTCATAATGAGGATGAAAGGCATTTGGGCTCCCAACAAGTAAGCATTGACTTCTAGCCATAAGTAAGCCACCACAGAGCTCAGCCACCTGAGTCTACAGGATCTACTGTTCCATCTGCCACATTACCACAATGACAGAGAGACCTTGAATAAAATGCATATGTAAAACAATATTAAAATAAAAAATAAAATATCTATTTTTCACATCTATCCTCTCTCTCTCTCACCTAGTACCCCACTGTCTTTGTACAATTCTGTAGTTCCTAACAATAGGGAAAGATTTTTATTGTTTTTCAGATGACAATTATCCATTACTTTTGTGGAGGATAGGTGTTAGTTAAGCACAAAATTTAATGGCTCCAATAACTGAAAGGGTATGTATATATCAAATCTAGTCACCCATCTCTAGGCTCAGAGACACTTTAGAGAAATGAAAATTGTTCTTTCTCTCCCATATCTTTGCTATTTTGTTTCACATTTCTATATTGGTTTAATTTGTCCCTTATTTCACAGGCTCACCCTGCCAACTCTGGATCAAAATCTAACAGCTTGGTTTCCAACACCCACAGGTAAAACTGTTTCTATTTTCCAGTACTTTCATCCAAAAGCCCTGGTTATTTCTTTCTGACTAGGCTTGCCAAAAAGCTTATACATCACTCCTATGACTTCTTGGTAAGACTGCTCAAACCATATCTCCTGCCATAGAATCTAGCATAAATACAAGATATTCTTTCTAGCCAGATAAGTAAATAACATCCAGAAAATGTCCTGGAAGTACAGAAAAATAAAAGTATTATTCCATGAGGGGGACAGGGATGGGGTAAAACTGGCTGAATAACATAAAGATATACAGTAAATATTATGACATATTTACACTAAAGTGGTTTCAGTGTTCAGCTATATTCAAATTTAGCTGGACACCAAGTCATGCAATTTGTTAAATATTACAACATCACTAAAAGATATTACATACCTCTATGATGAGTTAATCTTCCCAAATATGCTAATGTGTCCCTTCTAAATGGTTATTCATTATTAAAACAATTACAAGTTAAGATTAGATAAACAATACTTAGTATAAATGGTATTTTTAACATCTTAAACATCTATTTAAGTCTTTAATGCATTTGAATTGAGTTTAATTTTATATATGGGATGAAGAAAAGTTCAACTCATTCATAATAAAACACTAAGAGAATAGTAGACATCAATGGTCAGAGTAATTGTAGGGGCTGGAAAAATATTATCCAAAGATTGAAAAACTTTAATTTATTTCCTTTCGTATAGATATAGAATTTCAAGAGACCTAGTAGATATGTGACAGTAATTAATAATACTATATTCCATTCTTTTACAATGTTAATAGAATAGAGATTACATGTTCTTACCACTGAAACACGCCTAAGACAATGTCTTTACTATATGGTTAGGTTTAGAGAACACACTTTGGTGGCTGGAATGAGGCTGGCCCTCACTGTACTTGCATGCTTACTCCCCAGTTGATGAACTGTTTGGAAAGGGTCTGGAGTTATGGCCTTGTTGAAAAATCAGTCACTACGAATGGGCTTTGAGGTTTCAGAAGCTCATGGCAGACCCAGTGTCTCTTGCTGATTCTTGCTGACTGTTGGTCAGCATATTGCTTTTAGCTGCTTCTTCAGCACCATGTCTGCCTACATGGTGCTCTCAGCCAAGAATGACGACGGACTAACCCTCTGAAGCAAGGCCCAAATAAATGTTGTCTTGTATGAATTGCCTTGATAAATGTGTCTTTTCACAGCCACAGAACCATAACCATAACCAACACCATGTGCGTGTATTTCAAAATATATGTTACATTAAATTTTATCAGTTAACTAAAATGTGAAATGAAAATATTCACCAATATTTTCATTTAAAACACAAATTAACTCTATAAAGCACTTTGAAATGAATAATTTCACTATAGTTATACAAAAGAGGAAATTCAGATAATTAGTAAGTTAAACATGGTACTGTCAAAGAGTTTGAAGCTTACAATGAACCAGGGTCTGGGCTTTTCGAAACCTCTTCCAACTGTTTTCTAGTTTTCTGTTTACTGTATTTCATGCTTAACAGAGCTTTTTTGGTGAAATAATTTTTACTTTCATTCTGCTTATATGTTCCAGACAAGCTTTCCAAGCCTTCAACTAAAATATATACCTTTTCTTTGCATTGATTTCCAAATGTAGCTTTATTCATGTACATTATTTGCAGGAAACTCTGTATCTCTCTTATGTTGGCAGAGATTGTGAAAAAAAGACTGTAAATCTAGCTTTATCACTGGAGAATCTTTCTCATCAACTTTAAATTGCATTTGTTTGTTTGTTTTGTTTGCTTCATGCTTTTTAAATTTTAATTTTAATTTTCTTAATTTATTCAGATTGCAACTCAATTGTTATCCCATCACTTGTATCGTCCCATTCCTCCCTCCCTCCTGCTTTCACCGTATTCCCCTCCCCTATGTCTAAGACCGAAGAGGACCTCCTCCACCACTATATGGTGATAGGCTATCAAGTCTCATCTTGGTAGCCTCCTTATTCTTTCCTTGAGTGCCATCAGGCCTCCCTACCAAGGGGAGGTTGTCTAATATGGAGCACCAGAGTTCATGTCAGAGTCAATCCTCCCTCTCCACACAACTGTGGAGAATGCTTTTGTTTCTTGCTGTCCTTCTCTGATGATGGCAAAAGCGTTATCATGGGGTCATTTTTATTGCTATTTTAAAAATGTGTACTGTGGCACCATTACATACAGAGAACCTTTTGCTTCACAAGGAAAGAGTTGAAATTAATCATGGGCCCTCCCCAGTAAGGTATCAATATTCTGACTCTTGATCTACAAAAAGGACTGTCTCTGAGAGACCAAGTCTACCTTTGATCCCACACAGAACCATAAGAAGATGAGAAGTAAGTCTGGCAACCGTTTTGGGTTGAGTATCCCCGCAGATGAATTAGGCTTTCCCTCGGCCACTGTTCACATGCTAAGTATCCTAGAAATATTAAAGACTATAAATTTTAGAGTACATTTCATCTCATTTAAATTTCATTTCACTTTTAATCAGAACATCTTGGTTCCAATTCTGGAGTCTCCAAGGAACATATTTATAAAAGCTGTTTCTGCAGCCTGGTGGTCAACAGAATAAGATTTTCAGGCTTTGGACTAGATTTATGAAGATATTTTTACCTTTTCCAAATAGAGTTTGACATTTCTCTCTGGCTTGTTAAATATGGCTAAAATATGTATAACCTCCTCACAGAGTTCCAACATGTGTGCTGAAAAAAAGGTATAAATCATCCTAACACAAATATATTATGGCTTAAAATTATTTGAATAAAATTATTTGATGGACACAAGCACACACACATACACACACACACACACACACACACACACACACACACACACAATACCAAAATAACATTTTAACTCATTAAACAAAAACTATCAATGAAACTTAGCAAAAGAACCTGGGGAAAAGTTACATTCATTACAGTGGGCCATATATACTCAGTTCTCCTCCTGGCACCAATATTATCTTCACAAAACAGGTCATTAAAATATCTTTTACAAATATATTCACACAGTAAAAGCAAAATTTGTGGTCTCTTTAGTAGACAATATTTTAAGATATACCCCACAGTCTATAATTTGTCACTGGTCATGCCAGAGGAGAATGCACAGCATACCATGTGTGGTAAACTTTACTGCCGCCCACCCTGTGCCTTTCCCAGGAAATCAACTTACTTCAAGGGGATACTGCCTAAGATGGAAAAGATTGACATTTGCCATAAAGAAATAGAAAATGTGGGAAATGATTTGACATAACAAAAGAATGAGGAAAAGTTTATTAGGATATTACTTGTGTCATTTATGTAACTGTTTGTTAGGATTCAGGCAATCATATCCAGGACACTGTACATACTGGGCAAGAGACAAAACACAGAGCTACAAGATAGATTCAGGCTTCATTATACTATTATTTACTATTTATTTACTTATTTATTTATTTAAACAGGAACTTTCTAAGTTGTTTGAGTTGATTTTGAATTTTTTGTCCTCCTGTCTCAATCTGCAGGTTCAATGAGACTACACTATATACAGCATTCCATTATAAGCATATTATGATGAAAATGAAGTTCTTGACTCCCTGCATTATAATAACTAGGCTACTTTGATACACACACACACACACACACACACACACACACACACACACACATATATATATATGTTGAGCTGTGTCTGTATGAACAGTTCTATGTATCCAGAGATGGAACAGAGAAACAAATAATGAATATTAAATTCAATCCCTTATGAACATACTTTTCTGTATATTGTATGAGATTGATGTATAAAATGGAATTCATAATCCTAGCATATCGTCCTGAAGAACAATGCTTAAGAACTCATCCCTTATAGTCAGATACACAAGAGTTTGAGTGTGGATCTGGTCACTTATGAACTGTTCATGAATTAATAAACTCTTCATTTATTAATCACTTAAATTGATACTTTTGAACAAGATGTTTACTTCATATCTGATATATAATGTCATTATTAAAATGAAAGCCCTTTTAGGAGAATGCACATTACTGAGTATACTAAGTATAATTCAGATTGGACAGTAATTTCTACTATGAAACAAACTTACATAATGTTTCATTTAGATCTGGTCCTTTCTGGCTATGCCTCCACCTGCTCCACTGCAGATATAGATATAACCCCTCTCATCCCTGCCACCTTCTCCTATCTCCCTATCACCCCTATTCATGCCATCTCTCCCCTCTCTCTCTGTCTCTCTGTCTCTCTCTCTGTCTCTCTGTCTCTCTCTCTGTGTCTCTCTCTCTGTCTGTCTCTCTGTCTGTCTGTCTGTCTGTCTGTCTGTCTCTCTCTCTCTCTCTCTCTCTCTCTCTCTCTCTCTGTCTCTCTCTCTCTGTCTCTCTCTCTCTCTCTCTCTCTCTCTCTCTCTGTCTCTCTCTCTCTCTGTCTCTCTCTCTCTCTGTCTCTCTCTCTCTCTCTCTCTCTCTCTCTCTCTCTCTCTCTCTCTCATGTTCATGTCTACTTGTTTTGTGACCAGTTATATTTAACCCGGATTTGTCCTATCTGTTGGTAACTAGTAGACGCATGGTAACTATACCACAGTAGTGGGTATATAGACAGTAGCCGATATTGATACATCAAAGGTAGGCCTCCATGAGCTCCTACCTATTCTGACTCATTGTTGACAGGGCTAGTCTTTGTGGGCTCAGTTACCATAATTTCTTTGATTTAATGATTCTAATAGTTGTATTAAGTGTAGCAGGTGGTATTTTTCAGCCCCTCACCCTATCTTCTATCTACTATGTACTTCCCATGCTTTTTTTAAACAATGGCTTATGAACCTTATAGGATATTTAAATAACTTGTTTAGGCTTGGCTCTCAACTGGCACCTATTCTTAGCACCATGGGCACCGTAAACGTCTGCATTCACCTCCCCATGATTATCTGCCAAGAGGGCCTTTTCTGATTAAGGCTGGTGAAGCTTACTGTGTCTAGTGTATGAGCATGGTCATTTAATATGCAGCTTGATGATATGCCAGTTTAGTTAAACAACAGTAATAACAGGCAACATTTTATTTAAGATAAAAACTTTACTTGCAGATATCCTTTTTTAAATTATCAGAAGCAAAATCTGTTCTGCTATCTGAATAAATACAGAGGAGCCAAAGGTTACTAGAAAGGGCAGTGACTCGGGATAAAAAGGACTTTCCTAATTCAAATGTTAATGGCAGTAGGTTACAATATAATTAAATCACAGGTCCTAGACGCTTCACTATCTATTGCCTTATATTTTCCATATCCACTCCTACTAGAGATTCAGCGTGCTTATTTGACTTGTGAGCTGAATCCTGTTAGCTAAGACTTCTTTTCTTGCTGCCCACAAGTCACTGTCAACTCCAAAGTTATCACTCTGGCTTAAACATTTTTCCTTCCTTTCTTGCACTTTTTGTAGGACAAAATGTACTATTTCTTAAATATGTTAGTATATATTAATTCATGCAGATTGTAACCTTGTGTGTGTGATTCTATGTCTAAGAAATGTTCTCTTCTCTTTCCTCCCATAGTAATCTCAATTCAGAACTTATAGAAGAAACCCATATGTCAATGTCGCAGGTGTCACAAAGCTTTTTTTCGTAGGGGAGTCACCTTATTAGTGATATAATTTTAAGAGAGATGCAGAAGGGCAGATGAATAAAAATTTTCAGAGTTACAGGAAATTTACCTCTTTGAGTTACTTAATCTCTTTTCAGACAGGATATCACTGACTACTGCTCAGAGCAAGGGGACATTTTGATATTCATGTCTCTATTGGTGCCTGGAAGGCCGGAGGCTGCATAGAACCACCACTTCCATTTTTCCTCAGCAGCAGCCTTGTCAATAAGAACATTATGAATTCTTATCACTGAAGCTACTGGCTACCCCTTCCAGAAGTTCAATGGATAAATCTATTGTGGCCTTTCCCTGTGCATTTCCATTTACTTATGACTATTTTGTGATTTTTTTTTTTTTTTTTTTTTTTTACGGAGCATAAGCATTCTCTTAAAGCCGAGACTATAATTTAGCATATCACCAAGCCTGGTTATACAACAACTATAATAAAAGAAATTTTTAATAAATGAAAATTTTCATTTTAAAGAACATGGAAAGTCTCATGTCAATATGTGAACTGAAAAATGTTAATTATAAGTCACTTAATTGTTTCATGTTTTTCTTCTCTAATGGTTATCCTCTAACCAAACAGTTATTTTAATATTTATTATTATCACATTTAGATTTTGCAACTTACAATGCTTACATTACTCTTTGTGCCAATAATATAAAAAAAATCCCTCACTGTATAGTAGGTTTCATATAAATGAGGATTATTATTTTTTAGCTTTATCAAATATTAGTTCAATTTTCAGCATATGTTGAGTGCTTTTGCATCAAGCATCTCACTGAAGACTAGGAATAAAATGTTTCCTACACTGCTTATATTCTCCAGAAATTTATAAATTTATATTAACAAGAGGATACAGTCATGCAAATAGTGTATTTGAGTGCGATGTTTAATCTTTCTTCTTAATTGCCTAGATTTTAAGTCATATAGAAGGCACCCACTTCTGAGTTTCCACAGAAGATTGAGTAAGGAAGACTAAACTCTGAGTGTAAGTGGCAATCCCCTGGCCTAGGGTTCTAATCTAAGTAAATCCTAGAGAACAGACTGAGCACGAGTATGCATGTATCTCTGTTGTGAGTGCAACGTGACCAGCCAGTTCAGCATCCTGCTGTTACTGTTCCAACCACGCTAACTGTCACACCTTCCTGGTTATGATGCTCTGAACCCACTCATTTTGATCCCAAACAAATTCTGCCTTCCTTGGGTTGTTGCCATCAGTTATTTTTGTCACAGCAACAAGAAAAATGCAGTGATGGATGGAGAACCGAGCATTTAATGCTGGAACTGGAGCTCCTTCTCCACCGCATCATGACTGTGAAGCCATTTAGAAAATTCAAGCTCTTCGTTTATAAAACAGGTGAAAATATAATCTCTGTGATACTTGGGAGAATGAGGCAAAGCATTAAAATGTAAATAATTGGCAAGGTGCTGCAGAAAATAGTCACTGTGAATATATAGAGTGAGTATTAGCTATTATCATACTTTTATAAAACTTTAAAGATAATAGCAAAATCACAACAAAGTATAATGTTTAATTTTGGATAAATTTCAAGGCACCTACTTTTTTTAAATGGCACAAAGTGATTTAATTAGCTACAGTCGCCACATATATATTTTGCATGATCCACAACAAATAAAGAAAAGGAAACTTTGTAGAAGTTTATAATAACTATTGATGGAATGCCAAATTAAAAATAATATAATTTTCCATTTCTAAGAAATAATTGTTTCTACCAGAAGAAAAAAAACAACAACAACTGAATGCAGCGTTGAGGACAGGCTAAAAGAAGAATCAGATTCTTCTGATTAGAATCCAGGCCCAATTACACCATTATTAAAAGTGAAATAACTAGATATTTGCAACTATTAGGAGTAGGTATCATCAAACAGGTATGGCTACTCCCTAAAAAGAAAGACAGAGAAGCAGCCAGGCTGTGAGGCCAGTGGGCTCTGGTTGTCTCTCACACTAGCCATCACTATGCACATGTGGGTTGGATTCAGAGTGAGAAATCAACACTTTGCATCATATAAGAACTAAACTGTCCTCCATTCAACATAGAGGCACGGGCCATGCAGAGAACTTGGGTGGAGAGTGTGTGGGCACCAGTTCCCTAACTCAGAAGTATCAGCCTTGGGAGATACCACCCTTCTTGAGAGTTCTTGGAAAGACCGCATCCTACTCACTAATAACATTGGCCAGACTCTATCTCAATTACAGATCCCTGCACACATTTCAGAGCTAGGGTCAGGATGTTACATGTGCCTCCTGACCACCAATTTCCTTCTGTACAAAAGGAAGCCCTGAGACATCCAACCGAATACATTTCCATGGCATCCAAAGAGTTCTAACATTGTCCTTGGCATATAAAACTCACACCTTTTAATGAGACACTCCAGATGCATTTTTCTCAACTTCAGGGAAATGCGAGTATTGCAAAGCTCGAAGGGTCCAACTGAGATTTTCCCATGGTTATGTCTTGGTTGCAGTGTTATAAGGTAGTAAGGATAAAAAGAAAGCAGTAAAATGTCCTGTTCTCAGCAAAACATATTGAACCTAGAAGTAAAACATAGGAAAAATCTTGAGCCTTTAAGGAAAAACTGTCCCTACATCAATTTAATTGCCTTCAAAATGAGACACCAAGAGTATGGTCACCTCCACTGGTCAGATAAATTGTTTACTACTTTAAGAGAATATAACTGAAGAAAATAGGGTTGAATAGGTTGGTTGTAAAGCAACAGAGACCCAGGAAACATTAAAGTCTACTTTTAACCTAAACCCCTGTGGCTATTTAGATAATTTTGACACATTTCAAATTGAACATGATTTGATATAAAATTTATCAGAGAACCATTGTTAATATTTCCAAATTAATGTGATAAGAAAATTGTTCAAATGAAGGAAATGTTTTATGATTTTGAGAAATGTGAGTAGAATTGTGTAGGAGTTGAATAGCATAGAGTCATCCCTTTAAATAATTAGGAAAAAAATGATGAAAAGAATGTGTTGGAATCCAGATAATTAATGAATATGGGTATTGGGCATATGGAGTTCTCTTTTTACTTTAGTTTTGAGTAAACTTGGGTAGTTTTTCTTTTAAAACACCAGTATCTAATATATAAATAATTATTCAGTCAATATGAGTTGTAAGAGCTTTACCTGTTTCGAATTTGGAGACTCAAAGATCTGTTTACTCTGAATACTTATCATTACACCCCCTAATTAAATAAGGCCTGAAACATCATGTAAAAATTGAAAACCAAGGTAGATTTTTGAACATCTCAAAAAAAGCAGTAGAAAATGATCAAAATATTTTTTAGTGGTAGACTACTGATAATTTTTAGAAGGCAAATTTCTGGCAATTGCATAGGAGTGTAACATATATTAAAGGCAATTGTCCTGTCCATCGGCTAGTCTGGGTAGGGGTTCGAGGTTTATTGCCTATTTTTTCCTTGGCTGTTGCCATAGTTTGCGGAGGACCCCAGGGCCCAGACTCGCCTGTAGTTTTCCAGGACCCGCTGGATCCTTCTATTTCCTCTTTCTCCCAGGCTTCTCAGAAGGAGATCTAACTTTCACACAAACTCTGGTGCCTCGTATTTGAACATGTCCCTTGGATGGAGATGCCTGGTGGCACTCAGAGGAAGGATAATAGGTCACCAAGGAGAGACTTGATACCCTATGAGCATATACAGGGGGAGGAGGTCCCCCTCAGACACAGACATAGGGGAGGGGAGGGGAGTAGGGGGGAAGTGGGAGGAAGGGAGGAATGGGAGCATACATGGGATTGGCTAACAATTGAGATGTAATATGAATAAATTAATTAAAAAAAATTTTTTTAAAGGCAATTGTCTTTGCTGTGCCAGATCTGTCTTACCTTTTTTGAAGGTGCCCATTTGTGAGCATCCATTCTCTGCATGGAGATCAATGCAGCTAGTAATTAGCTGTGGTGAGAATAATTCTTGGCAGATATTGGGGATAATATTTAGCCCTGCCACTAAGAAATAACTACTTCAAAGTGGTCATGTAAAAGGTTGGGTTTACCAATGGGGCAAAAGGCAATAAATCTCTCAGTCAGTGTCAGCCTAAAGACATCAAAAGCACTACTCTTTTTTTATATTGTAAAGCTGTACTGGGCAAGAATTGCTCAGTTGTGAGTATCTTAGAGAGATTAAATGCTTACTGTTTAACAGAGATAAACTGAGTTTTAAAAGAGCACAAATAGATACAAGCTCTCACTGGATATATAGAGAAATTGTATAAGGAGAGCTGTATTTGATTAATACTTTAGAGAATCACTCAAATGAATTAGAAGAAATATATCAGAAATGATAATTATTCTCTGAGCCTATAAACATCCTTCAACAAATACTAAGGCATGCAAAATCAACAGAAAAGGGAGACTTGGGGTGCAGGAGGTGGTGGGGGATATTACTAAAATAATTGGTGTCACACACAGTTAAAACTTATAGATTTGGCATCTTTAAAAATAACTTAATTTAGTCCTACATATAAACTGTGTACCTGTAAATATAGAAGACAACACTGGAGATAACTAATTTTAAATGGCGTTAACCTACAACCGATGAGCAACACCGCTGATAAACATCACCAGATGATAAACAAAAGTTGGTGCTGTTTGGGTTTTGTTGTTTTGTTTTCTTTTTGGGTTTTTGTTGTTGTTTCATTGTTGTTTTTCTTTTTGCCAGAAATTGGTTAACCTCTTTTGGAGTTTGTGGCCAGAGAGATGCCATAAATCCCCAAACATTACTGGTGATTGCCAACATTTTTAGTTACTCTTGAGACCTTGAGAGTAAGATCCTGTGGTTGAAAACATCACATACTTGAGAATATGGAGATATCAAGCTTGCACTGACATTCCAGCCTCATTCACTGTCTACCTTTTGTGCTTTGGAAGGTGCCACACATGCCAACAAAGGACGGAGTAATGGCCATACTTGCCCTCTTGTGAAACCTATGAGCCACAGTAACTACAGTTCAAACACAGTTTGTTCATGAGTGCAGTTGTGAAGCAAACATTGTGTGAGTAAACAACCACATTCTAGTAGATTTAAGTCCTGCTGCACAAGAAGAAACGCATTCCTTCTATCATCATCTGGCAAAGAGTTAAGATTAATCTTGGATGCCAGAAGAGAAACTCCTATGATTCTTTTAAATGAACATGGCTTGTCTTTCTACACATAAATTTATGCCTCTCTCAACCCTCATCACAGAGGCATCTATTTGCAGCTGATGTCAATCAACACAGATACCAAACAACTGGTCAAGTTATAGAGAATAAGAGACTGTAGAGTTCTTATACATGAGTACATCATTTTTATCACACCCTACTCCAAAGGCTATATATTATTGTGGAAGAGACTTTGAAAAGAATGTAAGAACCAGAGGCAAAGATTTCTAACTACAAAGAAATTGTTTTCTGAACACAACAGGGCAATTGATGATAGCAACTCACAGTTGTCACTACAGCATATACCAGACCTGTGCAATCTCAAGCCACAACAAACTCCAGCTTGGACAGTGTTTGTGGGCATGAAATTCCCCCTTCTAGGTGAGAAGCTATTGACAGTAGACAGATGCTGGAAAGCAAAGAGACAGTTTTCTTTAAGAGTAGTTCCTGGTGAGTTTCCTAAACTCCAGTGACAAGTTACATATCTGTTACATACAGGCAGCATAAATTGGACTCAAAGATAAATGACAAAGAGTCATTTTGTGCATTAAGAGTAGATGTGAGAAGGGTTGTAGGAGTACAGTGTATGATCAAAACAAATCATACGATATCCTCAAAGCATTAGTTAGAGAGAGAGAGAGAGAGAGAGAGAGAGAGAGAGAGAGAGAGAGAGAAACAGAAAAAGCATGTAAACAGCTTCTTTTAAAAAAAAAAGAAAAGAATTTGAAAATATACTTAACATCATCTGTCTGTAGAAAACATGTTAGAATGCCTAAAGTACAAATATTCACAATGCCAAATATTGAAGAATTATAGAAATTGGAAGAGTAGACAGTTGGAAGACAGTTTGACAATTTATTATAAAACTCAATTTATATAAGAAGAATGTAATGCAATGTTCATGGTGATAATAAGATTTTAAATGTCGAGAGCTGAAATAATCTCATCAAACAGATGAATAGAAAAATAGATGACATATAGATAGATGCTATTGTGTAATATTTTATTAAATCCAAGAATTTAAATTGAGTGTCAAACAGTCTATACTAATCCAAATAATTCAGTAAGTCAATAAGTTTTAGAACTTGAAGAATTTCCCCTGGCAGAAAACTTCCAAAGTTTCTGCCAGTGCTCATTTCTTGAGTAGGTAAAACATAATTCTTCACTGTTTCTCTTATTAATATATAAAGAAATATCAAATAATGTTCACTCAAACAATGTTATTCCAAATGGAGATAGTTTTCACCAATCACTCTAAATCTAAATGACTGCAGAATCAGATGGGAGCTGGAGAAACTATTCTTGTAATTGTTCTATTCCTCAGCAGTTTAATCTCATCAAAGAGTAAAAGCACCAAGGCATGATGGTGTTTTAAGGACCTCAAAGATTTATTTTAACTGCCACTTAATTGCATGAGTAATGAAAGTACTTTGATAAAATGATGAATTTTTTTCAGATTCACATATCTTCAGAATATGCTTTTATGCAAGATTAGTCTATGACATTTTATGGAAATAAAAACCAAGAAACAAAATTCCAATTTTTTACAAAAAACATCCCCAGTGAAGCTTCATGACATAGAGTAACAGTAGCTTGGGAATTTCAGAGATATTGTAGCAAAAGATAACTTTACTCCTCCACAACAAATAATTCATTAGTACACTGTGCTTAGAGTATTACTTATTAATACTCAGGAGTTTAGGATGTCAGTCTTATTTTGAATCATGACCTTATACACAATTTTCAAATTTAAAGCTGTTTTAAGTATTGCTATAACTAAAAATTTTATGCTGCTTCATGAGATTCTCTAACTATAGTAGATTCTATAACCAATTTCCTTCTTTTAGGTAGGCATATGGCTTTTAATTAATTACTTTTAATTAATTTATTCATAATACATCTAAATTGCCATCCCATCCCTTGTATCCTCCCATTCCTCCCACCCTCCCTCTTTCACCCTATTCCCTTCCCCTATGATTGTGACTGAGAGGGACCTTCTCCTCCTCTATATGATCGTAGGGTATCAAGTCTCCTTTTGGTAGCCTCCTATCCTTCCTCTAGACAGTCATAACAAGAATATCATTTTGTCGGTGGCACTTAGACAAAATAATATTCTTATTATGACTGTCTACCCTAGGTTTTCTTTACACATTTTTAAAACCCTTTGAAATATATTGCATGTTCTTAAACGCTTATTGTTCTTCCTTTTCCAATCCCCTGCAAAGCTTTATCAGTGTTGTAACTACAGAGAGCAGTATGAAAAAAGGCTCTCTCCAGAGAATCACATTAATATTTATTGAAAGAGTATATGTTTAATATTGATTGTCAGTTTAAGAAAATCTAGAATCACACAGGAGACAAAGATACAGGCACATCTCTGAGGAATTATACAGATTAGATTAATTGAAAGGGGAAACCCATCATAACAGATTTTAGTGTTATATTTCTCATTAAGTGTTAATAATTTTACTTATGTTTCACATAAGTGATAAAATGCATTGATTTTAATTTTTCTAAGTTTGTATACCTATTTTAAATCCTATCATTATATATTGCATAAAATTTTAATTTCTAGATCATTTAGTAGAGTAATGAAAAACCATAACTCTTTTGACTAGTCAAGTACCTAAATTTTGTAATAAAAATGTCTTTCCACATTAGACAAATAATCATCACTACAAGCTTATTAGCATCACTTACTGGCACCAAGTTTGACTTGCAAAGTACGAATTTTCCTATTTCCATTCCTTTCAGTCTTCTCATAGGTGAGATCCCTCTGGTGTGATGTGCACATGATTTTATGAAGTTTAAAACTTTACTTGACTGAATCTTTGGCATATCACAAAGACATTTATTTTTTCAATGGTAAGATGAAATCTTTGCATATATGAGCTCTAAGTTTCAAATTTTTTATTCTTTATTTTTAACCTAAATTTGCTTTTAAAATTTATTTACTTTATATCCTAGTCATAGCCCTCTCCCTCTTCGGCCAGTCCTACCCTCCCTCCCTATCTCCTCCTATTCCCCTTACATAGCCATCAAAGACAGGGAGTATTCCTCTGACCCAGGGCTCTAAAATCTCATCGGGGACTGCCTGCATCCTCTTCCACTGTGGCCTGGTAAGGGACCCCTCCAGGGAGGACTGATCAAAGTGCAGGCAACAGAGTCCGTGGCAGAGACATCCCTTGCTCCCTTTAGTAGAGGATCCATAGGAAGACTGAATGGCCTATGGGCTACATCTGAGATCAGAGGAGGGGGTTAGATCCTCTCCATGCCTGGTCCTTGTTTGGTGCATCAGCCTCTGTCAGGACTCTGGGCCCAGATTTGTTGAATCTGTTGGGCTTCCTATGGAGTTCTTACTCTCTCTGGGTCCTTCTATCCCCCCACACTTCCGTAGGTCTCCCTGTGCTCTGCTCAAAGTTTGACTGTGAGATCTGGCTTCTGCTTTGATCTGCTGCTGGATAGAGTCTTTCAGAGGACATCTATGGTGGGCTCCCTTCCTGCTCTCTCTCTTCAACCATTTCCAGTGTCTATTTTATTTGCCCTTCTGAATAAGAATTAAGCATCCTCGCCAGGGTTTATGGATTGTAGTATGGTTATCCTGTATTATATGGGTAATATCTGCTTATAAGTGAGTATACACCAAGTGTGTCCTTCTGGGACTGGGTTACTCCACTTAGGATGTTCTTTTCTAGCTTCATCCATTTGCCTGCAAGTTTCAAGATTTCCTTGTTTTTAATAGCTGAGTAGTATTCTATTACATAAATGTACCACAGGGACTTCTGGGTTGTTTCCAGGTCCTGGCTATTATGAATAAATCTGCTACAAACATAGTTGAGCAAATGTCTTTGTTGTGTGGTGGGGCACCTTTTGGGTATATGCCTGTGAGTGGTATAGCGGGCCTTGAGGTAGAGCTGTTCCCAATTTTCCGAGAAAGCACTGGATTGAATTCCAAAGTGGTTGAACAAGTTTGCACTCTCACCAGAAATCGAGGAGTATTCCCTTTTCTCCACATCTTTCCTATGCTCAAGATCATGTGATATTTTCACATATTTTACAATATTTCTAAGATATACTTTTTGTTTTCATGAAAAAAAAATCAACTGGAATTTGATTCAAGTTGATTCTCTACATTACTTTTGGACAGTGAATAATTTCACTTATTGATTCGACAGATCTATGAGTAAGAAAAGTCTCCTTTTTTTTTTTTTTTTATTTCTTTGGTTTTTTTCATTCACTATGTTAATGTTTTAAATTTAGAGACACATCCTTTCCTTGGTTAAATTTATTTCAAGATTGTGTGTGTGTGTGTGTGTGTGTGTGTGTGTGTGTGTGTGTGTGTGTGTGTGTTGTGGTGTTTTTATGTGTATTCTCATTCTGTTTCTACTTTATAGCTATTTTACTGGCATTGCTTCTCTAATTTGTTTCTAAATCGGTTTAAAATTGGTATGTCAGAAGGACACTCATTTTCCTAATATTTATTTTGTACCCTGGCACAAGGAAGAAAGTGTTGATCAGCTTTATGGGTTTTAAAACAATATTTAGGATCCTTTATGTATAGAATCATGTCATTTTCAAGTACTGATACTTTAATTGTTCATTTCATATTTGCTTACTTTTAATTTTTATTTTTGTCTTACTGTTCTAACTATAACAGGAAGAGTATTACATTAAATAGGATTAGGCAAAGTGGACACTCATTCTTTTTCCTGATGATATAAAATGATTCCATTTATTTTCTCCAACATATGTGATACTGTTTATAGTTTTGTGATGCGTACAGATATGTTCATTCTCTTCCTAAGTGCTCAAGGGGTTCATACCATAAATACATGTTAAATTTTTATCAGTATTTTCTGCATCTATTGAGATGAGCATTTAATATCTGCATATGAGGCCATTATATGATAAATTACATTGAGTACATTCTAGCATCTATAGAATCAAGATAATATGGTCATGATAAATGATCTTTCTGATATGATTTTGGCTTTGATTTGTAAGTATTTTATTCATTATTTTTGCCTCTAAATTCATCAAATAGATTATTTTGTAATTTTCTTTGTTGTCTCTATATGATTTATCAGTGTAATACTTGTTTCAGAGAAGGCATTTGGAAATATTCCTTTCCTTTCTGGTAAATGCAATACTTTAAGAAGCACAGATTTAAGTTCTATAAAGTTCTAATGAAATTTGGCACCAAATATTGGAATTGAAGCTTGAATAATAGAGAGATGTTTTATTACTATTTCAATATTGTGGTTTGTTGTTGGTCTGTTAAATTGTCCAGCTCAGTGTTGGTTTAGTTGATAGATGATATGCCACAAGAAATTCCTCAGATTCTGATTGATTTTCCAATAGTCTATATTATAGAATATGAACACATTTTTAGTTTTATGCATGCTTTAAACATTTCCTTTTTAGTGAAAATTCATACAATCTATTCTGCTCATCATTTGTTTCTCCCATCTCTTTCCAGGTCTTTCTTACCTCCTGATTGATCATCCTCCACACTTTCTTTCTCCTTTTCTCTGTGGAAAAGAAACAAAGAAAACAAAAAAGCAAACAATTAAGTAAAGGTAAATAAAACACCAAAAAAAAAGCACAAGAAATATACACAAAGCCCTTAAAATGGTCATATAGAATATCTTGATTATATCTTCACAAACTTACACCTTTATCCCAATCACATCTCCTTTCCAATTTAATGTCATAATTTTATTAATTTTTATTTATGTCTGTATTTATTTTTAATTGATAGAGTCTAGTTGGTGCTACCCAAATTTCCTTAGGTATGGGAAACTTACTAATGGCCATATTACTAAAGGAAATGGTGCTCTGTGCTAGGCCCATAGGGTATAGCACTATTAGGAAATGTGACCTTGTTGGAGTAAATGTGCCCTTTTTGGAGAAAGTGTATTACGGTGGTGGTGAGAATTGAGTTCTTCTATGCTCTTGCTACAACCAGTGTGGCACACAGTCTCCTTCTAATGCAAGAAGATCAAGAATTAAAACTCTTGGTTCTTCCAGTATGATATCTGTTTGCATGCTGCATCCTTCCCTCCCTCCCTGCCTTCCCATCCTTCCCTCCATGGACTAAACCTTTCAAACTGTAAGATAGGTCAAATTCAGTGTTTCTTTTATCAAAGTTGTCATAGTCATTCTGCCTCGCCACAACAGTAGGATCCCTAAGACACCTTCCCTTTTCCAAAAGCCTTAAATGGCCAATAGCTCCCGAGTTAGGATTGGAATCCCAGGAGTCCCCTTCTGCAATCAGTTCTGAAACTTTTAACTGGTCTAATTGGACACACCAACAAACATACACACCAACAAAAATAATCCTATATTTCATTGATTTTTTAAGTCATAGTTTTATTTGATTTTTTTATTCTATTTATTTATTTCCTCCTTGCGTTTAGCCATTTCTTTCTGAAGATCCTTAAGTTTGATTTGATTTTGTTTCGGCAATGTTTTTAAGGTATTATCAGTAACTCAACAAATTGAGGTCTCTTTAGTTTTTTAATGTAATAACTTTGAACTATGTGTTTCCTTCTTGGAAATTGTGTCTCGTGGACTTGGTTACATTGTACTTTTATTATTGTTCATTTGTAGAACTTTTAAATTTTTATTCTTGATTTTATCAATGATACAGCCACCATCCAACAGTATGCTACTTACTCCCTGTGAATTTGTGTGAATTTTGGATGACTTCTCAGGTAGCAAACTGTCTCTGTCATCTTCTCATTTGGGAAGCTGCTAACCTGCACTCCCTGTATACTCAGGTAATCAATTTTATTCCTTCTCAAGTCTCTGATGGTGTTGAAGGCCATATACTTTAAATTTACAATTAAGCTTAGTTGTTTAGGCCTTAATATGTTTTTAGGTCTAGATAGATGTTTTAAGTTGATAATGATGAGATATGATAGATAATGATTTACATTCAGAATTTTAGACTCGCCAAGATAGGGAAGATGTTTTCTTCAAGGCTGCCAAATACAAATAGCCAAAACACTAATAATGTAACATTTATATAATTCCTGGTTGTTTCATGGTTCTTCTTGCTGTAGGTAGTTTATTTATATATGTGTAAAAATATAAATGTATATGTAAAAATAAAAGTATTTAATAAAAAGTGTTTCTTGTTGTTGAGTTCTAATTTTATTCCATTGCAGGCTGACTGGATACTGGGAGTTATTTTAATGTCTTGGTACTTACTGAGGTTCTATTTGTGTTATGATATCTGATCTATTTTAGAGAAATTTGCCTGGATAACTGAGAATAAATCCTTGTATTGTTTCAGTGAAATGTTCTGTAACTGTCTGTTAATTAGCTCTACTATGGTGCTGATTATCTTGTATATATTTTTTATTTTTTTGTGTGTTTTATTTTGAACTCTTTTACTTATTCTTTGACAGTTTCATACATATATACAATATATCTTGTTCATATCAACCCTAACTGGCCTTCCCTCTTGCTTCACATCCCACAAACACATCTTCTTCTCACTCTCATGACATCTTATTTTTGATAACACACTAAATCAAATTAGTGCAGCCTACATGTATATGTGTATGGGGTATTCCACAGGATCTTGTGTAATCTGCAGAAAGCCACACTTGCAAATAATATTTAATCATTTAATCTTCCTCCCTCAAAACCATCAAATATCAATACCTTCTCACCTATAGGTGGGACATCATGAGTCCCTACCTTATCCACGCTGAAATTATGGAAGGCTCAATCTCTTGCATGGGCCTGCCATCTTCCTGTGACTATTTGATCAGGTTTACAGCATTGTTCATTTTTCTCTTTTATGAAACAGCCCTTAAATGCAATAAGAAACCACCATAACAATACTACAACTCATTTGTGGAAGTTAGCTTTGAATGTTTAGGTGTGGGTGTTTCATTTGGAATACTGAGAGACTAAGGAAGTAAGGAAGTATGGGGAAATCTTTAAGAGGAAGGCACACAGAGGTGATAGAAGGATAACTAATGAAATGGTAATGTTTAAGTGGAGTAAGAATAAAGGGGAAGGTAAATAATGGAGTGTGGGGAGGGACGACCAATGCCACATTCATTTGAAAAAAAAATGTCATATGGTATACTTGTAACCAAGCTTTTGGCTACTTTATTGGATTCCTATATTTACCACCATTCTCAGCCCTAATACCCCAATACTAGGTAGGCAAGAAAGAAGGTTAGCAGTGGGGAAGGAGGATGTAGATATCCTTAGACTACATGCTGCTGATTAGAAGCATTGAGACCTTGGGGCAAATCCAATCTTCATCTTTAGCATACCAGCAACCAGCAACCCAGTAAACATCCAGCAATATTGCAATACAACAATAGCAAAAGCAGCAGCAGGGACCAGGGGCAGCGGCAGGAGGAGCAGCAGTCCCTACAGGCTCTCTTGGGCATCTTGAATGTATACCCTCTCAAGAGTCCCCAAAATTCCAAATGCAGACTATCTGCAGCTGTCATAAATCATTCTCCTCCTAGATCACAAGACAAGTCATAATCAGAGCCTGTGGACAATCTGAAACAGCTCCATATCCCACGCCTGAGACCCAAACCAAATCACATTCACAGAATATAACTAGGTTTTTAAAGAAACCAAAATTGTCACTATACCTACTACTATAGAAGCTTCCTTAAATACAGGCATATATATTTATCTAAAGAGTTATGTGTAATTACCCTATAATGTAATGATGGCTAAATCTCAATTAAACACCACATAGGAACAAATATAGTACTAGTAATTGGTTTACCTCTGTTGGATTTGCTAGCCAGGGAGATCCCATGGGCCATCAAACATTATTTGTGACTGTTTTTGTTAGCCTCCAGAACTTGGCAACCAAACCCTGTTGCTGAAGATAACATATTTTTGAGTAAAAATATGGTGAAGTCAAGTTCCTAATAACCTATATGCTTTAACACCATTGGTTAGTTTTCAAAGTGCCTGAATGTGCTATTAATTCCACCAGAAGAGAGAGGAAATCATTAGTCTTAATGACCTCTAAATTCTGTGAGGTACAGCAACAACTGTTCTGGTAAAATATGGCCACTGATACAATAGTGGCATGAATGACATCAAATTAGCCAACCATTTTATGACTGGATTTAAGGAAAACTCTGTGAGATGAAACTCAAATGTCATCATGTGGACAAACCAATATGTGGACAGATAAGTCATTGACCATAAAGGAGAACCTAATACCACTCTACTATGTAAAAAGACTGTAATAACATAGTTTCACACTTATAGATTAATGTCCCTCAACTCTCAACAGAGAAATTTCTTCTTCCAGATAACAACGATTAACAAAGAGACCCACTGTTGCTCAATATGCAGAGCATAAGAGAGTCTCCAACAAAAGGAATGTCTGTATCACAACTCTCTTCCCAAAAGACCACCATGGGATGGTTGTAAGACCTAGAGATGGAGAGTGACTTTAAAGGAGCAGTGTCTTCTGAATACAACTGGGCAATTGCACTTATGATTTCTCAATAATTGTGACAGTGTGCACAAAGCCTGTAGAATATCAAGCCTGACAAAATCTAAGTATGGAAGTATGAATGTAAACATGTAGTCCATCCCTAGCTGAAGTACAAGAAGTAATTGACAGCTGCTGGAAAAGATTTGGTTTTTTTTCCTTTCTTTCCTTTCTTTCCTTTCTCCTTTCTTTCTTTCTTTCTTTCTTTCTTTCTTTCTTTCTTTCTTTCTTTCTCTCATTCTTCTTAAAGGATGTGACCCTTAGAAGAATATCCAAACTCCAGTGAAGGTTCCCAAACCAAAGAGTATTTAGAAAGCACATATTGAACTTGATGAATTTAAAACACACATGGGCGGGAGAGCAGGAATTGGGTAGGTAGCAAGAGTAAATCTATATTCAGAGAGTCATGAAAACAACTGAATGTGATCAAATAAATTGTAAAAATCTTCTTAAATTATTAATAAAGTTATTACTTTTGTCTTTCTGTCTGTGACTTGATGCTTAGTACTATTTGTTTAGCAAAATGAGGTGCAATTGAATTTGGTGTGCATATATTTAGAACTGTAATACCTTTTGGTGCACTGCTTCCTAGATCATAGTGAAGTGAAGCTCTTTATATCTTCTGCTTAATTTTGTGCTGAACTCTATCTTGTCAGATATTATAAGCAGGGACAATTTCTTGTATTCTCAGCCTATTTCCTTAGAATATTTTCCATTCATTTGCTCTAAAGGTACTATTTTTGGAAGGTACTCTTCCATATTGACAAGAATAAAGCATATTTTTCTTTACTCAAATCAGTTAACCACTGTATTTGCTTGAATAAATGCATTAATATTCAGAGTTATCTCCAACATTCCTTGTAGGTCTAGCTTGGAGGTCATAAATTCCTTTAGGCTGCTTTTGTCATGAAAATGTTCTCCTTATCCTTCAATTATTATTGATAGATTTCCTGGATAAACAGTCTGGTTGGCATTTGTGGTCTTTCAGAACTTGAATCCTAAGGCTCCAAGATCTATAGTTTAAAGCTTTCACTGAGAATTCAAATCTTACGATGCCCTACATTTCTCACAACTTGGACATGTTCCCTTGCATCTTTCAGTGCCCTTTATTTTATGTCAGTGTTTTAATGATGGGATGTGAGGGCTTTATTTTCTGTTCTTGTCTATGCCATAATATGTCTGTTGAACTTGGATGGGCATCTCCTTCCAGAATAGGAAAATTTCTTCTATGTTTTTTTTGGGGGGGTTGAATTCTGTATGTTTGTAATTCTATATGTCATCTCCTGCTTGTTACTCATAGTCTTTTCATGGTGTTCCATATATCCTGAATACTACATTCATGATGGTTTAAATTATTTTCATTTTTAAGCTGATGAGTCTTCATTTTTGTTTTCACATCCATTCTGTTGGTGAGATTTTGTGATATGCTTTTTATTTGGCATACTGAAAATATAATTACTAAGTTTCAATATATCTTTTTATTTCTTCAGTATTGCTTTCTATTGAACTCTGTCTTCATATCTTGTATAGTGATCTTTATTTAATTACACTGTTTATTGGTCTACTCCCCACCCACCCAAAATTGGGAATTTATTCCTGTCCCTTTAATGTTTTTCAGGAGTTCATTTGGGTCTTTTTTGTATTCATCAAATGTTATGAAGATGTTTACAGCTGTTCCTTTGGTTTCTGTGTCTTGAATTTTATCTAGATTGTTCTCATTTGGGACCATTACTATGGGATTGGTGATTTGAGGACAGGACATATTGTCTTGGCTTTGATGTTTCTAATGTTTATGCAATAAGTACAGGGTAACTGGACTTAGAATGTTACATGGGGCTTTTATATGACTTTCTGGACCTTGTGTGTTGAATGAGTGTGTGGATCCATGTTGATGGCTGACTTCAACAGGTCAGAGCAGAGTGAGAAGGTGTGTATAGAGTTGGTGGTGGCCAAAGCTGATGGCTCCTGGTGACTAGAGGTCAGTATTGATTGTAACTGGCAAAAAGACTCGACACTTTGAAATATTTGGGGGCCACCTAGTTATAAGAAGAAAAGAAAAGGAGCACACACACACATTTAGTGATTGAAGCAAGATATCTTCCAACAAACAAGTTCCAACAAGTTTCAATAACTTCATAGATATACATACATACATACATACATACATACATACATACATACATATATACATACAGAAGAACTCCAAGGAGCAAGCTCCAACCATTTTTACATATATACCCATTTTGTGGATGGAGTAAAATTCCAATGAGAATGCTCCAACAACTTTATTTTTTCTCACATAGCTTATAAGCCCCAAGAAAACCTTTCAAGCAGTATAAGAATAACAATATGGTTACACATTCCATTTTTCTTTAAGTGAAGAATTACAATGAGTATTCGTGCAAAGTATGTTCCCAAATACCCTCACATGATCAAATGTTTTAGGTATTATGGGTGAAAAACAAATGCGAGGAACAAATTATTCTCAAGAACTCACATACATTTGTAACTAAGCAACTTGTTATGAATTAACAAAATGCAATCAAGCAAGGTAAATTTTAAGGCATTCTTTTTTTGCTTGCAGGCTACAATTTGTAGATAAAAACAGAATCAATTATCTTAAAGAGTAATCATATAAAATCTTAAAATCATCACAAATCTAAACTTTTATACAAAAAAACAAACGATTTCTACTAAATCCTCAAGGTGCACATGTACTCACTAACAACTTTTATTAAGTTGTATCAGGAAGCTGAGGTAAAAATGGGTACAAGAAATTAGTCATCACCTCGATCACCAGCCAAGCCTCAGTGAGAAAGTCAGCTAATGCTAATTGGTTTATTGTTATTGCTCACTAACCTCAAAACGTGTCCATTTCAACTATTAAAAATGTACTTTTTGGAAATTCAAATTGTTCCTCAGGATTTTCTGCATCAGAGCTATTGACAAAAACATCTTAACCTAGGACTCAGAAATTCTGTAAAATTAATTCACTTAAACAATATTATTTTATGAAAATTCATCTTCATATTGATCTGCAGGAAAATTGCCCGAATGAGTGGACTGTCTTCCAGGAAACAATGGCACCAGACCATAGGCAGTGAGGGTCTCCCCATCTATAATCATACCATGCTAGATATATAAGGAATATAGCAATGGCAAACATGATAAGGAGTATCAGCTGCAAGAAGCAACATGAAGATGAACCATTTGGAGTCATGCCTCTCCAAGATGCATCCATCACATCCATGCAAAATGGTAGGCTGTCTTCAGGAAGATCCCTTGTCTACTGAAGTCCCTCCTGCATGCTGTCTTCCAGATCTGGAATCAAGATCTCGGCTGATATTAAGTCAACTATGAAATGCTTAAATCTCAATATTTTGTTTATCTAGGAACCTAGACAGTTAGTTAGGTAGGTTGTTGGTTATGTATCTTGTTTGGTGTTTTGGACAGTACCCTAGGCCTCGTACGTTCCTATACAGTCAAAAACAGCAGCTGTGAGATCTCGGAAGAGGAAGATGGAGTGCAATGTTTTAGGGAGAACTGAGAGAGAAGAACTGAGAATAGAAGCAAGGCTATTATCTGGTCTTCTGCAATGGCTTCTGCTTCATGGAAAGGCTCCAGGTGAATGTTTTGAGAGTCCCCAGGGGAAGAGTCTGAGAAGATCAATCGCAGATGCACTTACTGAGCCTCTTGTAGCTGCTAGAGGGTCCCTGAAGAACGGTGGGTGGTTTAAGAAAGTCAAAAAAGTAAAGAAACACAGGAGTTTGAGCATGTAGTTTTATGAGGCCACAAGCAGTAGGTCATTGGTCAATATCCTTATTTTGAGAAAGAGTTTGTTAAAGTCTAGAATTTCACAAATTATCTAGACACACCAGCCAGTGAAACCCAGGAATCTACTTATCTTTGCATGCCCAGCACTGTGATAATTAGTGCATGCCAACAATCTGTGCTTAAAAAAAAATCCCAGCTTTTAAAGTGTGAGATAAGTATATCTCTGATCCTTGCAGTTACAAGGAAAGCACTTTAGTAACTCATGTACCTGCTCATTCTGAGCTCTGAGCCTTTCATTGCCCTCCCATATCTGTCTGCCTATTTATAGGCTCAAAAAAATTTAGCAAGAAATCTGATTCACCCTTTTTCTAGAATTTGAAGGTAAATGTGTCTTCCTAGATGCAAGTATGTTTTATGATGTCATCTCCTCTGCCAGGAGAGAGAGGATTGACTTCTGAAAGAGATCTTTGAATTTTTGACTCAGTTCCAAAATAACAATTAGTGGTTGTTGGAGTTTCTGTTTTAATTTATTAGTGATGTAGCCTTTGTTTCTTTAGCCTTGTTTTCAAGCGTTCTCTCTCTCTCTCTCTCTCTCTCTCTCTCTCTCTCTCTCTCTCTCTCTCTCTCTCTCTCTCTCTCTCTTATGCCAATAAACTTTAAAATTCACCATTATGTAAACTCCTCAACTTCAATTATTGAAATAGCAATGGTTATTGATATAGTGTTGTTCAGCTTTCGGAAGATGGCTTGGATTCTGTGTCTGTTAGGCTGGTCTAGGTCCTGACTACTTCAAGACAAGAACACGCAGACCTAATCAAACGTCCTAAAGTCCCGTTTCATACTGAGCAGCAGCTTAGGGTGCTCAGGTGAGGCCCATGGCCTGGGTGCCAGGCCAGGTTCCTGGTCTTACTGGGTAAGATTAAAGGTCATTTGCTCAAGGCTATGATTTCCTTAGTATAGGATGGGGTTTCCTAAACTATTTTCTTCCTAGGAAAGGGTCAGGCCTGTAATCATCCCTGAGGGCTCTGTGATGCTCCTTACAAGATGTGAGGTTACAAGGTCAGGTGGAGTGAGAAATCCACTGAGAAAAGGAAGTCCACCATGATAGACCAAGTGCAAATGGTTATCCAGAGATGTCAGACTTCAACTTTACCCAGCAGAGTTCCACACAGTGATGTTCCTGCAAAATTTGTTTCAGTACAAAATATTCCGCTATGGTTCAATCAATAGAAATTGGATATGTAAAAAAGTATGCATTTCAACTCATGCACTGGTCTATTTTAATTTTTTTCTCTTAAAAGTAATTTGATCTGCCAATAATTCGCCAATACTTGAGTTCTACAATTGCAATATAAGATCTTATGAAAGAGCTAATAATTTCAAATGATACATCTATTAAACAAACGATATTTAGATACTTTCAATAAATTAAAAATACAAGTTTATACTTTAATTGTAAATCATTTTAGTAACTACAATACTACAAAAGAAGTTTTAAAATTATATATTCTTTGTTTAATTCATACATAAATACAGTACATTTAGATTATATATACCTCAGTTACCATCTTCTGTCTCTTCAAGAACCTCTTCATATTCTTCCCAACTTCAAAACAATAATTTATTTTTGTTCCTCCTCTTCTCCATCTTCTTCTTCTTCTTCTTTTCTACAAACCATAACTAAGAAAAATATCCCTATTTTAGTTGGTGTAGTCCCATTCAACGGAGCATAGGAGATACACCATAAGTCACAATAATAAAGAAAACTGACTATATCAGTTTATCCCTCAGCAGTCATCGCTTGCCTAAAGTAGAACCATTAGTGGTGGGACCTCATGCGACTTTTTCTTATCCGTGTTGGAGAACTACCTGCCTAGTGACATAGTCTGTGGATCAAGATGTAGAACTCTCAGCTGCTAGCTACACTACTATGTCTTCCTATGTACCGCATGCTTCCTACTATGATCATAATTAACTAAATTTCTGAAACTGTAAGGTATCCCGCACTAAATATTTTCCTTTATAAGAGCTGCATTGATCATGATGTTTTTCACAACAATGAAATCCTAGCTAAGACAATTAGGACCCACATGGTGGAAGAAGAAAACCAAAACCTTGTCTTCATTCATACACTCTCATACATATACATGGAAAGACATACACATATGCACACACATATGCATGCATGCACACTTGCACACATGCATGCACACATAATTAATATTTTGAAAATAAGCCCTGATTAATCTAAAACAATCACAAGATTTCCTCAACTCCAACTTAGTACACATAAAACAGAAAGGACATCACTTAATCCTAAATCAAGAATCATTCTAACACCTTCCAGTTCTGATTGACAAGATGCCTAGTATGAAATTCTCCTCCAAAGGCAGATTAAATTTAATATTTAATAGTTTTGTTTATCTGTTTTAAAAGCAGTGCCACCAATTTTCCTAAAAATGTTATCCTTGGAGTAAAAATAAGTATATTAAGTTAATATCTCAGATCTTTAGAAGATTTTCTATGAGAGCGGTGCTAAGTAAAAAATTTCATAATTCATAACTAAAATCAAATACAAAACTATTCCTAAACATGCTTTACAAATACTGTAAAATTGGAAACACACACACACACACATATATATTTCTGTTTTATAGAATTAGATCACAGATATATGCATATATTGCAGAAGAAAGGGGAAAATAAGAAAATCAATTTGGAACTTTCAAAGATCTCACTAATCATGAGGTAAACTTGTTATACTAATATACATGCCTAATAATAAAGTTCAAGAAACAGCCTTTAAAAAAACAGATTATAGGCTGCCCACACTCTCCATATCTCTTTAATATAGTACTCGAAGTTCTAGCCAGAGCAATTAGACAACAAAAGGAGATCAAGGGTATTCAAATGGGAAAGGAGGAAGTCAAATTATCCCTATTTGCAGATGATATGATAGTCTACATAAGTGACCCTCAAAATTTCACCAGAGAACTCCTACAGCTGATAAACACCTTCAGCAAATTGGCTGGATACAAAATTAACTCAAACAAGTCTGTAGCCTTCCTATACATAAATGATAAGCTTGCAGAGGAAGAAATTAGGAAAACTACACCCTTCACATTAGCCACAAGCAATATAAAGTACTTAGGAGTTACTCTAACTAAGCAAATGAAGGACTTGTTTGAAAAAAATTCAAAACTCTAAAGAAAGAGATTGAAGATAACATGAGAAGATGGAATGATCTTCCTTGCTCATGGATCGGGAGAATTAACATAGTAAAAATGGCCATCCTACCAAAAGCAATCTAAGATTCAATGCAATCCCTATCAAAATACCTACATAATTTTTTAAAGACATTGAAAGTTCAATTCTGAACTTCATATGGAAAACCAAAAAACCCAGAATAGCTAAAACAATCTTGTACAATAAAAGGTGCTCCAGAGGAGTCTCCATACCTGATCTCAAACTGTACTATAAAGCAATAGTAATTAAAACAGCATGGTACTGGCACAGCAACAGGCTGGTTGATCAGTGGAATTGAATCGAAGACCCAGATATGAATCCACACACATACGGTCACTTGATTTTCGACAAAGAAGCCCAATCCATTCGATGGAAAAAGGATAGCATCTTCAACAAATGGTGCTGGTCTAACTGGATGTCTATGTGTAAAAAAATGCAACTGGACCCATATTTGTCACCTTGTACAAAACTCAAATCCAAGTGAATTAACGACCTCAACATAAAACCAGAGACACTAAGTCACTTAGAAGAAAAAGTGGAGAAGAGCCTGGAACATAATGGCACAGGAGACAACTTCCTGAACAGAACACCAACAGCCCAGACATTAATGTCAACAATTAATAAATGGGACCTCATGAGGCTGAGAAGCTTCTGTAAGGCAGGAGACACTGTCAAGAGAACAAAACGACAGTCTACAAACTGGGAAAAGATCTTCACCAACCCTACATCTGACAAAGGTCTAATATCCAAAACATATAAAGAACTCAAGAAATTAAATACAGCCAAACCAAATAACCCAATTGAGAAATGGGGCATGGAACTAAACAGAGAATTCTCAACAGAGGAATATCAAATGGCTGAGAAACACTTAAAGAAATGCTCAACCTCCTTAATCATCAGGGAAATGCAAATCAAAACAACTCTGAGATTCCATCTTACACCCATCAGAATGGCTAAGATAAAAAATTCAAGCAACACCACATGCTGGCGAGGATGTGGGGAGAGAGGAACACTCCTTCATTGCTGGTTGGAATACAAACTAGTACAGCCACTTTGAAAATCTATCTGGTGCTATCTCAGAAAACTGGGAATAGGGCTTCCTCAAGACCCAGCTATTCTACTCCTTGGAATATACCCAAAAGATGCTCCAGCACACAACAAGAAAATTTGCTCAACCATGTTCATAGCAGCCTTATTCATGATAGCCAGAACATGGAAACAGCCTAAGTGTCCCTCGGTAGAAGAATGGATAAAGAAACTGTAGTACATATACACTATGGAATACTACTCAGCTATTAAAAACAAGGAATTCCCAAAATTTGTGGATAAATGGATTGAGCTAGAAATGATCATAATGAGTGAGTTAACCCAGAAGCAGAAAGACTCAAATGGTATATACGCACTTATATCTGCATACTAGCCCAAGGGGCATGTCCCAGGAATGCTTTCACTTACCAGGAAACTGAGACAGAGGGGAGGACATTCTAGTGGGACTCTAGATGAGAGAAGCATGGGAGAATGGCAAAGTAGAAAGATCCAGAGGGTCCTAGAGACCTATAAGTAGAACATTATGATGGGCAGATTTGGGCTCAGGGGTCCCGCTCAAACTAAGGCACCAGCCAAGGACAATACAGGTGATAAACCTTAAACCCCTACCCTGATCTAGCCAATGGACAGAACATTCTCCACAGTAGAGTGGAGAGTGGGATATTTCTTTCTCACATAATCTGGTACCTCACCTTTGACCATGTCTCCTGGAGGGGGAGACCTGGTGGCACTCAGAGGAAGGACAGCAGGTTACCAAGAAGAGACTTGATACCCTATGAGCATATACAGGGAGAGGTAATCCCCCTCAGGAACAGTCATAGGGGAGGGCAATAAGGGGAAAATGGGAGGGAGGGAAGAATGGGAGGATACAAGGGATGGAATAACCATTGAGATGTAACAAGAATAAATTAATAAAGGAAAAAAACAGATTATATTATTTGACATTGTACACCATATGATCATTTAGGAAGTTCTTATAAAGTCATGAGAGATAAAAGATTTTGGCCTCGATTCTGTTTTAGGGCAGGACAAGCATATTAGTGGATGGAAGTTAGTGGAAGCAGTTAGTGGAAGGAAGTCCTCCTAAACTTTGAGTACAGAAATGAGTTTGGCTTAAGAATGAACTGAACTTGTAGTGTTTATCACTCCTGTCTTGCCCTAGCACCACAAGTTCCTTGAGGCAAGGTCCTATTATAGGCATCCTCATGCTGTCAGCACCCCACTCAGGGAGGAGACGGGAAGTGATTCAAAACACACCGCAAGGTACCTGAATTAATGTGTATAAAATAAATGGATGAGTAATGGGGATTAGCTTCCACTAAATTTGTTTGAGTTTACTTATATCTTAACAATTTCAGGTCACCAAAATAATAAATGCCCTTCAGATGTACACATGAAAAGTTCAGCATAAACCGCAGAATTGCATATTTTATCTCCTTGGAAAAGCATTCATGGGTACCTGGAGCATGGACATTCTGCTTTTTGAACACCATCCTAACAAAAGTGCGGCTGCCTATTAAAACAGCCATCTAATCGGCACCAAACACTCCAGACATGTGCTAAATAAATATATAAATAGATACTCTGCTTGCCAACTCATCCCAAACAAAACTCACCTCCATAAAGTTAGCATATACACATCTTCTATAGAATGTAAATGAGAGTAATCAACACATTGTCTTTAGTCATACATTGTTTTTGTTTTTTTCTATATTTAGAAATTATTGAGTCATGTAAATTTTCTAAAATATAATGGGTATTTTTTCAAAGCAATTTATTTGTGAAGCTCTGTGTTTTTACAACTCTTGATAAATGAAATAAATGAAAAGAGGATAGTACCAAACTATATAGAAAAGTGTTCATAATTGTTAATATCATAAGACATTAGCATAATGTCATTTGGAATTCTGAGGGCTAGATTAAATTCAGCACAGCAGAACTCAGAGTGCCTTTGGACCTCGAGTTATTCTTAGGATGAAGCCACGCTAGCATGTAAAGATGGCAAACAAATTATTCCCTTTGAAATGAAAAGGTACAAGTTTTGCATTTGCCGAAGAATCGTTGCCTTGTCTAGCTATACCTAATTCACTTAGCTTCTGTGGGGGCATGAAAGAAAATGGCCCCCACAGGCCCATAGAGAGTGGCTCTATAGTGAGATGTGGTTCTTGAATAGATGGGACTTTGCTGGATCAACTTCTTTAATTGTTAATGCTTACTTTGTCTTTCTTTTGGGTTTCCTATAGCTGGAGTTTAATAAGATGTGGTGCTTTGATTTTTGTTTGTTTGTTTTTAGGGAAGAAAGGGTTTTATTTAAAGTCACAGTTCCATATTATAATACATTGTTGCTTGGAAATCACACCAAGACCTTAAAACATATGATCTCAATTTGAGGAATCAGGCCTCAATATATCCATTTCAGTTCTCAAAAATCGGGAAAAATATTCATTAATATGCAAAGGCTTGTGCTCAGTAGACTCTTTACACCTACAAAGTTCAGATTCCCCTAGCCACAGAATAAAGCCACCATAGTAGCTGCTCTTTCTACTTCAAACTTAAATCAATCCCATAGATAGATAGATAGATAGATAGATAGATAGATAGATAGATAGATAGATAGATAGATATTGGTTATACAGATAGATATGATGTAGACAACCCCTGAGAATCTCTTCCAGCTGAATATGTATAGATTAATGTGTTAATTTGTAATAAGCCTATTTACAGAAGTATTGATTGTTCTACTGCTTGTTGATTCCTATATCAACTGATATGAACACTAGCCATGTTGTGTCTAAAGGGGCTTGATTTAGTGATACCTCTGGTTCTTTTACTATTTCAGCATCCTTTCCCACAGATTCTGAGCACTAAGGCGAAGGGTTTGATGAATCCATCAATTTACAGCTTAGAGTTCCAAGGTTTCTCACTCTTTCCATATTGTCTGGCTGTGGTCTTTTTATTTATTCCCACCTTCTGCTGGAGGAAGGTTCTCTGATGATGGCTGGGCAATCCACTGACCTCTGAGTTTAGCAGAATGTCATTGGGAGTCATTTTGCCACGACATTCATTTAGCAGAACAGCAGTGTTTGCTATTTCCTTAGGTCCCTGGCCTATCTGGTATAGGATTTTTGGCCACACAAGTAATGTAGAGTATGGGTTCCATCTCATGGAGTAATCTTATATCCAACCAGACATTAGAGGACTAATCCAATATGGATTATGCCACCATTGTACTAGCATACTTTGCTGGAAAGATACCATTGTAGAATAAATGGTTGTAGTTGGGTTGGTGGTTATGCTTCTCTTTTGGTAGCATGCAGAGGACCCTCTGGTATCATGGACACTAGCCCATCAAATTAAAGAAGTAGATAGGCAGCAGCTCGGCTTCCTCATATTCAATGAATTCTATAGGTGTTCTTATCAGCAATAGGGCTTTGCTATTCATTTGTGAAGAGTAACTTCTACCTTGCCTGTAGCCTGTGTTGTTTGAGGGTTCCCATGGGACTCCTTTGACTAACAACTGAGTAAAATGTAACTCCTTTTCAGTACTAGAAGCTTCAATTGGTGATGAGGATCGTCCAGTTGGGGCTTTGTCTTGACAATTATTTTGTGCTTTTATTGAGGTCACCAATATACTTTAGGAAGCTTTAACTGTATTGTATTTCCATACAACCACACAAATGATCCTTAATTTTAATAGTCTTACCCTTATTCCCTTTCCAGTAACTCTCTACCAGATCCTTCAACTTGATTCTCCAATTCCAGCTGCCCCATCCATCCATAGCTATCCTATGTCCCTTGCCTATGGAAATTGACAGCAGCCCACCTAGACACTTACTCTATACTAAATCTCTGCTGTTCTGTGGATTGCAGCTTGCTTGACATTGAATTAACAGCTAATATCTACATACAAGCAAATCCATGCCATATTTCTCTTTCTGGGTCTGGGCTACCTCACTCAGGATGATTTTTATTGAGTTCTATCCATTTACCTGAAAAATTCATAATTAAATGGTTTTCTTAACAACTGAGGAGTAATCCATGGTGTACATGTATCTCATTTCTTTATCCATTGACTGCTGAACAACACCTCAATTGCTTTAGATTTCTAGCTATTATGAGTAGAGCAGCAATGAACAGAGTTGAACAAATGTCTCTGTGGTAGGATGAAACATCTTTTGGTTATATGCCCAAGAATGTTACAGGTGGGTATTGGAGTAAATCAATGCTCATCTATTTGAGGAACCACTTCACTGGTTTTCATGGTGGCTTTACAAGTTTTCACGCCCACCTAACAGATGAGTGTTCTCTTTAATGTACAACCTTCCCAGCATGAACTGTTATTTGTATTATTGATCTTGGCCACTCTATGTGGTGTAAGATGAAATCTCAATGTAGTTTACATTTACTTTTCTCTGATGACTAAAGATGTTGAACATTTCTTTAAGTGTTTCTCAGCCATTTAGATTCCTTCTTTTGATAACTTTCTGTTTAGACCTGTACACATTTTTAATTGGGTTATTTGTTATCTTGCTGTCCATTTTTCATGGTTTTCTTATATATCTTGGATATTAGCCTTATATTGGATATGTAGTTGGTAAAAATCTTTTCCCATTCCATAGGCTGCTTTTTTTGTCTGAATAATGGGGTCATTTGTCATACAGAAGCTTCTCAGTTTCATCATGATCCATTTGTTAATTGTTTATTTTGGTGCTTCTGTTATCAATGTTCTGTACAAAAAGTTTTTCCTTTATCCATGAATTCAAGACTGTTCTCCAGTTTTTCTACTTCCAGATTCAGTGTATCTGCTGTTATGTTAAAGTCTTTGATACATACAGTTTTAGTTGAGTTTAAACATGGTAATAACTATGAATCAAATTGAATTCTTCCACATGCAGATATACAGATTAACCAGCAATATTTATTGAAGGTGTCACTTTTCTTCCAGTGTGTATTTCTGGATTGTTTTATAAAATAAAAAGATCAGGTGATCAAATATGTATGTACTTATATCTGAGTCTTCAATTTCATTCCTTTGATTAATATATCTTTTTTCAAGACAATATTGTGCTCTTTTTACTCTTATATCTCTATAGTAGAATTTGAGACGAGGGATGATTAGAATTCTACCTGTTTTTTATTGTTCAGGAGTGTTTTTAACTATTCTGGGTTTTTGCTTTTCCATATGAAGTTAAAAACGTTTATTTCAAAGTCTGTGGAAAGTTGTGTTGAGTTTTGATGTGGATTGCATTGACTTTGTAGACTGCTTTTGATAGGACAGACAGTTTTACTATATTAATCTTATAAATCTATGAGCGTGGGAGATCTTCCCAACACTGTTACCTTATTCAAGATTTTTGGTTAATATCTTAAAGGTTTTTTATACTATAAGACTTTGAAATGTTTGGTAATATTTACCTCAACATATTTTTGAGGTTATTGTTAAAGGTATTACTTCCATGATTTCTCTCTAAGTCATTTGTTATTTGCATATAGAAAGGCTACTGATTTTAAGAGTTAATTTTCTCTAGATATTTTGCTATAAGTATTTATCAGCTGTAGGAGTTTCCCAGTAAATATTTAAGGTCACATGTATGCTATCATATTGTCTGAAAATAATACTTTGATTTTTCTCTTTCTATTTGTATCCCCTGGTAATTATCTTATGGCTCTAGCTAAGACTTTAACACTATATCGAATAGATATAGTGAACAATCTTGTCTTATTCCTAATTTCAATGAAATTGCTTTAAGTTTCTTTCCATTTAAATTGACTTTGGCTATGGCTTGTGGTAAATTGTCTTTATGATCTTCAAGTCTGTTCCTTGCATCCCTAATGTAGAGGATATTTAAAGGGGTGTTGGATTTTTTTCCCAAAGCTCCATTCTGCATCTAGTGAGATGATCATGTGTTTTTTTTTTTCAGTTTGTGTGTATGCTGAACTGTTTTTTTTTATTAATTTGCATATGCTGAACTCTCTGGAATGAAGCTTACTTGATCATGGTAGATGATATTTTTGGTATGTACTTGGATTCAGTTTGCAAGTACTTTAATGAGAAATTTTGCGTTGATAGTCATAAAGGAAATTTGTCTGTAATTCTTTCTTTGCATGGTCTTTATATGGTTTCAGATATAGGGTAATTATGTCCTCATAAAAAGACCTGTTCAATGTTCCTTTTGATTCTGTTTTGTGGAAACACTTCATCAGTATCAGCATTAAGTCTTCTTTGACTGTCCAGGAGAATTCTGAGCTAAGAACATCTGGCCCCAAGCCTTGATTGATTGGCAAACTTTAGTTGCTGCTTTTATTTCAATAGAGGTTACATGTCTGCTTAAATTAATTATCTAGTCTTAACTTTGGTAGATAATATATAATGATAAAATTATCATTAGAGTTTCCAATTTGGTGGATTACAGGTTTTTAATGTAAGTGCTTATGATTTCTGTGTTTCTGAATGTCTGTTGTTATATCCCACTTTTCTTCTCTGATTTTATTAATTTGAATCTTCTCTTTCAACCTTTTGTTAAATTGGTTGTGTTAATCTTTTCAATTTCTCAAAAAAAAGCTCATTATTTTATTGCACCAAGTTTTTAATTTGTTTGTTTTTAATTTAATGATGTAAGTTCTGAGTCTGGTTATTTGTTGTGATCTATTCCTTGGGGATGTTATATCTTCTTTTTGTTCTACAATTTTCAGGTATGCTAGAGTGATCTCTCCATTTTTACTTACTTTTTGTTTGTTTGTTTTTTAATGTAAGTACTTAGTGCAGTGAATTTGCCTCTTAGAACTTTTTAAATTGCCCTATATAAGTTTGGGTATGTTGTGTTTTAACTTTCATTTAATTCTAGAACGTTTTTAATTTCTTCTTTAATTGTGGTCTTGGCCCATTTTTCATATTGTAGTGAGTTGTACAGATTTTATTAACTTGTGAGCTTTCTATTATATCTGTTGTTCCCAATATACAGCAATTAGAGTGCATTTTTCTGCTTCTGTTCAGATTTGATTTGTATCCAAGTATGCAGCCAATTGTGGAGAAAGTTCCATGGCCTGCTGAGAAGGTATGTATTTTTATGTTTCAGTGAAATATTCTGTAAAGTTCATTTAACTTATATGTCAGTTAGCTTCAGCATTTCTCAGTTTTGTGTTTGTCTAAATGACCTGTCTATTGGCAAAGGGTGGTTGTTGAACTTTTCCATTATCAAGCCGTGAGGGTCACTATGGTATTTAACCTGCAGTGGTGTTTTTCTTTTATGATTTTGTGTGTCCTTGTGTTTGGTGCATAAAGACTAAGAATTTCAATGTCGTCTTGGCTGTTTTCTTAGATTTACCAGTTTTTGTCTTGTTTTGTTTGTTTTTTGTTTTTTGGGTTTTTTTTTTTTTTTTTTGACCAAGGTATCACTTTCTTAGGTTATCTTCATTGCCTAAGATTCTTTCTTTCATCTATTGTATTCTGCTCATAAAATACACCTTCTCATATTTCTTATTAGTGTTCTTAATTTTTTTCCTTCAGTTTGTGTTTGCTTTATTGATTCCATTTGCAACGTGTCCTGTAGTTGGTGGGGGTAGTGACCTGTGACTGGAAATTTAGCAGAAGGGATGACATCCCGGAAGCCCACCTAGCTCTTCTACTCACCCAACCTTCTTTCCAGTCTACAGCAGCTGTGGATCTGAACGGGTCAGACACTACCCAATGTCAGATGGAGAAACACTCAGTGTCTACTAAATCAAAGTGTGCTTCTGACTCAAAAACAGTAATCTATAAGAAAAAATCATTTTAATGTTATAATTTTTAAATACGTGACTGTTAGGTGAACTTTTTATTTCTTTTTAAATATATTTTATTAATTTATTCATATTACATCTCAATGGTTATCACAATCCTCCCTCCCTCCCATTTTCCCCTTACTCCCCTCCCCTATGACTGTGACTGAGGTGGACCTCCTCCCCCATATATGCTCATAGGGTATCAAGTCTCTTCTTGGTAGCCTGCTATCCTTCCTCTGAGTGCCACCAGGCCTCCCCATCCAGGGGACATGGTCAAATATGGAGCACCAGAGTTCGTGTGAAAGTCAGATCCCACTCTCCACTCAACTGTGAAGAATGCCCTGTCCATTGTGTAGATCTGGGTAGATTTTTAGTACTCTTTATCATGCAAACACACTTAATTCTTGAGAGAAAAATAAAAATTAAGGATTTATTAACAATTTGTAACTTACATTTCCGTAATGATATGATACCTCAATGAGATTGATCTGTTTAAGCTTACTATCTCATTTGTTAAATTGTTTTTAGTTTCATTATTAAGAAATTATCCAAAATCATAATTCTTTCATAATAGATTCTGACACCAAGATTTAAAAGTCAAATTAAGGCTAACATGACATATGTAATCATAAAATAAAAATATACATATATAAACTTAATGTTGTTGTTTTAAAATAAAGCAGCACTTTTAAGCTTCAGGAGGGACTCAGATAATTAGTGCTCTTGCCTTCTGCTGCAGTGCTGAGAGCTGGCTGACTGAACATGCTTCTCTGTTGCTAAATGACCTGCCTCTGCATTTAATTTGTATAAAGTTCTGACAGCTTTAATCAACCATAAAATGTTACCAACAGAAAACAGACTGAAGCCTTCAGATGGTTTTTGTAAGTATTCAGTATTGGCACAAACAATAAGCACTGTTTGCATTACACATCCTCACCTTACCTGGACTTTACTTGTACTTTTCAACAGAAATCAAACTACACAATAGAAACCTTGTTCAAATATGATTAATTAACATCTGTTTTCCCCAACAATGCCTTCTTTCTTCTCAGAAATAGAAAATAAGAAATACATTTGTAGAATAAATTAAGCCAGAGAATAACTTTCTACTAAATAGTTTTCTTTTAAGTTTTAAAATTTAGCATTCATGAATGTGAATTAAAAGTACATACCGTTGATGTGTTGACTACCCCAGTGAAATTCTTATACAAAAGCAGTAGTAATAAAAGATCAGGTAAAATCTATTATATTTTACTTCCATGAAGACAATTAATTAAGGGTGCTTGACACAGGTGTAACCTGTGTGAGTTCTGTCTACATGCCAGGTTCTCAAATGTCACAAATGACTAAAACAGTAGGCAGTTCCAAATTTATGTAACATACTGAGAGGTTTTTAAACATTTCACTTTAGTAATCTGATGTTGGAAGGGCATTCATTATTGGTAGGATGCCCACAAAAGAGCACTGAAAGCCCTCTCTCTGCTACTCCAAGAACAACACTGAAAATTCATCACTGTTGATGGCTCGTCTTTGGCTCCAAATATGACAGAAAATAATTCAGAGGCAGTATTTGTAAATAAGGATAAAGTAAGTGCAAGGGTCAAGTAGCTGTTAGCTCAGATTTCTCCTAATAGTTAGGTAGCTGATGAAGCAGGTATGACTCAGAAAGGACACAGGCTGTGTCTCTGTTTGTACCCAGAGAGGCTTCACTTAAGCACATATCTATATGATTGTTTCTCAATACTGATCACAATTTCTTGCTTTACTGGGAATTCCAGACACAACAACTGCCTCCTTGACTTAATAAAGTATCTGCAATGTATAAATTAATTTCTGACCTGCGTAGAAAAAAGCTTGATGTCTGTCTTCTGTGTTTATGCTTTTGTTATAAAATACTGAGGAGTATATAACATAAATTCAAATTTTTGAAAATTGATGAAAGCATAACAATTAACTAGAATCATCACTGAATGTATGTAAGAAAGATATATACTAAAATAAAAAACTTCTTCCAGTGATATTTATACTTGGGATATAATGCAAGAAGAAGAGCTTTTTAAATTAATTTTCATTAAATATTTTACATGTGCATTTATATTATTATACACATGTACAATAAGCTACCTACAGCAAGAATAACTATGAAACAATCAGGAATTATATAAATGTTATATTCACAGTGTTCTGGCTATTTGTATTTGGCAGCCTTGAAGTAAACTTCTTTCCTATCTTGGTGTATCTAAAACTCTGAATGGAAATCAATATCTATCATATCTCATCATTATCAACTTAAAACATCTATCTAGACCTAAAAATATCTTAACCCCTAAACAAGTAACCTTAATTGTAAAACTAATCTATCTGGTCTTCAACCCCATCAGAGACTTGAGAAGGAATAAAATTGATTACCAGAGTATATAGTGGGGACACATTAGCAGCTTTCCAAATGAGAAGATGACCAAGACAGTTTGCTGCTTGAACAGTCATCCAAAATTCTCTATAATGTTGGAGCATCATCTTCAGCCTTCTGGCTCAATATATCTGACAGGCAAATATTTGAGGCAGGAAGTATTGAGGATTTGCTTACCCTGTCTTAGCAGAGTTTGGCCGTTGACTTTGCATGCATCCAAGCTTGCCCATTTTTAGGCAGAATTTGGTCTGTGGTAGAAATGAGGACATTTTGTCCAGTGGCTTGTTTACCACATTTGAAGTCATCTCCATACGGAGGTTCTTTGATGCTCATTATCTTCTTTGAGTTAGGCTGGGTGTTGCCAAGACTTAACTTGTCTCATTGTAAATCTACTTTTGAAATAATAAAAATGAGCTTTTAAAAATATCTGTTTTAATTTCATTTCATCACTAATAATAGTCCAATTATCCATTAACATCTAACACTCATTTACATAGATAGAAGAGACATGTATGAATGACAGTGAAAGATTTAAAATAATCACATTAGTTTTTCTTTTAAACTTCTGCAAACCATATTTTAAATCAGTGTGTCTAATGAAAACTATAGTAATATTATATTTGATATAGTTAAGGCCAAGTTTGAACTATATACATTAAAGATGATTTTTATAGGGAGATTTTCAAAAGAAAAAAATAAGATATTAAGGATTATCTGTAATATTACCTCAAATATTATCACTAAAATTACTGGTTAGTAGACTAACACATGCTTTTTTTTATAAACCATTGTATATAAAACAAATGATTGAAACACTGGATATAAAATACACAGTCCAAATCTTGCTTAGTGTTAGTAGAATGCATTTTCAGATTAGAAAGCATGATTTTTTTTCACGTTAAAATTTGTCCTGGATAGAGTAATTTTCCTAATTTCTTCCTCTACCTGTTTGTCATTTGTATATAGGAAAGCTACTGACTTTTTTGAGTTTATTTTGTATCCTGTCAATTTGCTGAAGGTGTTGATCAGCTGTAGGAGTTCTCTGGTGGAATTTTGGGGGTCACTTATTTACACTATCATATCATCTCAAATAGGGATATTTGACTTCTTCCTTTCCCGTTTGGATCCCCTTGATCTCCTTTTGATGTCTTATTGCTCTGGCTAGAACTTCAAGAACTGTATTAAAGAGATATGGGGTAAATGGGCAGCCTTGTCTGGTCCCCGATTTTAGAGGGATTTCCTTGAGTATCTCTCCATTTAATTTAATGTTGGCTATTGGTTTGCTATATATAGCTTTTATTATGTTTAGATAAGTGCCTTGTATTCCCGGTCTCTCCAGAACTTTAAACATAAATGGGTGTTGGATTTTGTCAAATACTTTTTCTGCATCCAAAGAGATGATCATGTGGTTTTTCTCTTTCAGTTTGTTTATATGGTGGATTACATTGATGGATTTCCGTATGTTAAACCATCCCTGCATGCCTGGAATGAAGCCTATCTGGTCATGGTGAATGATGTCTTTGATATGCTGTTGTATTTGCTTTGCCAGAATTTTGTTGAGTATTTTTGAATCAATGTTCATCAGAGAAATTGGTCTGAAATTCTCTTTTTTTGTTGGGTCTTTGTGGGGTTTAGGTATCAATGTGACTGTGGCCTCATAGAATGAATTTGGTAATATTCCATCCATTTCTATCTTTCAGAATAGCTTGAATAGTATTGGTATTAGCTCCTCTTTGAAGGACTGGTAGAATTCTGCGCTGAAACCGTGGGGTATGTCCCCATGAAAAACTTTACCTACCAGGAAAGTGGGTCAGAGGGGAGGATATCCTATTGAGACTTTAGGTGTGAGAAGCCTGGGAGAATGAGGAAATAGAAGGATCCAGAGGGTCCTGAAAAACTACAGGCAGGTCTGGGCCCTGGGGTCCTCCTCAAACTATGGCACCAGCCAAGGAAAATATAGGCAGTAAACTGCCAACCCCTACCCAGACTAGCCGATGGACAGGACATTCTCCACCATTAAGTGGAGAAAGAGATCTGACTTTCACACAAACTCTGGTGCCCATATTTGACCATGTCCCCTGGATGGGGACGCCTGGTGGCACTCAGAGGAAGGATAATAGGTCACCAAGAAGAGACTCAATACCCTATGATCATATACAGGGGGAGGAGGTCCCCCTCAGTCACAGACATAGGGGAGGGGAGTAGGGGGGGAAGTGGGAGGGAAGGAGGAATGGGAGGATACAAGGGATGGGCTAACAACTGAGATGTAATATGAATAAATTAATAAAAAATGGAATATATTTAATGAAATATACATATACATATGCATGTAAAAACAATTAATAAAAAAGAGAACATGAATTAAAAATAAGAAAAAGGCAATCTTTTCTAATTGATCTTTTCAATCATCACATTAAAATGGTTTTGCTTAAAAAAAATAAAAGAAAATAAAATTTGTCCTGGATAAAATATCTTGCGATAAAAGATTTCACAGTAACCTTATAGTTCATGGTAGAACAAATACCTTATAGCAATATATACATTTTATATAATCAAGCAAATATTGGAGATTATACAATGTGCTAAAGAATCTAACAGACAAGATTAATCTTGATGCCTCACACAAGAATTGACAGGGAATATGAATTCAAATTTTTCACATTCTTTCATTCATGAGTTGAAAAGTGTGATTATTTTTAATCCAGCAAGGAAGTGTCTTACAAGTAAGCAGAAAGTTTAGTGGCAATCAGATTATTTATATTTTATTGATTATGATAGAAAATGAATGGCAAAAAAATAAGTTTTTTATGCCTTTGGCTACTTTACCAATGTAAATTTTAAGAAACTGAAGAATGAAATTTAAGAATCTAACAAAAGATAGAAAGACCTCCCATACTCATGGGCTGGTAGAATTAATATTAGGATACGACTATCCTATCAAAATCAATATTCCTATTCAGTGTAATGGCCATAAAAATTCCCATTTAATATTTTAAAGAATTTGAAAAAAACTAAAATTCATATGGAAACACAAAATTCAGGATATATGAATCAATATTATGCTATAATTATACTATAGAAACAATAACAGAGGCTCCACCATCACAGACTTCACCTTATGCTATAGAGCTATAGTGATAAAAATGGCTGACATAAAACTGGACTGATCAATAGAAAGAATTGAGGATGCAGATAAAATCCCACGCATCTATAGCCACCCAATTTGTGGTAGAAGCCAAAAATACACACTTGAGAGAACATAATATTTTCGGCTAATAGTGATGGTAGTTACATGTAGAAGGTTAAAACTAGAGATCTTTGAACTGAGACCTGATCCTGAATACCAGGAGAGAGTGGGAGTTATGCTTGAACTCATTGACATAAGAAAGAATTGTCTCAACAGGACTCTCATAGCAGAGGTAGTGAAACCAGCAATTTAAAAAAATAAGACCACGTAAAACTAAAAGCTTCTGTACAGAAAAACAAAACAAAATCACCATCAATCAAGTGAAAAATGATCCTACAGAAAGGAGGAAAATGTCTCTACTACTTATGTGATATTTTTCTAGAACAGTTAAGAAGATGATTCTTTGATCCAAACTATACTTTCTACTTGCATAGACCTTTCCATGAGTACTCTTTGCTTATTTAATTTTATTTAAATACTGTTTCTTTTTCTTCTGAAAATTATAAAACAAGCACTGGGTATGTTCACATCTATTATAATAATTATGAATATCCCGTTAATGATAGTATGCATGAAGTATTTCTGATATTGATTATATAGTTACTGCTGGAACTTCTCTTAAGTCTAGGTTCATGTGCAACCCAAATTTGTGTCATTTCATCCTACAATTTTCAATTACCTGTGTATGGTCATGAAAATTGAAAGAACAATCACGGAGGAAGTGGTTGGTACAAACCACATGTGCTTGAATCAGTGAGTTTGTACATATACTGATAAAGCAAGCGTCTGTACATGAGACACTAATTTCTAACAATATCTTTTTGAAAAAATGCAAAAGAACTAAATTTCAATTTGAAAGTCAAGAAAAAATAAATTGAATTTCTCTGTCTAGTACCTAAACACTTCCCGATGGGCTTTACCCAGTAAAGTATTTAACATTGCAGTATAGCATCCAATATACAAACCAGATACCTTTGTCATTAAGAAACTTCTATACTATAAGCATAAGTTGTATTTGGGAACATAAGAACAATTTTAATTATAAAATACAACTATATCATGTATGTCTTCTTTTTCCTTCTTCCTGGCCTTCCTGCATGCACATTCGTCTTGCTCTCTTTTTAATATGGCCTTTTTTCTTTAATTGTTGATGTGTATGTATACCATATGTACATATATATGTAGATAGTGTGTATTTCTGGTTTCTTTATCAAAAATCATGTGACTGAATGTGTGTAGATTTATGTGTAGGTCTTCAAGTCTATTGCAGTGATTAATATTTCTGTTTTTCATGCCAATACTAAGTGGATTTCAATACTATAGATCTGTCGTGCAATCTGAGATCAGAGATGGTGGTACCTCTAGTTATTTTATTATTCAATGTCAGTTTAGGTTCTGTGGTACTTTTGTCTTCATATAAAGCTGAAAACTGTCCTTTCAAGATCTGTGAATAGTTGTGTTGGAATTTGATGTAGATTGCATTAAGTGGCATTCCGTAGCATGACCATTTTTAATATATTAATCCTACCAATCTCTGATCATAGGAGATCATTCAATGTTCTGATATTTCTTCAGTGTTCCTCTCTAATGTCTCACAGATTTCATGATAGCGGTCTTTTATTGGCTTGGTTAGAGTTAACCCAAGATATTTTAAATTTTTGAGACTATTACGAAAAGTTCTGTTGCTGCGAGTTTCTCTCCATGTAATTTGACTTTAGCCATAATGTAGAGGATAACCATGCTACACAATTCACAAACCTAAAGAAGCCAAGGAGAGCCCAAGGAGGATACCTGAATATTATTCAAAAGAAGAAATACAATAGACATCTGAAGTAGATAGAGAGAGTGAACTGGGTGGAAAAGGGTGTGAAGAGTGTAACAGGAGTGGGGATCAGGTATGGGGAGAGCAGGGAAAGGGAGGGAAGGACAGGGAAAGATAATAAACAATAGTGGGGGAGACTCTCTGGGACAGGGGAGGTTCCCAGGAGTCTATGGGGATGACCCTAGCCTAGATTTCTAGCAGAGGGGCATATTGGAGCCTCAAGTTGCCACCTCCTGTAGCCAGGTGAGACTTCTAATGGAGGGAGGGCAGCACCAACGCACCCCTAAAACTTTTGACACGAACCTTTCCCTGTCTACAAGAAATGTAGGGATAAAGACGGAACGGGGATTGAGGCAATGGCAAACCAGTGACGGTCCCAACTTGAGGCCCACCGCACAGGCGAGAACCGACCCATGACAATATTAATAACACTCTGCTATGCTTTCGGGCGCGATCCTATCATATGCCTTCGGAGTGACTTCATCTAAGATCAGATGGAAACAGATGCAGAGACCCACAGCCAAACAATAGGCTGAGCTCATGGAGTCTTGTGGAAGGGTGAGAAGACAGACTGAGGGAGTAGGAGGACACCACAGTAAGAACTATATTAGATAATAAATTAACATGAGTCCATGGGTGCTTACAGAGACTGAACAGCCAACCAAAGAGTTTGCATGGGCCAGACCTAGACCCTCTACAAATATGTAACAGATATGCAGTGTGGTCAGCATACGGTTCCCCTGATAATGCGAGTAGCTGCTGCCTCTAACTCTGTAGATTTTGGACCCCTTGTCCTTATCTGGGCTGCATTTCCTCCCTCAATGGGAGAGAATTCAATTAGTCTTATTGTGACTTGAGATGCCAGTATGGGTTGGTACCCCTTAGGGATCCCCTTTACTCTGAGAAAGAGAGGGAGAAGTGGGGAGAGGGGCAAGATGGTGGCAATAGGAGAGAAGATGGGAAGAGGCTGATATTAGGCAGTAAAGTGATTAAGTAGAAAAGAAATATATTCAGGAATCCATATATATTCAAGAAAATTACATATTTGTTTAAGGTGCTCCAATGTGGTAAAAGACAGGTTACTAAAGTATGTCCATATAATTCTCTGGATTGGCTTGTTCTGCTGTTTGCCCCACTTTAACATCATTAATTTTGTTAATTTTGTATCAAATTATCTTAGTTAATTTGGCTAAGGATGTGTCAATTATAATGATTTTCTCAAAGAACCAACTCAATTGTTTTATTGTTACTTTTTTATCATATATTTTTAACTATTTATTTTACATATACATTTACGTTACTACACATATAAAGAAACTACATACAGCAAGAAGAACCCCAGAACTATCAGGAATTACATTCATGTTACATTCATAGTATTTTGGCTATTAGTATTTGGCAACCTTGAAGAAAATGTTTTCTTATCTCTGTGAGTCTAAAATTCTTAATGTAACTCAATATGTATCATTTCTCATTTCTCTCAACTTAAAACATCTATGTAGACACAAAAACATCCTAAACCCAAGACAACCAAATTTAATTGTGAAACTGAACTATTTGGTCTTCAACAAGATTTGAGACTTGAGAAGAAGCAAAATCAATCACCTGAGTAAACATGAAGTGCAGGTTAGCAGCTTCGATATTAAAAAGACAAAAATGGCAGGGACAGTTTGCTGCCGAGAGAGTCATCCATAACTCTCTAAAATGTCCGAGCATTATCTTTGGCCTTCTGGCTCAGTTTATCTAACGAACATATTTGTGAGGCAGGAACTATTGAGGACGTGCTTTCCCTGTCTTGGCCGAGTTCGGCCCTTGACTCTACATGCAGGCTTGCCAAATTTTAGGCAGAATTCTATCAGTGGCTTAAATGAGGAAATTTTTCCCAGTGGCTGGTTTGTCAAATTTGAAGCCATCTCCATAAGGAGATTCACTGATGCTCATCACCATCCCTGAGGTGGGCTAGGTGCTGCCAGGAGTCAAACTGTCTTATTGTCAAAGAATCATTAAAATAATAAGTGTTTCTCAGATTATGATTGTTCAAATGAAGTTTGGGAGCAAACAGTTTGCCTAGCTTAAAAGGAAATTTGATCATACTCAGCCTTATACCCTACAGTATCATAATCTAGTGAAGGAAGCGGAGAAGGTGCTATGAGGGTTGAAATATAGCCATTGTTCCTACTTTAATTGACAATATGCACCCAGAACTCTGAATGCACCCTTCCTCATCCACTACCTAACCAGATGCTTTGAGAGAGCAATTATGAAGAATAAAAAAGCCATGATTCCTTTATCACTAATTCTATCTCTGGCACCTATAAAAACAACTTTGTTAAAAGTTCAAGTCATACAGAGAAGGTAAAATTCTTAGATAAAGTCTTCAAAATCCTCAAAGTCGTACAGAATATGTTTCATTGTTTCTTGCCATCTAGCCATTGGGTGTTATTTCTTCTATTTTCTACCTTTCCTGTATATTGTTACTAGTATTAGATCTTACCAGTTTTTTCATGTAGGTATTTATTGCTGTAAATTTAGCTCTTCAAAATGCTTTTAGAGTCTCCCATAATATTGGAAATGTGTTTTCATTTGCATTTAATTCTAGAAAGTTTATAATTTTAATAATCTTGACCCATTTTTTTATTTATTGGTAAGTAAATTCAGTTTCCATTTGTTTTGTAAGCTTTCTGTTCTTTCTATTGTTTTTAATATCCAGCTTTCATCTATGTTGGTTATATAGGCTGTCTGGTGTCTCTACATGACACACATGAGCACACATGAACATACACACACACACACACACACACACGCACGCAGGCACGCATGCATGCACGCATGCACGCATGCACGTACAGAAATAAAGTGGATTTAATGATTGCTAAGGAGCACTAAATTTGCTTTGAATTTTATGACTTTTACAAGGTAGCTATTAAAACTGAAATGTTTCTGGTACCCTAATTGAGCCCATCACTGTGCTTTCAAACATATCAAAACATCAATATTCTAAAGGTCATTTGGGAACAAATGTCAAGAAGCTAATAAGCCATAACCCACCTATTCTCACCATAGACTTTTACTTTCAAGAAGGCTAAACTCGGACAGCAAGTTTGTGTAAGTGGTTCATACATTTTCAGTGTATAATCAGGGTGAACCTACACATCCAGCAATAACATCGCACACAGATAGGTATAATGGTGCTTCCGTCTAAACTGTACATTAGATTGTGTGAAGACTAGCTAACTCATACCTCCCACACATTGAGAATTAAAAAAAAAAAGCTTAACAACTAAAGTCAACTGCAGTATCACCCCAAATCTGGACACTAATCATATCTTTATATTCCTTGAAAAGGCTTCACTTATAAACATCTTAGGGCATTTATGAGCTATAACCATATGATCTGTGTCACTTTTTATTATGCACTATTAGCACCATACTATTTCATTATATTCATTTTGTTCTCACTATTTTAAATCATTGAGTTGATGTGTTTCTCCTTAATTATCTATTACCCTTAGTGAAAAATAAGCTGCATGAACAAGAGAATTTGTAAGTAAAGCTACATCACGTGTAATTCTTGGAAAAGGAGATGTTTACAGGTACGAAAATGAACATTTCTTAATAAAAATATACTGCAAAATAAAATGTTCTATAAGTACATTTAAGAATTTGATATATGAAAGATATTTAAAATATGCTGTTGCAGTATTCATAAGAATGCTGTATACACAAAATATTGATGTTTTAAAATATTTGTGAGACAGACATTATTTATAGCATTACATAAATGAGAAAAATTATAAATTATAGACTAGCACAAACTATTTTGAAATGTATCTTTGTTATGAAATGTTAAATATTATTAAGACTCTCATCATTCATCTCATATCCTTCTAAAATGAAACCCATTGAATGAATTTACTTATTTGCTTAGTTATGAACTATTATGATGGAAACAGGGATCTAGATACAATTTACAGTTCTATTTTATTCTCCAGGCAGGTAGCCACTTACATACTTATTTTGTAAATTCATATTGTGGATATAATTCTGATGTGTTAAATCCTTCTAAAAACCCATTGTCTAAAATTCACTAGGAGCATTTTCAATTCCCTAAATATAATCTGTTGAGTGTCATCATCCGCTATTCAAAGTCATTAGCTACCATGTTTCATATTATACTGAACATACAATTATTGGTTTATTAGAAGATTAATTCTAGTGTAATTTTCAGATTGAAGTAATAAGTACACTCTATTCCAGTTTAGAAATACAACAATACCATTATTGTACTGATTCAAATCACCAGAGTGAATGCAAACGACAATCAATTAACAATGACATTACTGTCTTGGCTGAATTTTTTTCTTATACAGTTATTTGACATAGAAGAGAAGGATTTCAGACAGTCAATTAAAACTCATGTAATTTAAGTAATAATACTTGTTCAGTTTCATGAGAGTGCCTAGGTTATTTTTAAGCTCTTTGCCATAAATGAACAAAAGCAGAAAAGGTTCATTAAGCAAAAGTATATTACAATTTTATATCACTAAATGTCCGGGTGTCTTTTAACAAAATTCAAATGCTTCTAAGTTCTTAAATGCAAGCACAGAAATGGTCTTTGAGCCAGACAATAGTTATTCAATTAGTTTGTATTCTAATCATGAACGTGAATATAGCCAAACATTCATCTTCTCCCTCCATTCACATTAAGTGACAAGAGACAGGATGGTACTAAGGAATGTGCAGAATATGCATCACTTAGCAGAAGTTTCAGTTCTGCAGGCCAGTTCCATCTTTTGTGTTGTTAACCTCCTCGTTTCTGTTTCCGTGTTCTGCCTGTAGGTGTACTTACGACAGAAATCCCATGTAAAGATGGCACAGCAGCAAGGGAATGAGTCAGAGCTCCATAATTTTCATGATTTACACTTGTTTCTTATGACCTATTATTTTGTTCCAATTGATATTCAGTTATAAATTATAGCACTAATGTTTTGTTTTTTAATCCTTTAGACAAAAATGCCCATTTTTTAATACTAAAAGAAAACATTTACTTTTGGCCATGGGGCCTCCTCTTAATTATATTTTATATACTGAATGAGACTCCCTTGGAGAAAACTAAGTATCTCATAGCAAAAGGGTGTCAAATTACATATAACTTCTTCCCTTGGGGTGGAAGCCCATGTCCACCCCTTGCCATTGCTATGTCCCTGTCTGGCATAAACCTGTACAGGCCTTATGTGTGCTACCACAGACTCTGTGCGTTCATATGTGCTATTTTGTGTTTTTATGGTGTGTGTGTGTGTGTGTGTGTGTGTGTGTGTGTGTGTGTGTGTGTGTGTTTCTGATTGGTTTTTGGTTTTGGTTTTTTTTTAAACTGTTGTTTTGTTTCCTAGAAAGAGAAAGGAAGGTTGTGGAGTCTGGCGGGTGGTTGAGCTCAGGAGGATCTGGGATGAGTCATGGTAGAGGAAACTATAATCAGAATAGATGCTATGAAATAAGTTTCAATAATTTTTAAAAGGAATATATGCTTACTTACATTAGTACAGATTCTAAGTACTCTTATGATGTGTAAAATAAGGCCACAATGTGTTATTATAAACCCATATTTATGGAGGGAAGTCATAAGACAATGTGCATTAAGAATATTCTACCTTGATTACTAAAAGTACCCACTGATGAGGCGAGTCACATTAATTCCATGACACGGAGCCATAAAACAAGATCAGAAACAGAATCTGTATAATCATGAGTACAAGGGCAGAGTTTCATAGAAACTGAATTGCAGTAAAATCATAAAGAGTGAGAATTGCTGACTCTGCTCACCAGTCAAGGCTATTTGCAAAACCGTGAGAGCAGAATGCCGGAGTTGAATAAATAGCACAAGAACAGATATCTCACTGATTTCTCACCTTCAGGCTGATGTCACCATCTGTATGCTTGCAAAACACCTACCATGATGAGAAACATCTCTCAAAAAGTGAGGGAATGAAGGCCAAGTGTCAGCAGTGCATATTTAATTTTCCTCCCTAATTGTCCTTAGTCTGATTGTGTTAATCATTTTTAATTTTTTGCATTGACGACATCTCAAAACCAGAGCCTTTTCTTGGGCATTCAAGGCAAACAATCTACCAATGAGCTACATCCCAATTCCTTAAAATTTGCTTTTAAAGCATCAAGATTTCGTCCTATTATTGCATTTTTTGTGCACAAAGAGGTAAGATAGGATAAAACAGCTCAAGTCAAGAGACAGTCAGCGGGTAAAAGTGTTTGCTGCACAAACATGTGGACTCAAGATCAGATGCTCAGAAACCCACATAAAAAGCCAGATATGGTTGCATACCTGTGACCCTGATAGTTTTGGAGACAGACCCTGAGAAAGATAATGGAATCACTAAAGTTTCCAGGTCCTCAGTTTAACTCCAAGTTCAGTTAGAGACTCTATTTCAAGGGAATAGATAGAAAGTGATATAGTTGGGTATCTAGTATCATCCTCTTTCCTTTGTGGGCATACATAGACAAGTACAACACACACACACACACACACATGCACATACATACCACACTACCCACCCACATACATATGAAATCAGCTCAATTTCAAATGCTGGTCTTTTTTTTTAACATATAAACATACTTTTTAATAAAAATTTTTCCTTTTAGTTTAAGTCATTAGAAATAGTCTCAGTTTGTTAGTTTGGGAGATGAAAAGCTCTGGACTGTAGACTTAAGTTATATTTAAAGAAATAATAATTTTATGTCCAGATATAATGAAATTATATGCATATCTGTTTGTCTTAAAGTTATGTTACACAAAGGGACTATGTGAGTTTGGTGAAAGAGACAAACAGTGCATTTGGATACGTGCAAACCCTCCTTAGTAAAGATTTTTAAATTGGAGAGATGAAATAACTTAACTAGAGAGTGTTTCCTGTACAAGTCTGGGTATTTAAGTCTGAATCCCCAATGCCACAGAAAAATCCAGGCATGGTGAGAAGATATGTGCCTATAATTCCAGCCCCAGGAAGAAGGAGACAGGCTGAGCCTTAGGGGGTGCTCATCAGCTGGTCTAGCTCAAATGTTGAGATTCAGATCTGGAAAGAGTTCTTGTCTCCAAAACTAAGGCTTGGGCAGGCAGGATAGAGGAAGACATTCAAACACACTCACACCCCTCTACACACACACACACACACACACACACACACACACACACACATACACGTCTACACACACACATGCACATGCACACATGTACACATACACATGCACACACAAACACATGCACATGCACACGCACACATGCACAGACACACATACACGGAGAGACAGAAACAAAAAGAGAGAGAAACATGCACAAACATAAGATGAACACAAATATTTAAATCTTGTGTATATGTTTGAATGTCAAGGTTTTACAAAGAAGAAATGATTCCGTATTTTAAAACATACTAGTGTTATTTCACACAAGACTCCAAAAACACAACAAAACTAAAAATGATTAAATTGGATTATACACCATTAAATTATTCCTAAAACCAAAGTTTTTATCATTATTATAATTAGAATGAACAGACAGCATTAAAAATGAAAAAAAGAGATTTCTAAGGCATATATACCTGACAAGGAGTTAGTATATAAAATATATAAGGAATTAAAATAAATAATAGTAAAAAATTATTTTAAAAAGAGCAAAAATTTCTAAAATTAGGTAGCAGGCTTCCATAGAAGTTTTATTTTAAAAAGGATATGAAAATCGAAGTAGAGTTGTGGAAAAGCCAAACATCACTAACCATAAGAGATACTGAAATTTTTCTTTAATGGTTGCTTCAAGATCTGTACCTGCTAAGAAGTATTATAATATATTAGAGATTACAAGTTTTGGCAAGAATACAGAAAAAGATGATCCTGGCATGATAACTTTGTATAGTTGTCATGAAAACAATATGGATGTTATCAACACAACTTAATCAATAGTTATCATGTGAGGCAGAATTTCACCAATTTGGTTATATTGTCTTCAAGAATAGTAGAATATCATTAACAGTGTCAGGGGTGGGTTCCCTCTTATGGCATATGGAATATGCCAAGGCCATGAAGTAATAAAAACGTGGTCTCTGGTCATTTTGTCCTGTAAGCTGATTAGCTGTCCATGAGCTGCCCATGAGTTGTGGTTTTTTCAGGAATTGTGAGACACTTAGCCTAGTTAGATAGTGTGAAAACCTGAAGCATCATGGAGTTGGACTACTCAAACAAACTGGGGTCTTTAGGGTGTCTGGGTCTCTGGAAGAGGGACCCCCTCACTGATTATGATGTCATCCTTAAAGTGGAAAGGTTACCAATGTCAGCATATAGTCACTACATGGTTAATACATGGAATTCTGACCCAATGTTTAAGGTGAAAAGAGGACAGAGTCACTAGAAAAGCAGAGCTATCTTTCTTATATCCTCTTTTTTTATCTTTTTAATCATTGTTGACCCAAGGGAAGGAAAGTCAGTGTTTCTAATTAAGGCAAATTCTGAGCCCTCTTCCAGTGGTTGGGACTAGGTGGCAAAGTGAAACTGTTCAACTCATGAATAGAGAGCAGCAGAGGACAGAAGAAGAGACTCCTGGTACTGGTAGTTAGGATGGCTGATGGGGAACCTCCCGCCTGCACTGGCCCTGTCTCACAAGGCAAGAAACTCATGCCCCATGAGCCAAGAGTGGGCTGACAACAGCCCTCAAAGCAACAGCTGAATCTGCAAAAGAAATAAGAAAGAAGAATGTCGTGAAAACGCTTCATTTTGACTAGTCAGAGCCCTAGTATGAACAAGTCAGGGAGAGCAGGTGGAAGCCACAAAGATTACAACTCTGAACAGCCAGAAATTTTCTAAGAGTTTGACAACTCTTCCCTGATTGGTCTTAAATCTCACCTCATTAGTGTATCCTACCTTTAGCCAACCAAGGTCCAGCTGGTTCCTCACTAAATGCAGGACTGCTGGAGGCATCAACCTTTTTTTTTTTTTTTTTTTTTTTTTTTTTTCCCCACAGTGGAACTTATAGGAGGAAGACAGAAAGAATTCAGTGCAAGACTCCTGGCTGGGGCTGGGAAATTCATCCTCCGGTTGCCTGTGCCTGAGGCTTCTCCCTGCTCAAGGAGTTCACAGGAGATGAACCATCATAAGCTCCCTGAGCCTGAGGCTTCTGCTTCAGGCCGGGAGTTCTCCAGAGTCAGCCTCCAGGAATCAACTATTGACTCTAGGCAGAGGATTAATTCCAGAGATTTCCAACTACAGTCTTCATGATCTGTTGGCCTTGTCACTCCCATCAGTGACTTGCAGATATACAGCGGACACCCCAACCTCTCAGTTAAGCACTCAGAAGCGTTCTGAGCACTTAGAGCTGGGCAACTTACCAGCTGCTCCTTCTCCAGCCTTTCAGCACAGAAGGCCTTGGGATTCCTTTTCATTCAAAAGTTATTCCTGCATGGACATGGTGAATACAAAGTTACCTTTGTTTTTCCTTTCCTGTCTACCTACTCCATTCTCAGAGGAAGTGGCAGGAACTTGGTCACAGACACTAAGTGGTCTCCAGATACCAGTTGCTTCACTTGAGTCTGAGCCTGTTATTTGAAGATGTGGCCTTTATGATCTAAACACCTCCCGCTAAGCTGTATCCCTTAAATTTTTCCAGCCTCCCCATAACACCAGTCTGGAAAGTAGGCCTTTGCACACAGACTTGGGTGGAAAACTCCAAATCTAAACTGTGGCAAACACCCAAATGATACATCATTCTCTCCACACAGAGTTGGTAAAAATTAAATGGCTGTGAAGTCTAATTATCAATGACTTCATACTTAGTAAGTATAGTGAGAAGGAAAACAATGATCTACTTGAGAAAACTATTACCTCTGAGGAGTGTGTAGCATTACCTGGAAGCCACTTTTGCTGTAAGTGGAGAGAGGCATACACCTTCTCTCTTGATGTTTACAGCATGAGGAAATAGAGATGCTGTGATTCACATAAACTCCACAGGGAAGTGTCCACAACAAAGAATTTTCAGCACAAAATGTCAAGACTGCTTTTCAAGACTGTTGCAAAATTCCAGTGTAGTGCAAACACAACTTTCAAGCATTGCTACTGAGAAGGCGAAATGATATATGCACATCACAAAACATTGTGGCAGTGTCTTATAAAGTTAAATTTGCACATGCCACATGTCTCAGCAATTCTATTTCTAAATATTTACTCAAGAGATAGGAAAATGCATTTGCACATAAAGACTTGAGTGGGAATGCTCACAGCAGTAGTAGTATTTGTAATAGGAATAAACTAGAAACCAGGACTAATAGGTAAACAAAGTTTGACACCTATAAAGTACAAATTTACAACGCAGTAAAAAGAAACAAAACACACATCGCAGCATGATGAATGTAAGAGCATTCAGGGAAAAGCTCCATCATGGTGTTTAGTTCAGTCATGTTTAGTAGGAAATATTTGAAAAGGCAGAACCATAATGACAACATCAGGTCAGTCAGTGTTTCTTGAGATGGAGTCAGAAAAGTGCATTGAACACAAGAACAGAAATTTTAGGGTGATAGAACTCTTCTGCATTTTAATTTATATTTTCTTTTTATTGTTTGAGAATTTTATACATGCAGGTAGTATGTTTTGATCTGATCCATGTCTTCATTCCCTGTAGTAAAATTTTAATCCAGAAATATGAATGCTGTGGCAAGGGATTAATTCCAAAGATGTAGGTAGGTATATGTGATCCAGCTGGAATGCAGACATTACACACACACACACACACACACACACACACACACACACACACACATCCCTCTGGCTGGCATACAGACATGCCTTTAGTGCATACCTTTATTTTCTTTTAAATATGGGATGTAAAGCATTTTGATACTACTGCTGTCCTTCCTCTCCTCCTTGTCTCACCCTCCCCATACGTCTTTTTCCCCTCTCCCCTCTCCTCTACTCCTTAGAGAAGGGGACCTCCCCCGTTACTATTATGCCAGGTCCCTAGACCCCCAAAGACCCTCAATAGCCATCTCTGATGCAAATACAAAAGGGGCGTTTATTCAAGCTTGAACAGGAACTCACAACATTCACTGATGCAGTGGTTAGAGTTGAGAGCCTCAACTTCAGAAAATACAAGGTTCTTATACGTTTTTCATCAAAGAAATTTTTTTTTTTTGAGATGTGATTGGGTGACATTTGGACAGGCAAAGTTGTTCTTTCCTGATTGGTTTGTAACTATGCACCAAACCATCAGTGGTCAGTTTGGTCAACAGAAAGAATATTTACACTCTGGATGCTTTCCCAGAGCTGATTGGCTGTTGCTAGGTAAACATCTAAGGAATATAAGGTGGGGTTCATTTTGTGTTTTTTCCTATAATTGAAGGCCAGCTCTGAGTCAGGCCCAGTGTAAAATGGATTTTTTTTCTCAAAATGGAATTACTAAGGTTCCACATTACCAACCCACCCTAGCCTATCAAGTTACATTAGCACTGAGTGCATCCCCATACACTGAGGCCCAACAAGGCAGTCACAGTGAAAAAGCAGGCAACCAAGTCCATGCCAGAGATAGACCTTGCTGCCTTTACTTGGAGACCCATGTGAAGACTAAGCTGCCCATCTGTGGAGAGGGCACAGGTCCAGTCCATGCATTGTCCTTTTTGGTGCTTCAGTCTCCATGTGCCCACTCTGGGTGCTGGTTAATTGAGTCTGTTGGTTTTCTTGTGAAGTCTTTGTCCCCTCTGGGTCTTCCTATACTTCCCTTCACTTTTCCACAAGTGTTCCCATGCTCTGCCATATGTTTGAATGTGAATCTTAGCATCTATTTCAATCCCCTACTGGGTGGAGCCACTCAGAGGACAACTATGCTAGGCTCCTATCTGCAAGCATAGTAGAGTACTGTTAATAGTGTCAGGGATTGGCTTTCTCTCATGGGGTAGGTTATTCCCAAACAATAAAGGTAAAGTTAGTTTGCAGCAGGAAGCATCAATATTTGAAAGTGATGTCTAATTGAGAGACAGACAAACTGACAAATCAGAGAAATATTTGACAGAGTGAGCCAGAGACAGGAGATGCCCAACTCTCACCAGAATAGATGGAAAACAGAGGACCTAGGAGAGCAGCAAAAGGAGAGAAGGAGGAGGCAGTTTTTATCATGACAATTGTATAGCAACAGGTTTCAGAGAGCGAACAAGCTAGACACAGGTGAAGCCAGAGCATAAGAAGGTACCAAAGATTAGAACATGTTGCCAAAGTTCGTATTATGCCAAGCAAAGCACTTCAGTCAGAAGCTAAGAAAATCAAGTTTGAATCAGTCAGCTTGGAGTGGAATTTGAGCCAGAATAGTTGAGTTGAACCAGCCAGGCAGAGCACAGGAAGAGCTAGAAAGGGGAAGTTTATTCAGCAGTAAGTCTCAAAGGCTGAAAATTTTCTAAGCCTAGATCAGATTGTATGGAGGTTAGAAGCTTCCGGGACTAGGCCTAGGTAAGCAATGGAGGTAGTAAGCCTCTGAGATAATTAAATCAAACGAACAGAAGTTACTTTTACATTTCCCATCCTCCAATTCTTCTTATTCCTCAATCACTATTCCATCCCTGTAATATTTTATTAAACCCAGTAAATTCACTCATTCATATTCCCATTCCCTTCTCTCCAACTCTTATTCCTTAATCACTATTACCTCCCAATTCCCCGTGATATTTTATTAAGAGCACTGAGTGAACTCAGTGTTGCCTATATGTACACAAGTGTTGAGCCATACATTATAGATTCAGGTAGATTCAGGAGTCCCATCCCTGGCCAAATGATTCTCCCTTTCTTCAGCAACCATAAATTGCTTTGGCTCTTCACTTAAATGTACTACTTAATGAGTCTCTCCCTTATCATGCTTGGATTTTGTCTGCTTAAATCTTGCAGAGTCGCATACATACAGTTACATTTTCATGTGTACATCTGTTCTATAGTGCTACTGGGTGAGTGAAATATTCACCAGTCTTGCCCATCTTTGATATTGGATTACAGAGAGCAAAGAGGATTGAGGAATAGACAATGAGTATAAGCTGAAGCTTTGTAACATGGCTTGATACTGGTCTGTGTTCAGAGTTACACCAAAGACCATGTGGATGTCTGTGGTCTGTGTTCTACTTCAGGGCCAGGTGGATGTCTGTTGGCTATGATGTTAGGGACCATGCTGATCTGAGTGGGCTGCACTGCTACCTGAGGCCATGGTAATGTCTGTATACTTGTTGCTACTGAGGGTCAGTTCTGGGTCCAAGGCCCTGCTGCAGAGGAGACCTGTGTTGATATCTGTGGTCTATGTTACCACCTAAGGCCATGCCATATGCTACAACCTGAACTCACCTTGATGTCCATGGGCTGTGCTGCTGCTGGGGTCAATAATGATGTGGTCTGGGAAGCCTCTGAGGACCATCTCTGGGTACATGGTCATTGTCGGTGCTGTTACCAGAAACCATATGGAGGCCCATGCTACTTGCTCCCACTGACTGTGGTATGGATGCTTACAGACCAAAGGTTGAGAAAGAGGACCATGGAAGGTGTCTCTGACAACCTCTACCCTAACCCACCCCTGCCAATATAAAGCCAACAACAACAAAAAAGCAACAGACTAGATTTGAAACCACTGAAGAAAACTCTTATAAGGTATGACAGAGATTCTGAAGAGCCCCTTTCCACAGGCAGTGGCTTCTGTCAGAGATGTGGGATGGAAAGGACTCAGTTTTATTTAAGGGATAGGCCACTGAGAGTTTGACCATGGCATGTGAGTCTACAGATGTCGCAAAGTGGATTTTTTCTCTATTTGCTTTGAGATGTTTTGTTTTGTTTTGTTTTTCGTCTTATTTTTCTTTCTTCTTTTTTCAGGGGTGGGAGGTCACAAGATGGGTCCAGGCATGGAAGAACTGGGAAGGGATTTTGATTTTGGGTTCATGGTGTGAAACTTCCAGGGAATTACTAAAAGTTCTGGGGAGAGGGGGCGGGACAATGACTCCAAAACACACAGACTTCAACTTTTAAAAGCAGAGCGGACACAATTTATCTTTCAAAGCCTACAAAAATCAGCAGCATACTCTGACTTCTATTTGAATAACTTTTCATATATATTAGGAAGAAGAGGGTACAAAGTCTTAATCCTTAGTCTGGTTCAGTGAAAACCAAATGAGTATTTGGAAATAAAATATACTTCTGGATGGTGGGTCTGCAAGCTGATGAATAATCTATCCACCACTATAATATAATGGTTGGTATAATTATCTTAAGGTTATAATTATACATAATTAATGTTTTACCAGTTAAAGCACCAGCTAGGAATGAGAAAATATTTTCATGACACATTTTAGTACTATTTTTAACATTTTTTGGGTTTTTTGTTTTGTTTTTTAATATTATTTTATTTTTTTACATGTACATTTATATTATTACACATATGTACAATAAACTACTTATAGCAAGAAGAGCCATGACACAATCAGGAATTATACAGATATTACATTCTTAGTATTTTGGCTACTTATATTTTGAATCCTTGAAGAAAACATCTTTCCTATCTTAGTGCATCTAAAATTCCGAATGTAAATCAATATCTATCGTATCTCATCATTAGTAGCTTAAAACATCTATCTAGACCTAAAAACATCTTAACCCATAAACAACTAAGAATAACTGTAGAGCTAAACTGTCTGGTCTTCAGGCCCATCAGAGACTTGAGAAGGAATAAACTTGATTACCTGAATATACTGGGAGTGCAGGTTAGTAGCTTTCCAAATGAGATGATGACAGAGACAGTTTGCTACATGAACAGTCACATACAATTCTCTATAATGTTTGAGCATTATCTTCAGCCTTCTGGCCCAATATATCTGACAGACATATTTGTGAGGCAGGAACTATTGAAGACATTCATACCCGTCTTGGTAGAGTTTGGCCACTGGACTCTGCCTGCATCCAAGCTTGCCCTGTTTTAGGCAGAATTCTGACTGTGGTAGAAATGAGGACATTTTGTCCAGTAGCTTGTTTGCCTCATTTGAAGCCATCTCCATAGGGAGGTTCTTTGATGCTCGTCATCTTCTTTGAGATTGGTTGGGTGTTGCCAGGAGTTAACCTATCTCATTTTCAATGAGTATTTTTTTTTTTAAAAAATCATCTTTAAATGTCATATTACGTATGTCTCTGAGGTTTTTAAAGACCTTATCTAACTATTTTATTGTATCTTTTTAAAAAAATCATATCTATCTGTTACAACTAGTAACTATATTCTTGTGACAAACCAGACCAGGAAGTGACATGCTCATGATCTGCCCAACTAACAACCAACGTGTATATTTTATTCATCCCAAACAGCCTGCATTAGCACCTTCAAAGTGTTCAAAGTAAACCCTGTATTATAATTGAGTTATATGGGTACAATACCTCATATTAGAGTAGAAATATATATAAGATATATGAAAACAATCTTACATTTGAACTCTATACCACTGTATGTAAAATTACACGTATTTTGCATCTATATACACAATACTATACCAGGGGATTAAAAATAATCTTGTGAGTTACAATTGACGTATTAAGTGGGGGGGGGGGGAGGTAGAGTCACTAGTCTACTATTTGTTCTAACTTCCCTGTATATTTCTATATACCCCTTCTTTCTTCTCTACCTCTATCTCCAAACTTAAGAACAGAAGTTAAAGGAAAAGAGAGACGTAAGATGAATAATAACTTGTAACCAACTCCCATTGAAAATAATCCTCTATAGCCCAAAAAAAGCAACCAAAAACCTACCCAACCCTCCTTAAAGGAAATGAGGTCTCTTATGGTTTCTTTCAGCTGATTTGGGATAAATAATACCTTAGTGGGCACCCAAATAAAATTGGGGAATGGTTAAACAAACTAGGAATAGCATTTTTGGTCCAGTTTCTAAATGTTGAGAAATTCCAGGCTTAATTAGAATCTTGTGTGGGACAGTCTGACATGCTGGACCAATTGGGATTGGAAGCTTTCTTCAACCATGATCTGGGAGCTGTCTTGTTCTGATGAGAAACAGCAACTGAAGCACTTTGTGCTGGAACATGAAGGATGCAGGAGGATGTCAGTGACCAGCAGTCTGAGAGGAATGAATCCTGTCAGGTCTGACCCAAAGTCAGTGTCCAGTTCTTTTGTTCTGAAACCATCTAGTTTCTCACAAGCATTAAACAGTCCTCAAATTGTAAATGTATAAGGTACAGAGAGCACTTAAGGCTTTTTTTCTGTTCTTTGTATGAGAATGAAAAAAAGACATCTGTAAATCTTCATTGATGTCATACTAAGAATGACATCTAATAATTCATAGGGGTTCTGTAGCCAACAAGAAACATTGTCTATGCCTAGACAGTCATGTCTCAACCAGTCTCAGAGTTACTCCCATAGAGTGGGATTATCAATATACATTACCTTCTTGTTCCGCAATTTAAATTCTTCACAGCCCAATCCCCCCTCCATCCCTTATCTCTTCTTCCTCCCTCCCTTACTCCTCAGAAAGGGGAGCCCTCTTCCTCTAACATCTAACCACAGCCTATCGAATCTCAATTGCTCTACCTGTAACCTCGTCTTCTGTAGCCTGGCAAGGCCGCCCAGCCATGGGGAAGTGGTCAAAGTTTGGTGTCCAGAGTGCATACCCAAAGAAGTCTCCATTCTTCACATAAATGAGATTGTATTTCTACATTTGAGCAGAGGGACTAGGACCATCACACCTGGTCCTTGGTTGATGTTTCAGTCTCTGTATTGTAGTGTAGTTATCCTACATTATGTGGTTAATATCTGCTTATGAGAAAGAATATACCATGCTTGTCTTTCTGGGTCTGGGTTACTTCACTCAGGATGATCTTTTCTTGTTCCGTCCATTTGCCTGAAAATTACAAGTTTGTTTTGTTTTTAATAGCTAAGTAGCATTCCATTGTGTAAAATGCACCACAGTTTCTTTATCCATTCTTTGAGGAACATGTAGGTTGTTTTCAGATTCTGGCTGTTATGAACAAGGCTTCTATGAACAGAGTTGAGCAAATGTCCTTGTTGTATGGTAGGGCATCTTTCAGGTATATTCCCAGGAGTAGTGTGGCAGGGTCTTGGGTTAGAATTACTCCAAATTTACTGATAAAACACCAGATTTGTTTCCAAAGTGGTTGTACAAGTTTGCACTCCCACCATCAATGGAGGAGTATTCCACTTTCCCCACATCCTCACCAGCATGTGCTGTCACCTGAATTTTTTTATCTTAGCCATTCAGATAGGTATAAAATGAAATCTCAGGGTCGTTTTGAGTTTCATTTCCCTGGTAACTAGGGATGTTGACCATCTCTTTAAATGTTTCTCAGTCATTTGATATTCCTGTATTGAGAATTCTCTATTTAGTTCTGTACTTCATTTTTTAATTGTATTATTTGTTCTTAAAATGAAACTTAAAAATCGTTCTGTCAAACCAAACCTTCAGTATTTCATGAATTTGTAAAAGGAATATTTGTAGAGGAATTTTAATTTAACAACACTGCTGCTCTGGCAAAGTGTCACATCCAAGGACCTTCTAAGTCTATGTGGTCTTTCTGGAAAATAGACAAACTCTGAATGAACAGTATGATCTGGCTGGAAAACAGTCAGACCCTTCGTACATACATTTAATTCCAAACAGTGAAGACAAAATTAGTTTACAGAAGGACGCAGCCATGCTTTAAAGTGATGCCTAAGTGAGGGACAAAGTAGCAAATCAAGTAAAGATTTGACCAAATGAGTCAGCCATAAGATATGCAGGCTACCAAGAAGAGACTTGATACTCGATGAGCACACAAAAGGGGAGGAAGTCCCCCTCAGTCACAGTCATAGGGGAAGGGAGTAAGGAGAAAATGGGAGGGAGTGAGGAATGGGAGGATACAAGGGATGGGATAACCATCAAGATGTAATAAGAATAAATTAATAAAATAAAATTTAAAAAAAGATATGCTGAACTCTCACAAGAACAGGACAGGAAGAGAGGCTACTTAAGAGCAGCATAGGGAGAGAGAAGAGAGTTTTTTACCAGGAGTTTTTGTTTGTTTTTTTGTTTTTTAAACTTGGACAGTTTTACAATGACAGGGTTCAAGGAGAACAAGCTAGACAAAAGTGAAAACACACTGGTCAAGAGAATGAGATTAAAACATATTACTAGAATTAGTTTGAGGCCAGGTAGAGCAATTCAGTCAGAAACCAGGAGAACCAAGTTTGACTCATTCAACTTGAATAGGAGTTTGGACACAAACAGCTAAGTTGAAAGTTCCGAAAGAGCTAGAAAGGCTTGTGAACAGCTCACATCTCCTCCCTACATCTGAGGAAATAAAAACATTTACAGGTATTATTATATTTTTTAATATATATTCTATATGCCATATACACATGAATATTATCTTATATTTAAGGTATTTAAAGCATAGGGATATTGAAAAGAATAAAGAAGCTACAATTTTGATTTTTTCATGTAATAAAATAATTACAAGACATATTTCAACCTGTTTAAGCATTACCAATAATAATTTCACAATTTATTTTTATTTAATATTAGTGGGACTACAAATGTGTGTGTGCATGTGCTGTTCAAATATAAAAAACAATATTAACAATAACTTCGTATATACAACTTAATCACTTATCAAACCCTTTTTTACAATGTGTTTCATAAAGAATATTTTCTAACAAACAATACTGAATCTTTCCAGTTACATCCCAAAGTCACTTACAAGAAAATATTGATTAATTCAAAAAGAAAATGATGAAAGAAACCAACACATCTCACTAAAAAGCTGGGTTAAGCAGTGCTTTTGAAGGCAAGAGTTGCATTTGTCTAGACTTTAAAACCCAAGTTTAGATAAAGAATCCAGCAATAAAGCTGACCGGCAGAGGGGATAAAGGGGACAGGGTTTTATTAATGCTTATCACTCCTTAGGTCCTTGCAGTTCAATGACAGATTCAAAAGGATGTGCTGATAAAGGATTTGCCCGGAGTTGACACAGTGTGCTGCGGTTCCAGTAAGCCTCCTGTGGAACAAAGAAAGCCTTGACACTTCTGAAGCCAGAATGGAAGAGTGACAGCTCTGAACCCAAGCAGAAGCCTTTCCCTCAGGATGACTGTGCTGGTTTAATACTAATGCTGGAGTGAAAAAAAAAATTTTCCTGGTTTCCAGAATCACTGAAAGCATATGCCAAAAGTCTTAATATTTAGGAAAATGGCATTGTCTGCATTTTGTCGCAAATCTAAATGTCTCTGTATTTTGCTTAACCACATCATTGAAAATACCAATGTAGTTGTAATGATAACCTCACCCACCAAATACCCAATGGGCATTTTTAACCAAATCAAAAATGTAAATATGTAAAGACAGAAAACACAATCTGACTGTAAAATCAACATCTAGAGTGGACATGGCCTAATAGACAAAAACCAAGGCAATAATTTAACGGTGAATCAAATTGTACTCAATTGTTTTATCTGATCACCTTATTCATGTGGCTAATGTTACCTATCTTCTCTGTAGGCTTAACCTCTGTGTAAAAAAAGTATCTTATAAAATATAGCAAGTATTTTTATTATCTTTGTTTTTGTACTACTAATAAAATACTTTGCTTTTGCTTTTTAGTATAGTTACACACTTTTGCGTTACCTAATGTGTGACTTCATTAGGGTGTCTATGACTACAATGAAACACTATGACCAAAAAGCAAGTTGGGAAGGAAAGACCTTATTTGGCTTATACTTCCTCAATGCAGTCCTTCACAAAAGAAAATCAGGGCAGGGACTCAAATAGGGTAGGATCCTAAAAGCTATTAAGGGCACTTCTTCCTGGCTTGCTCAGTCATCTTATTTATAGAAGCCAGGACCACCAGCTCAGAGAAAGCACCAATCACAGTGGCCTGGCCAGCCACCATCAATCACTAATTAAGCAAATGTCTATAATTGGAATTTGTGAAAGCATTTTTTCAATAGAGGAGCCCTCTTTTCAAATAACTCTGGCTGGAGTCAAGTTGACATAAGACTAAGCAACACAATTAGGAAAACATTAAGATATAAGATACTATATCTTTTATAGTAAAATATGGGTATCACTAACACCATACTATATATAGTCATTTTTGTACAGTCATTGAAATAGTCACGGTATACATTCAGAGAAATTAATGAAAATAATGCTAAGGTAAATATACATAATTTCTCAAGGAGAAAATTTAAATTGTCCAAAAACTATACATATCATTTGGACCAATAAAGTATTTTTATAAATAATTTTAAATATTACAGTAGATAATAAAAGTATAAAAACAATCAAATGTGTTAGAAGTAAAAGTGGTAAAAATTTGTGTGTTCCTTCTCAGAACTACTGTCCCCAATTCAAGAGAAAGTCAAGCCTATGGAGGTTTTCAGAACTTTCAGGAAGTGTTATCTTTAAGGGGAGAAAGTGTTCTGTTCTTTGTCTTGCTTTCTATATATATTTTTGTACATTACTATATAATATGCATATATATATGTATGTCTTAGTTACTGCTGTAGTAATGTGAAGAGACACCATGACCAAGACAACTCTTATAAAAGAAAGCATTTAATTGAGGACTTGCTAATAGTTTTAGAGGGCTGGTCAATACTCATTATGGCAGGAAGCACACAGGCATAACGCTGGAACAGTAGCTGAGAGCTTTACAGCCTGATCCACAGGAGCAGGCAGAGAGAAATTAAGCTACCTCTATAATTTATTTATATGTATGCATAGAACAAGCGTAGAAATATGCACACACATATATATATATGTGTATATAATTATATATATAATATGTATATATATATATATATATTATATACACAAGCAGCTTCCCCTTAGCTAATAAAACCACAACACCACTTCAGCAGCGTCCTTCTCTCATCCCTCTATGGCCATCAACTCCATTTCTCTTCTCTCCAGAAGCAGTTACTACCCTGGATTTTGTAAATTCTTTCTTTATCAAATGAACTTGTTTTGAGAGTTTTGACAATTTTTTTCTATAAAGGAACACTATATTACATATTCCTTCACTCCAGGATTCTGTCCCTTAATATTATGTTAATGAGATTTATAGCTGTTGTTGAGTATAATTGAACCATATTCTTTGTTAATTGGTTCATAGAATTGACATAATTTTTATATGATGTTTTTATATTTGCTACTGAATGTTTGTACATTTGTTTAAGATATTGCTAATATTATGATTAGAGTTTAAGTTTATATATTTTCAGCTTCATGATTACATATCTTCTCTTTTTTGACAAGTTTTGTTTTTTGTTTAATCAAACAAAAATAATGATGAAGCTTAAGTGTTATGTTAGCAAAACTATATTTTAATTCTCTGTAACTGTCAATTTGCATATATTATCATAAAATTTATAGTGAAATTCATGGTTTTAAATATTAATGATATACTATGTGATAGTTCAACAAATATATAGCCTGAGTTCAGAAAGAACTAAAAATGGGGAGCTTATTTAACAGTAAGTCTCAGAGGCCGAAAACATTTTAGTCCTAGCTAAGATTGTAGGAAGGCTGCAAGCCTCCCGGACTAGGCCTAGGTTAGAAGACATAGGCAGTAAAACTTGGAGATAACAATTACATCTCGAGAATAAATGTTGCTTTTATACAACTAGACCAAGCCAAGAAGAATATCTACACAATGTATTATTGTCAAGATGTCAAAAATATAAAATGGGGAAACATTAAAAACTAGAAGAGATTAAAAACCAATTCACATACAAGGCAAAATATTTCATTTCCATCAGATCTCTTGTCTGCAGTCCTAAAGCAGAGGAAAGCAGAAAATGATAAATTTCAGTCCCTGAAATTATACAATTGTCAACCAAGATGGCTATAAGTAGTAAACATATCTATTGAAATTGATAAAGAGGTAAGAATAATTAGCACAAAGTAGTGTTCAATTAATGGCAACCAAGCTAGTACTGGCTAACATAGGGGTAGGTTTAGGGACTGTCCACAAACTCTTACAGGAAATCAGCCTTTAGATTTCTGCCTATTCTTGGGCTCCATATAGAAAAACTCAGCACTGATATCCAAGTCTTGTGTGCTCATGTCCCCTTCCCCAGGGGGTAATATCTGTATCTCCCCTCCACTAGTTAAGTTTTGAGGAGTAGTATTAGAAGCAGTTAGCTACAAGATTGACACAATCGCACTGTCTCTGTCCTTGAGAATTCCCCTTTAGTTAAGGTTATAGGAATCAGCCTGGCACTGAGCTAATTCTCGTGGGCCTGAGGCTTGGATTCAAGTCTATGGAAGTTAGAACTTAACTCTCTCTCCTTTCCTCTGGTACAGATCTTCACTCTCCAAGCTTTTCTGCTCAGGGTTGGGAGACAGATGAGGACAGGGTTTTCTTTGTGCCTTCAGTTCCGTATTATAGTTGTTGTTCAACTAAAATAATGAACAGTTGTCTTGTTAACCAAAGCTATTAGGGGTAAAATCTGTATTTCAGCAGCCATAACATGGCAACTATCCAATGAAAAAGACAATACTGCAAACCAAAAAAAGGAGATGTATTCAATGTGGCCATGGTGGGAAGAAGAGCAAACAGATTCGTTGAGTCTGGCTCTAAGTCCATATTCAAGATCCTAACATGAATGTGGGGTTCAAGTAAATGTTAAGAGCCTTGTTTAAGCTGTCTGCTCACTGTGTGGCTACCCAACCTTACTTGTAGTCTATTGTTTCATGATACTGATAGCCACAAAGAGAAACATGGGAATTTAGAAAATCCATATCACTGCCAAACTGGTTATGTTGTCACATTTCTGCCTTAGGTCTTTTGGAGAGCCATAATAGCTGTTTAGACTGAAGTGTCTGTGTAAAGACCACTGCTGAAGGATGTCACTCAGACATAGCCACCAACGTATCCCAAATATAACATTTCTGAAAGAGTTTTTTCATATATGTGCCATAGGAGTGTGCTCGATTTATGTGTGTTCTGAGCTCTTGTCATTGAATATCTGAACTGGTAGATTTTAAGTTGCAAATTTTTTTCACTTTTTATAGAGCTTTTTATCCCAGATTTAAGAAACATTTTGCATCCATTTCATGAAACTGTTTTCCTTTGTTATAGCCTACACATGCTTGGGTTTTGACAATCAAGTATGATACATGATACTGGCATTCATCTTGGTAGGGAAAAGATGACCCACTGTCACTTTGCTTTTATCTGATTGACTCTTCCAGGCCGGCTTTAACTGAGCTTTCCTCTCTGGTTTACGATGCTATCTTTATTAAGCTAGTTAGATTCTGAATGTGGAGGAACCCCTGGATTTCATTGAATCAGTAGGTCATTGCTTAATGACCTTATTACTTTATAGTAAACATATGCCTGTCAAAGTAAATCCTTCCATTATTGTTCTTCCTTAACATTGTATTGGCTACTTCTTCCATATACATCTTATATGTAGAGGTATGTTGTTTAATGTACAATACAAATGAACATTATCTTTTACTTCTAAGATATACCTTCATTTTGGTTAACAATGTTATGACATTTTCTTTACATTTTAGTTGAATTGTGTAAGTTTCATGTTGATTTTTTTTAATTATTTATTTTTATTTCATGTGCATTGATGTTTTCCTGTGGTTATGTCTGTGTGAAGGTGTTGAATACCCTGAAATGGGAGTGGCAGAGAGTTGTGAGCTGCCACATGGACAGGTGCTGGGAATTAAACCTGAGTCCTCCAGAAGAGCAGCTCCTGCTCTTAACCACTGAGCCATCTCTCCAGCCCCAGCTTCATATCGTTTTAAAAATCTTATCCTAAGAGATACTACTTCCTTTAAAATGGACACTTTTTTTCAATTGAAGAAAATTGATAAAATTTAAATATGAATCATTTATATTTCTTCTGTTTTTATATGTCCCAAGTTAGGTCCTGTTGCCAGGCATGGCTGCATGCCCTTCCCTCTACTTAGGGTTGGGGCTTCCTCTCTCCCAGAGACTCACTATAGAGACCAGACTTTTTGTTCCCTCATGAGTTGCCCTTTTTTCCCACGTCCCAGACCTCTCTCCATCACCCCCCCCCCCGCTGCACACACTCTCCCGTCCCCTCTCTCCCCATGCTGCTTCCAATGAACCTACATTTATATATATTTAGCTTCTTCACAATTAGTTCACTCTGATTATTTAGTCAATCATGCCACATTACACAATTATTGATAGCTCCTTCTTGCTATTTTAATATTATTTCTGTTGGGTACAAAGGCCCCAGCCCCTGCCTAACCTGACCCCAAAATGGCAGTGCTGGTGACAATTTCCTAAACAGAAGGACTTTGTTCAGGTAATCAGAAGCGTTGTTATCAGGTAAACAAATCTAAAGTGGGGAAAGAGGTTCTGTTTACTAGAAAAGCAGTGCTGCCTTTTCTGTCATTTTGTTCTTCTCTCTACCCCCATCCCACACCATAGATGGCCTTGGCAATTTGATACCCATAAACATTTCTCTCTAACTATGGAGGAGTTGGGTAGTTTCTCTGCATCATCACTATTCATTTCCTTCTTTCTGCTAACATTTAAACTAACCTGTTCACTGAACTTTAGAAATTAGATCACACTACTGTAACTTAATTAAAATAAAATTTGACTTTATCTAGGATGGTCGAAAGAAATCAATAGTGAATAAGTTCTTTATAGTGTCTCAACAATTCTTATGTATCTCAAAGTTGGTTTTGGCTATTCTCAACTTTATATACAGGAAAAAATGCATGCATTCTTGAGTTGTTCTGTTTGTTGTGAGTTTGAGTTATCAAGACTCTACTACTGTAGTTTATTGATGTTGGATTGTTTTGTACACATATGTGACACACAGTTGTATGAATATTCTTCATGTATCTGATTATATAAAATTAACTTGCCATTTATTTAAAATATTAAAACTATTTTGGGACTATGATGATGTTAGCTTCTTACAAATAACTTTGTTTTTATGTCTAGTGGCAAGCCATATTCATAAAAATAATTTTAGATGCTTTTAAGTTATATTTTACAACCAAGATATCTCAGTTAGTCCTTATTTCCCACCTATACCTATTTTAGAAAAGTTCTCTACAGCTTTTACTTACTCTTTCATCTAGAGCAGATGCTTACTGAACTGATACAGCATTATTTGTTCACTAATTTTAATATTTTGTCCAAAGGCTGCACTCTGCTCATGAGTCTTTAAGAAATCTGGACATACCTCAAAATATACATGGTATTTCACTCTCTTTACCATTAGATAATGTTCTGGGGGTGTTTGGTTGGTTGGTTTGGTTCCTATTTTTGTTTTTGTTTTTGTTTTTCATTTTTATAATGTTTGGACCTGGGAAAGCATTGTAGCGGTGATCTATCTGCCTAGCAAGTAAAATGTATTGCTTGTTTGTTGGTCTCATATAGCTCTTATAGCCCAGGCTTTCCTTGAACTGCTCTGCCTACCTCTACCTGTATGGGCATAACAGGCATTTGCATTTACTACCCCAATGGCCAAAAATTTAAAAAAAAAAAAAGAAAGAAAATATTTCTTGATATCTATGCTTTAAAATTCAGAGGAATTGTTTATTTTATGACATTATTAATGTACAAATAGTATTATATTTTTTATAATTTTCTAAAAACACTACCCACTCAGCTAAGATGAATGAATAAATAGTTGCATATTTCAATTTTGCATCATTTATTATTCATACATAACCTTCTAAACTTCATTTTACTTTTTTCGTCAATCTTTATCAAAAGAATTTCCAAGTATTTTTTTTCTACTGAACTTCTATTTCTATCAAATGCCAACAATGGAACTTTTTACCGACTTCCATCTACTTGATTGCTTTTTTAAACCCCTTTCACTACTTATCTCTCTTTACTAAAGAAAATTCATTGTTGAACTTAATCAGATACAGGTTTGACTTTAAATTTAAAACTGGAAAGAACAGTATTAAGGCAGAACACTTAAAGAAAGCTTGGTGAGTGCGCAAAGGAAATGGAAGCTGAAAGGGCCTGGAAGAAGACTTCAAATGTGAGAATAATAGGTTTACTACACAGTCTAAAGCTTAAAGGGATGTCTAGGGCTGAGTTTAACAGATCAAGCCTCAATGAAAGAGCAGCCCACAGTTTACATGAAAATTGACAGAAGATAGCAATCTAAGACGGCAAAGAAATTCACGTAAACTTGCATATAGGCATAAAGCCTCCTCAGTGTGCACTGTGATAGACATGCTGATATTTATCAAACGCCTTTTGTGACTAAATCACATACCAAATCCAGGGATTTTATTTTCTGGTTTAAATATGAAATAGCCAATTACTGTGGGCTGCAGTCATAAATCAGTCTCAGTGTGTTAGTATAATTGTATTGTGACTAATATAAATATTATACAGTTACATGAATTTGCAACCAAACATATTCAACTAATCATCACTGCCCATGCAGAAATCCCAAATCCTCACTTTACAGGGAATAAGAGGTAATTTATTCTGTTGCCAAATATGAGTGACCTTGACCAAAGAATAGAGTCAGGATTCCTCAAATACCATATCACAATTAAGTAACAGTTTCTGAAGACTTATAACAAAGAGATTCATAAATCAAGACACTTTTCAAATATAATGATGGAAAGTCATTGGGTAGACAGATTATAGCAAAGAAAGAAAACCCCAGCTACAGTCTTAAGATATTGTTTGAGGACGCTTTTAACTTGTTGGAAGCTACAGGTCCACTTGAATATTTTAAAGGATATTTGGAATAGTCACATCCCCAGATAGATGATAAATGGCTGTTAAAATCATTAGTCTTACCCAGATGTGAGCCCACACGCTATAATAATGACTGGTCTAACAAGATATGCACATTTGTACAATTGTGTCAAGATGACCCTGAAAGTAAGCAACCACTTTAATAGGATTTTAAAGCCCATTCCACATGACAAAATATGTGCCTGCTACCTTAAATTGTGTATAAATCTTATGGATATATAGAAAGTAGGACCTAGGGGGAAGTCTAATACTACAATTCTTCTAAATGGCCATATTAATAAACTGCCTCCTAAGTTCTTATCTTTATACCCATAGATTAGTGCATCTCTAACCCTTCAGAGAAATGTCTTTTTGTAGCAGATGACAATTAATTTAGAGACCCACAGCTAACTAGTCAGCATGCAGAAATCAAAAGACTATGGAGTTCCCAGCCTTAAGCAGTACATCTGTATCACAGCCTCTGCCTCTAAGGCTTGGTGATCATCACAGAAGGAGGGATGGGCAGAATTTAAGAGCAAGATGTAGTGGACATCTGCAGTGAAACAGCATTGGGGGACATGTCAGTGATGCTGTGTATGTGAACCCACAATAACTGTGACGGCATCCTCCAGGCTTGCACCAGCTCAAACCAGCCAGAATCCTAACCTGGATAAAGAGCTACCCATACAACCTAACAACATGCAAAATCTTCACTGGTTTATCTGGAGGTAAGGGGCAAGTGTGTCTACTACAATCCGTAAGTGAAAAACGTTACTCACTTGCAATAGCTTGTGAACCTATAGCCGTCTTGTTCCTCCTAATTGGAAGCATACACATTCTATAAGGCAAGAGTGTGCACAGGCAATTCATATCAGCTTCACTAGGCAAAGTGAGAAAAATGATCTGTGATTACTCTTGCAGCAAGTGTTTGCTGTGCTTTGTAAACAGTCCCGGGATTTAGAAAGCTCTGCGGCTCTAGACACCACGTGTCTCATGAGCCCTGCTGGTTTATCACCAGTCCTGCTCCTTAGCCTCAGGCATTCCTGAGAAAGGAATATTATCTCGAAGCTTTTTCTTTTAGTGCTTAAAACTCATCGCATAAAATGCCAGGTTTTGAAACATGGTTTCGTATTGTTCATACTCTCTACTAGTGTAATATAGATATTTCTAGATGTTCTTATTTCTGCCTGCAGAGCAAATATTTTTTTTCTATAAAGTTCTTTCATTTGTTTTCATAAAAGTCCTTTTCCAAAAGAACTGATGATAAAAGTTTAAAGTTCTGTCTGCACTTAACATTTTACAACTGAGTGTGGAAAGGCAGCACTTCTTAGCGGTGGATTCCCTGCTTCCCTGTGGGCTGACTTTACCTCCCACCCTCGGCTGCATATAAGGAGCTGAGTGGAGCACTGTTTTTGTGGCTTCACATTTATTTTAATGCATCTTTCCTATAATCATATAATCATATCATTTATGTTCTTTCCTTTGAGCAATTAACTAGCCTCCACCACTGTTGGCCTTTTTTTTTTTTTTTTTTTTCATTGCCTAACTTCTAAATCTCACATAGCCTATTTGGGGATGTTAGCATTTTTGTCTGATGTTTTTCTTCATATTCTCTTTTGAGTTGCTTCCTTCTTATGTCACTCTCCTTGCCAGCTCCTATCTTTAACCCGTTTTTGAGATCTGTAAGTAATATAACTCGTAGATCATTTGTATTTTACTTGAAACTGTTTCATTAAAACTTCATAATAAAGCTATGTTTTGTTTTCAGATTATTTTTCAGCTGAGGTTATATATACAATATTTCACTAGTCCTTCCAGAAATCTCTTGGAGTCTCATATTATATATGTATACATGGCACAAAATATAAGGCGATACACCCAGAAATCATAAAGCACATGGTTGCATATTTATAACTGAATTTAGTGATTCTTTTTCCAATTTGAATTATGAAATGAGTTATGCTGGGCTTGACATAATTCTCCTGTGATGAAATTCATTGTTTAACACACTTATGAGATTGTGTGAACAAATGTAAATGAATAGGAGATCTGGCTAACACCCTGACATGCCAAGTTGCTAACAAATTTTCTTAAATGCATATTCTTCTGCCTGTTCACAACTGGGAAGAATTCTACTCTTGTTACCTACTTCTTGACTGTGCATAACTGGACAGAATTCTACTCTTGTTACCTACTGCTTGACTTTAAAGTTGGAGGAAATATTTGTGGGTGTTTATTGCAAATATATACTCAGCAATATTCCTTACTTTTAATGTGGAATTTGAGTGTCAAAGAAATCATTTGCCGATAGAATGATTAGCTTAGTCAAAATGAACACTCAGTTAGAGCCTTCTAGCATTAGAGACAGATGTCTGGCCATCAAAGTGTCATTTTTATAAGACATATCTTGTATAACTGTTCTATTCTCCACTGTATGATGAGCTTAAACTTTCCTGATAAAATTTTTTTTCTGATAAGTAGACGTTCCTTATGAATTTCTATAACAGCCTCATGAAGGCTCGCTTAAATACAATGTGGTTTAATCAGGCAAGGCTTGAATATTCACAAAGAAGATGACCTTATTGAGTGTCAGAAGAGGGGAGCTCTGGTTGGTGGAAGTGGTTTCTGTGTGCTGAACGAACGTCTACAGCGTTCAGATCATAACCTTCCTTGCTTTGGGCAGTGGGAATCAATTGCACAGAGTTTGCAGTTTAAATTCCACTGCTATCAAATTGCTGTAATTTTTTTTTCTTTCAAGCAGAGGTCTGCACTTGCAGTGAACATTAGAAGGTTGAAAGTGTGGCACTGGCCAGTCCAGTCTACAGGGATTTTTTGTTGTTGTTGTTTCAATAAAACTGGGCTCTTTACTACATAGACAGTTGTCATAAAATCATACCAAAATAAATGCATAGTGAAGACGTTGGGGCTCTCGTAATATTCGTAAAAGGAATAGAGATGGGGAATACAAGCCACTTAAATAATGAAAAAAACTTTATAAGATGAATTTTTGTTGAAATAGAATTTGAAATGAACTCTGAGAAACATATGCCAGTTGCTTATATTAAGTTAGGTTTCCAGTACTCGTGATATTAACCTATATGCTTTGATACTGAAATTTTCCTGGAGATTGAGAAGAATAGTGAATAGCTTCAGATCAATCGGATCAATTCCCCGGCCACACTCCTCCTGCCAGTGATAGGATAGGAATGAGGAGCTAAGCCTGATTTTAATAGTTTGTACAGGCATATGCTAGTGGCAAGAGCAATACAGAATATGTTATTCTTAAAAGATACCCGGAAGATTTTTATAAAACTTAACCATCCCCATGGTTACCCAGCAAGTTAGAGATCATTGCTTTCTGGTAAATTATGACAAAGTCTTTTAAAATGCAATGTTTTGTGATAGACAATAACTTTTCTAGAACAGCTGAACAAATGCCAGAAGTAGATTCTCCACATACTGATATTTAATTGAATTGCCACTTAGAAAGATACTGTGAATTAATTACTACTATGCTATATACCTTTGAATCTTGAAAAATATTTTACGCTTGTAAATTATGCATGACTGTATTTTGATTCTGTGATAATTTTACAATATTCTCTTTGAGGGATGCAGTTTCATTTAGACCACAGCCTTGAGAAAAAAAAATTCCAAAACGTATCTGAATTTGAGTTTAATTAAATTCCTTATCTTTCTTATTTAAAAGTCCTAATGCAAGATGTTATAATCTTTCTTCTCATCACCAACAGGTAAGCACATGGCAGACACTGACTTGTGCATAACAGGAACCAGTCGTTTTCATAAGCTGAGGGCTAGAACATAAACCTGTGGCGTCTAACATTCCCAAAACTCCATATACCTCCTAAAATTTGTTACATTGGTAAGTTGGGCTTAGCATCGTTTTTTAGAATTATCAACTTCCTATAAAACACGTTCTTATAGTTATTGGAAAATGCATACCCTGCCCTCTATGAACAAAATCAATGTTCCTAAGCCCTACAGAAAAGCAGTCCAAGAAAAATTGAGTGATCTCTTTATGAAATGGTGCTTTTACTATGGCAGACCATTTTTACATTTGATTGATTTTATTTATAATTTTCTCTGGAAAAGGAATTGTTCTCCTTAAATCAAGACAAGGTCAGCTGAGCCCCACAGGTTAGTTCCAGGTGGCATATAAGGCAGTAAGTAGGGATGAGTATAGTTAAAATAATGTTAGTGCCTCAACTTTCTATACCTGGCTCTATATTATTTTAAGGGCCAGCATCACTTTCACACTAATAGTTCTCCTGTGATCTGATGTCTCTGAAAAGAAGTAAAAGCAAAAGCTAGGTAATAAAATACTACTTCCTCCTTAAAATGGGCTTTGGATTCCCACAGACATTAAATAAACAACAGAGCATGATTTTATTACGAGACCAAGAGGAAACATCAATTTCAATTAAACAAACCAGCTACTGTTCTATGATTTTGTTTCTATACATCTTCCTGTTGTAACTTTATATTGCTTTTAAAGAATATCTTCAGGACCTTTCCAAAAAATGTAGAATCGATGCAAAGTGTACCATGACAATCAGTCAGGACGATCAGCAGAAGTGAGAATTTATAGTAATTATAAGAAATTATGACTAGCTATAAGTTGGAAATTTATATAAGACACAGTGAGTAAACTTTCACCAGGATTGCTTCTGCTGTACCAGCTAAAAAGAACACATTTCTTGGGATGTGCAATAGCCTTTAAACACGGTCTACTTCTGAGTGAACCTTTTAACTAAGTAGGTGTCACTATGTTTCTATGGGTTCACTTATACTTTGATTTATTTCTGTTTTTTTTTCATCTAAATTTTTTTCATTAATTTATTCTTGTTACATCTCAATGGTTATCCCATCCCTTGTATCCTCCCATTTTCCCCTTATTCCCCTCCCCTATGATTGTTCCTGAAGGGGATTACCTCCCCCTGTATATGCTTATAGGGTATCAAGTCTCTTCTCAGTAACCTGCTGTCCTTCCTCTGAGTGCCACCAGGTTTCCCCCTCCAGGGGACATGGTCAAATGTGAGGCACCAGAGTATGTGAGAAAGTCATATCCCACTCTCCACTCTACTGTGGAGAATGTTCTGTCCATTGGCTAGATCAGGGGAGGGGTTTAAAGTTTACCACCTGGATTGCCCTTGGCTGGTGCCTTAGTTTGAGTGGGACCCTGGGGCCCAAATCTGCCTATCATAATGTTCTACTCGTAGGTTTCTAGGACCTTCTGGATCCTTCTACTTTGCTATTCTCCCGTGCTTCTCTCATCTAGAGTCCCAAAAGGATGTCCTCCACTCTGTCTCAGTTTCCTGGTAAGTTAAGGCTTTCCTGGGATGCCCCTTGGGCTAGTATGCTGATATAAGTGAGTATATACCATTTAACTCTTTCTGCTTCTGGGTTAACTCACAGATTATGATCATTTCTAGCTCAATCCATTTATTCACAAATTTCGGGAATTTCTTGTTTTAATAGCTGAGTAGTATTCCATAGTGTATATGTACCACAGTTTCTTTATCCATTCTTCTACTGAGGGACACTTAGGCTGTTTCCATGTTCTGGCTATTATGAATAAGGCTGCTATGAACATGGTTGAGCAAATTTTCTTGTTGTGTGCTGGAGCATCTTCTGGGTATATTCCAAGGAGTAGAATAGCTAGGTCTTGAGGAAGCCCTATTTCCAGTTTTCTGAGATAGCACCAGATAGATTTCCAAAGTGACTGTACTAGTTTGCATTCTCTCCAGCAATGAAGGAGTGTTCCTCTCTCCCCACATCCTCGCCAGCATGTGGTGTCGCTTGAATTTTTGATCTTAGCCATTCTGATGGGTGTAAGATAGAATCTCAGAGTTGTTTTCATTTGCATTTCCCTGATGACTAAGGAGGTTGAGCATTTCTTTAAGTGTTTCTCAGCCATTTGATATTCCTCTTTTGAGAATTCTCTGTTTAGTTCCAAGCCCCATTTCTCAATTGGGTTATTTGGTTTGGTGGTGTTTAGTTTCTTGAGTTCTTTATATATTTTGGATATTAGACCTTTGTCAGATGTAGGTTTGTGAAGATCTTTTCCCAGTCTGTAGGTGGTAGCTTTGTTCTCTTGACAGTGTCTCCAGCCTTACAGAAGCTTCTAAGCCTCCTGAGGTCCCATTTGTTAATTGTTGACATTGAGGCCTGGTCTGTTGGTGTTCTGTTCAGGAAGTTGTCTCCTGTGCCAATATATTCCAGGCTCTTCCCCACTTTTTCTTCTAAGTGACTTAGTGTCTCTGGTTTTATGTTTGGGTCTTTGATCCACTTGGATTTGAGTTTTGTGCAAGGTGACAATATGGGTCCGGTTGCATTTTTTTACACATCGACCTCCAGTTAGACCAGCACCATTTGTTGAAGATGCTATCCCTTTTCCATCGAATGGATTTGGCTTCTTTGTCGAAAATCAAATGTCCATATGTGTGTGGATTCATATCTGGATCTTTGATTCGATTCCACTGATCAACCAGCCTGTTGCTGTGCCAGTACCATGCTGTTTTAATTACTATTGCTTTATAGTACAGTTTGAGATCAGGTATGGAGATTCCTCCAGAGCATCTTTTATTGTACAAGATTGTTTTCACTATTCTGGGTTTTTTGTTTTTCCATATGAAGTTCAGAATTGAACTCACAATGTCTTTAAAAAATTGTGTATATATTTTGATAGGGATTGCATTGAATCTGTAGATTGCTTTTGATAGGATGGCCATTTTTACTATGTTAATTCTCCCGATCCATGAGCAAGGAAGATCATTCCATCTTCTCATGTCATCCTCAATCTCTTTCTTCAGAGTTTTGAAATTTTTTTCAAACAAGTCCTTCACTTGCTTAGTTAGAGTAACTCCTAAGTACTTTATATTGCTTGTGGCTAATGTGAAGGATGTGGTTTTCCTAATTTCTTCCTCTGCAAGCTTGTCATTTGTGTATATGAAGGCTACAGACTTGTTTGAGTTAATTTTGTATCCAGCCAATTTGCTGAAGGTGTTTATCAGCTGTAGGAGTTCTCTGGTGGAATTTTGAGGGTCACTTATGTAGACTATCATATCATCTGCAAATAGGGATCATTTGACTTCTTCCTTTCCCATTTGAATACCCTTGATCTCCTTTTGTTGTCTTATTGCTCTGGCTAGAACTTCGAGGACTATATTGAAGAGATATGGAGAGAGTGGGCAGCCTTGCCTTGTTCCCGATTTTAGAGGAATTTCCTTGAGTATCTCACCATTTACTTTGATTTTGGCTATTGGCTTGCTGTATATAGCCTTTATTATGTTGAGGAAAGTGCCTTGTATCCCCAATCTCTCTAAAACTTTAAACATGAATGGGTGTTGGATTTTATAACATGCCTTCTCTGCATCTAAAGAGATGATCATGTGGTTTTTTGTTTTCAGTTTGTTTATATGGTGGATTACATTGATGGATTTCCGTATATTAAACCATCCCTGCATTCCTGGAATGAAGCCTACTTGGTCATGATGAATGATATCTTTGACGTGTTCTTGTATTCGTTTTGCAAGTATTTTATTTAGTATTTTTGCATCGATGTTCATCAGAGAAATTGGTCTGAAATTCTCTTTCTTTGTTGAGTCTTTGTGAGATTTAGGTATCAATGTGACTATGGCCTTATAGAATGAATTTGGTAACATTCCATCCATTTCTATCTTTTGGAGTAGCTTGAAGACTATCGGTATTAGCTCGCCCTTGAGGGTCTGGTAGAATTCTGCACTGAAACTATCTGGCCCTGGGCTTTTTTTGGTTGGAGACTATCAATGATTGCTTCAATTTCTGTAGGGGAAATGGGACTATTTAGCTTGTTTATCTGTTCTTCACTCAACTTTGGCAAGTGAAATTGATCTATAAAATCATCCATTTCCTTTAGATTTTCAAATTTTGTGGCATATATGCCTTCAAAGTAGGATCTTATGATTCTTTGTATTTCTTCAGTGTCTGTTGTTATGTCTCCCTTTTCATTTCTGATTTTGTTGATTTCAATACTGTCTCTCTGCCTTTTAGTTAGTTTGGCTAATAGTCTGTCTATCTTGTTGACTTTATCAAAGAACCAGCTCTTGGTTTTGTTGATTCTTTGGACTGTTTTCTTAGTTTCTAATTTGTTAATTTCACCCCTGAGTTTGATTATTTCCAGACGTCTACTCCTTTTGGGTGTTTCTGCTTCTTTTTTTTCTAGGGCTTCCAGTTGTGTCGCTAAGATGCTATGTGCGATGTTTCCAATTTCTGTTTAAAGGCACTTAGTGCTATGAATTTTCCTCTTGGCACTGCTTTCAATGTATCCCACAAATCTGGGTACGTTGTTCCTTTAATTTCATTGAATTTCAGAAGCTCCTTGATTTCTTTCTTTATTTCTTCCCTGGCCCAGGTGTCATTTAGCAGAGAGTTGTTTAATTTCCACGTACATGTAGACTTTTTGTTATTTCTGTTGTTGTTGAATTGCAGCCTAAGCCCATGATTATCTGAAAGGATACAAGGTATTATTTCAATCCTCTTGTATCTGTTGAGGCTTGCTTTGTGACCTATGATGTGATCAATTTTGGAGAAGGTTCCATGGGGTGCAGAGAAGAAGGTATATTCTTTCTTGTTTAGGTCAAAGGTTCTATAGATATCTGTTAGATCCATTTGACCCATGGCATTGGTTAATGGTGTTATTTCTCGGTTTAGTTTCTGTTTCAACGACTTATCCTTCAGTGAGAGTGGGGTGTTGAAGTTTCCCACTATTATTGTGTGGGGATCGTTGTGTGGTTTAAGCAGATCTTTTACAAATGTGGGTGCCCTTGTATTGGGAGCTAGATGTTCAGAATTGTGATGTCATCTTGGTTGACTTTACCTTTGATGAGTATGAAGTGTCCTTCCACATCCCTTTTGATTAATTTTGGTTGAAAGTCTATTTTGTTTGATATTAAAGTGGCTATGCCTGCTTGCTTCTTGCAACCATTTGCTTGGAATATTTTTTTCCAACTTTTTACCCTGAGGTAATGCCTATCGTTATGGGTGAGATGTGTTTCTTGAATGCAGAAGAATGTTGGATCTTATTTATGCACCCATTCAGTAAGTCTGTGTCCTTTTATTGGAGAATTGAGACCATTGATGTTGAGAGATATTAATGACCAGTGACTGTTAAGAGTCTTAATTTTGATGTTGTTGCCTGTCAAGCGTTTGTGTAGTTGTGTTTTAGCCATGGTATAGTTATCTATTTCTTGAGTAGTTTTGGTTGTAGCTTGACCCTTTGGAATGGAGTTTTCCTTCTAGTACCTTCTGTAAAGCTGGATTTGTGGATAGGTATTGTTTGAATTTGTTTTTGTCATGGGATATTTTGTTTTCTCCATCAATGGTTATTGATAGTTTAGTTTTGCTGGGTAAAGTAGTCTGGCCTGGCATCTGTGGTCTCTTAGGGTTTGCAGGATCTCTGTCCAGGCCCTTCTGGCTTTGATGGTCTCTGCTGAGAAGTCGGGTGTAATTCTGATAGGTTTGCCATTAAATGTTATTTGGCCCTTTTCCCTTGCAGCTTTTAATATTTTTTCTTTCTTCTGTATGTTTTGTGTTTTGATTATTATGTGACGGGCAGTTTTTCTTTTCTGGTCTATTCTATTTAGTGTTCTGTAGGCCTCTTGTATGTTTATAGGCATCTCTTTCTTTAGATTGGGTAAATTTTCTTCTATGATTTTATTGAGAATAGTTTCTGGGCCTTGCAGACTGATATCTTCTCTTTTTTCTATGCCTATTATCCTCAGATTTCTTCTTTTCATGGTGTCCTTAATTTCTTGGATGTTTTGTGTCAGGAGTTTTCCAGATTTGCCATTTTCCTTAATTGTTGCTTCGAGATCTGTGATTTTATCTTCGAGACCTGAGATTCGTTCTTCCATCTCTTGGATTCTGTTAGAAAAGCTCACCTTTGTGTTGCTCACCTTCTCTGTGGTCTCACGTTCTCGTTTTTCTTCTGTGTGTGTGTTTATCATTGAATCCATTTTTGTCTTCAGATCTTGAAATGATTTTTTGATTTCTTTCATCTGATTGTTTGTATACGCCTGAATTTCTTCCATTGCCTCTTTATAGGTCTTCAGAGCTTGAACCGTTTTATTTATTTCTTTCATCTGGTTGTTTGCATTTTTCTGAAATTTTTCCAGTTCCACTCTATGTGCTTCTTTTATGTCTCTCACCTGTTTGGCTGCAGCCTCCTGCATTTGATTACGAATTTTATTTGTTTCCTCCATTAATATCCTAATTACTAAGGATTTGAGGTCATTTTCTCATATTTCCATTGCATTTGAGTTCTCTGGGTTGTTTTCTTTGGGATACCTGGAAACTGGAGACGCCATGTTGTTTTGGTTTTTTTTTGTGTGTGTATGCTTTTACACTGTCCTTTAGACATCTTGGTGTCTTTGTTTTTGTTGGGTAGCTTCCAGAGTTGGATGGAGGGAGTCTGATGATAGATTCACTTGTTTTCTCATGACTTCCATAGGCTGAAAGCTCTCATACTTCACTAGTGTGGATGGCAGGAGGTTAGCCCTGTCGTTTTGGACTCTCACAGCCAGTGATCCTCAGCTCCCCTGTGCTGCGGGTCATGCAATCGTTCTGGGTCTCTGGATAAGTGTTGGCTCAGGTCAAGGTATCCACAGCCTTCTGGGTTCCCTGCCAAGTCCAGCCAGGGACACTGGGCCCGAACCACGCGCCGAGCTCAGCTAAATTCTCAGGGCCTGAACTGTCTGCCAAGCTCAGCTAGGGATTCTGGGCCCAAAATGCACACAGGGTCCAGCCAGAATTTTTGGTCTAGGACTGGGCACCAAGCTCAGCCAGGGGCTTTTGGCCCAAAGTGTGTGCTGTGGTCAGTTATTGACTCAGGGCCCGAACTGTCTGCCAAGCTCAGCCAGGAATTCTGGATTCAAACTGCACACTGTGTCCAAGCAGAGTCTTAGAGCCGGGACTTTGCCAAAAGTTCCTCTAGAGTCTCTGGGCCCAATCTGTCTGCCAAGCACAATTAGGGACTCAGGCCCCAAGCTCCACCCAAGTCTCTGGGGTGGAATTGTGCACCGAACTCAGCCAGGGACTCTGGACTCACACTACACGCTGAATTCAGCCCGGGACTCCGGGCCTATACTGCGTGAATAGTCCAGACAGAGTCTTGGAGCCGCCGAGCCTGTGCGCACAGCTCAACTAGAGTCTCTGGGTCCAATCTGCCCAGCAAGTCCAGCTAGGGCCTCTGGGCTGAATCTACATGCTGACCTCAGCCTGCATCAGCGCCCTAGAACTGCCTGCTGAGCTGAGCTAATGTCTTGCTCAGAACTGCTCATTGAGGTGAGCTGGTGCCTAGGGTGGAACTGAGCGCTCCACCCAGCCTGGGTCACAGCAAGAGAACTGAGGCTGCGCTGAGCGGATGCCTAGGGTGGAACTGAGCATTCTGCCCAGCCTGTGTCACAGCAGGTGAACTGCGGCTGCGCTGAGGTGGCGCCTCCGGTGGAACTGAGCATTCTGCCCCGCCTGTGTCACAGCAAGAGAACTGTGGCTGCACTGAGCTGGTGCCTAGGGTAGAAATGAGCACTCTGCCCAGCCTGCATCACAGCAGGAGAACTGGGGCTGCTCTGAGCAAGCGCCTAGGGTGGAACTGAGTGCTCCGCCCAGCCTGTGTCACAGCAGGGGATCTGTGGCTGTGCTGGGCTAGTGCCTAGGGCAGAATTGCTTGCTGAACTGAGCCAGCATCTCCACGGCACTACGTACTGAGCTAAACCCAGGACTCTGGTGCTGAACTGTCCGCCAAGTCCAGTTTGGGTCACAAGGCACCATGCAACCCAAATCCTGTCCAGAGTCCCCTCTCCCACAGCAACTCTCACACTAATCACCTCCACCAGAAGGCTCAGAGCTGCAAACTTCATCCACTGCTGCTGCTGACACTGGTGCCACTGGTGCTGCCACTGCTGATGCTGCCTCTGCCACTGCTGCTCCGATCTGAGAAAATCCACGCTCCTCCCATGTGCAGGGGCATGCAGGTCCTCTGCACCCTGGTCCCTCCAAACCATGGAGCACTCCTGCTGTCATGGTGTGGGGACCTTGGTGTTCCTGGCTCAGAAATCTGTGCAATTTCCTGAATTGTTCACTAGAGCTTCCAAACATGATCCACTCTGCTCGCCGCCATCTTGGATCCCTGATTTATTTCTTGAATGATATCAAGACATACGCTATGATCATCTACAGCATATGAAAAGAAAAGGAAACTTTACATACAGTTCACATTATGATATGTATGTAAACTTACAATGAAATTCCTTAGATTATAAAAACTGTTCATTAGGTGTAGTGAAATAGAGAAAAATTAAAGCACAGTGAATCTCAATCCTGAGAATGTATATATTGTAATGAATTTAATAATTATATATATAACATATCTACAAAATACATATTCTAGCCTTCCACTGTGAAAATGAACCCAAGCAAAAGATAAGCACTCATTTCTTCGTGCTGTCAGTCGTTCATGCATTTATTCATCCACTGAAGAACACAGCACAACAAAAATTCTAGGTTCAGAATTGCCTTTATTTGTGACTTCCCTGTCAAGGATTAGTTTTCTTCAAGGATGCAGCCACAGAGACAGTGTACATATTCACAGAAGCTAGCTTTATACTCATGCACATACTGACAACATTAGGTGGAACTCAGAACCTGTGTTTGCTTGCTTGGTTATTTTAAAGAAAACACATGAAAGAGAAAAGTGGGACTAAAGAGAAAATGGGGGAGGAATTGGAGAGTAGGAAAAGGTAATTGATTTGATCAAAATCCATTACATACTTATATGCAATTCTTGAAGAATGAAAAAAGCTTTGATCTAAATTACTCAATATCTTCCTTTAAACAATTGTTTTAACTTGTATCTAACAACGATAAAAATGAGATTTTAACTTGGGTGTTATACAAATGCCAATTAAGTTGAATATAGTTAATATTGACACATACAAAATCATTAATGTACTTTATACTGATTGTGGTAGTTTCAATAAGAATGGTCCCATAGATTCATGTGTTTGGATGTTTGAAAGGCATATGCCTTTCAAGGAAACTGGAAAAATCATGTTGGGTCACACTATGTATTCATTTTCAGAGTTATCTTGCAAGAATGACAGTATAATGACATTGCTCATCAGTAGAATATGAATGAAAGGGGGCATATTTGCCATGTCAAGGTGATCAGCCATTGAGGATGGCAAAAACATAGTGGGTAGGAACACTTTCTACTTTCACAGATGAGTTGTCCTTATAGTGGTCCTATTAGGATGTGTGTGGTCTTTTGGAGTGGATGTGGCCTTGTTGAAGAAAGTGTGTCACTGTGGTGGCTGGCTTGGCGGGCTTGTATGTGGATCAGGCTGTAAAACTCTCAGCTCCTTCTCCAGAATCATGTAAGCCTGCATACTGCCACCCTTCCCACCATGATGATAATGGACTAAAATTCTTAAACTGTAAACCAACTTAAATTGAATGTTTTCTTTTATAGAAGTTGCCATGGTCATGCATGGTGTCTCTTCACAGCAATAAAACGCTAAAAGACACTGATATTTATTTTGTCTTTTATGGTTAAATGATAATATTATTTTTCACCCAGCCTAGGAAAAAAAAATACTCTCTTTTACTGTTGCTTTAAATGTTTTCCCCACCTCTGGGTTCATGTTGTCTCATTTTCATGATCTTCTTCTTACCATTGTAAAATTCTATATTTAGTCTGATTTTGGTCCTTCCCAATCTCAGCACTTTCTTAATTTTGCATCTGGAATTATTTGAGTTTTACTCTGAGATACTGTGGTATTTTGGTTTTAAAAAAAAACCAAAAGATTATTCCAATGTATGCTCCTTTTTCAATATCAGAAAATACCTGATACATGTCAGACACTATTCAATATTTTAAGATACCTCAAATAATGCATGCAACCACAGACAGAGTGGACAAAACCTAAAATCCACCTCCTAGATGTTTTTATGTGTCAAACTTGTATATCGTTGTTTTAAAATCACCTAACAAATGAACACTGAAATGCATAGCTGATCATATCATACAATATGTCATAATCAAGGAACAATCTTAAAGCAGAGAAAGAAAGCTTTTTCATTTCAAGGAAACCAGAAAAATCATGAAGGGTCACACTGTGTATTAATTTCTCAGAGTCTCTTGCAAGAATGGCTGGCAGGGAATAGTTCCAAAACTGTTCAAGTCACCTGAATGAAAAGCTGTGATTCCATAATCCTTATACAGCAACTTCTCGGGAATCCAGTAGCATTGCATGTTGATTGTTTGAATATATTTTGATGATGTCATTTCAAGACTTTTTAATTAAAGCACTTGCTTAGTATGAAAATCCCCAAAATTTTATATTTGGTTACACTTATTAACAAAACAGTATACACATTATTAATTTTCAGCAATGCTTACTGTTCTTTCTAACTTAAGCGTTAACTTAAGGTAAAAGTATTTGTGTTTGGTGACTCTGTGGTACTCAGCAATAGACAATGCATAAAGGACTGAATGACAGCGTATTCATAAAGGCAGACATCAACCCTGCTTTGGCCGATAGGCTGTAACTTGCAGAACTATGTTCTAAACCATGACACGGGGATAATAATGATGTATAGGAAGGCAGCTCTCCATGTTATGTGGTGGAGAACACCATAGTAAAACTGTTGAAAGACAAAGCACACAGCTGTGAGCTAGATAATCGCCCAGAAGTGAGTTTTGAAATCAGAGCATTCGTGTTGCTGTGCGAGGCTGCATAAGTCTAACAAAGCAAGTGGAAAAAAGGAGCTAGACAGAATGAAACTGGGTCACCCACCCAGGAAAGCAGAGAGAATAAGAGACAGCTGAGGAACTGGAGAAGGTGCAGAGCTTCTGCTCCCAGCAAAAAGTCACATGTTAATTAGTAGTGCTCAACAAAGAGGTAGAAAATAGTCTCGCTTGTGAAAAGTGAGTCTGGTGTCACAAGCCAGAGTCAGGGCAAGGCCTGCACGGGCATTCCTTTAGCAAGACCAGTGCTTTAAGACAGAGAAAGCAAAATAGAATTGTCTGGAAGGAGATTAGCAGCACCTGAGAGGTTTTAGGACCTCTATCATATCACTAAAGAAACAGAAAAGCATTAGCAAGAAAGATCAAGACTCTGAAAGTGAGGGGAGTCAGCGCAGAAAGGAAAAAGCCAAAAGCAAAGACCTCTGAGCATCTTCCCAGAAACCTGTAGTGCATATTTATGAACCATTCTGGCACAGTCACAGCCTCAGCATTGCCTACCACCCAGATTTCAATTACTACAGAGAAGACACAATGAACATGATGCCGCAGCACTGCACAATCCAGCCTCTCTTTGTTCATCTCAGCAACTGTGGCAAGCAGACACAAAGAAAACCTTCCAGAAATTCAGACAGATACCAAGGAGCCTGAGGCTGTGAGGAAATAACTACTGCAAAGACTAAACCCACAATAAACTTGATGATACTGGGGAAAAAATAAGGCAGATAACACCGTACACTGCAGGAAGGGATTTCCAAATGCAATCTCTTAAAGAGATAAGCACTCAGGTAAGTGTTTAGAGACAGATCCATCTCAGGCATTCATCTGAAGGAGACCAACTATGTAATAAGAGAATGTGACTTAAAATACAAACAAAAGTTCAAACAACAACCAAAAGCCTAAGCATGTATTATTTGGAGAGAAATAAGATCAGAAGCAAAGGAAAATTACTTTGTAATAATTAGTTAATTCAAAGGGGCAAAACTTGTGTTACACAACATTCAAAGAGATGTAAAATTTGAAAATTAACAATCCCTCTCTATTACCTAAGTTAACCAACTAAACAGCTAAATAAAAATGCTACACTATAATCCACTGGATAGAGAAAATAGGACCATTAAAATATAAATCATGTAAGATTGATTGAACATGAAAAAAGTAAAATCATTAAAATAGAGACCTGCTGCCAAAATCCCTAAAAATATTGTTTGCAACTTAAATATGTTGCAACATAAATATGAAAACAAAAAACAAGCAAGCACTCAAAAGAAGGAAGGACCAGTGTAGCCAAAACAGTGAGCTCTAACTACTGTGAAAGGCTTTGTCTCTAAAAATAAAATGGGGATCACCAGAGTAAGACAATGACATCAGCCTCTGGCCTGCAGGCATATACATAAGAATGCACTTATACATTCACACACATGCGTATACTACTACTAATAATAACAGGAAGTAAAAAAAGAATAAGAGGGAACGGGAAGGAGGAGAAGAAGAGGAGAAGAGGAAGAAGAAAATGAAGAAGAAGAAGAAGAAGAAATAATATTGGAAGAAGGGAAATAAAACACAAGTATTAACTGCTGTTCAGTACATGTAACAGAATATGCAATGACATTAAACCCACACTCATAAAATAAACGTAAATAGACTTATACTAGCCCATTAAAAGAAAATGCAATTTCAGTTTTGAATACATACGTAAATGCATGGCGGCCACAAATTAATTACATGAGCAATATGATCATATGAGTTTACTAATGTGTCATTTCCAATATATTACTACCAACTCAATACACTTTGGACATAATTGAGTTTGGTTTTTTTTTTTTTTTTTTTTTTTTTTGCCTGTCTCTGTGAGATTCAGTTTTTATATGTATTTTGTCTCTCCATTAGTACCTAGCAATCAAAAGTATTGTCTGTTTCTTTGTAATCTAAGAATATATCAACTTTTTTTCTGTCATTAAAAGTCATATAACCTTCTTCTTCAGTAGTATCTATATGCCCATACTGGTATGCAATAATTCTAAACTTTTAGCAAAGAAGATTACAGTATGCCCAGTTTTACAATAGTAAGCTAGCACCATTTCTATATAAAGTACAGCAGTTTACCCACAGGCATAATCAAAGAGCGTCAGCTGCCATTCACATCTGCATCTGCGAAAGTTGCATACATCGCGGTATTTGGGATGGATTATTGTTACAGTGAGCTTTGGACCATGGTTGCTACACCAATCACAGTTATGTGATGGCAACATCAGCGTAGTGATCACAAAGGGTTGGTAACACCAGTGCTTTCCAGTTACCATTCAGAGGAGAGACTTAGAAGCTTCTAAAGAGGAATACATGAAGAAAAAAAAACAAAACCATGCAAGGACTCATGCAACACACTTACTGGGGACTAGGCTTCTACTTCCTATTGCAAGCAAGTGTGCAAGAAAGCAAATGGAAAGTACCCTTTAAATTTGAGCTCTAAAATCTTTGAGATAGAAAGCCACACATGAGTGAATACAACTTGAACAGACTGCAACACAAGAATGGAGAAAGACATTGATTTGCTCTTACACACAGAGGACCACGGAGAAGAGAAAGGCTGGCATAGGATGCAAACAGCTGCCTTTGGTCTCCCTGTGACTCAGGTGCTACTGATTCTGCAAGAATATTAAAGGGAAGCACAACCGCAGCAGCCAAATGCTTTCTAGAAGGGACAACAGGATTTCCTATCGGAGGTGGTGGGTGGCTGAGCCTCCATGGCGCCCTTGCTAAGCTCCAGCTCCTTGCAGACCAATCGCCCAAGGTTAACCTCCCACATCTCCACTGTGGCAATTTCTACAGATATTCCGTTTCATTTTCAGGGTTAATGAGATAAAAGTGTCAGCATTTTTCTCCTTCTCTGGACATGAATAAGTAACTCTCCTTGGCTAAGTGTTTCTTCACATTGACTCCAATGGTAATGTAAGTGTCAGGACACAGAGTAGCGGCAGCATTGGGGAGATCTGGGCAGGGATCGAGCTCTGTTTGATGAAAGCCTGATGGCTTCCTGTAGTCTCGGAGGAAATCAGTGGCGTGTCAGTGATATGGAATGAGATAGCTAATGAACTTGTCAGTGCAGCTGCCAGACAAACATGAAGGTTTCCAGGAAGCTGCCTGCTGTCTGACACACACAGATGAGGGTTTTGATTTTTTTTTTCCCGGGATTGAAGCAACATAACTGTTTGAGTTAACACTATTTGCAGTGCATCTTTGGTACATAAGGTTACTGAGGTAAGAAAAATAATTGAGTCAGGGTACTTTAGGTAAAGCTAACAGGAAACTGTCCATGTGCCACAACTAACATTGTAAAAGTGCCACCTAATTTCTTCACCTATTACTTACTGTGCTATTTTCACATAATTTATTTACACAGTGGAGGTTATTTCTTCTGTTACCTGTTCATTTTTTATTGAAAAAAGCCAAAAATTTTCTTTTTAATTTTTTTATTTACATTCAGAAGTTTATTTTTTTTCCTTTAATTTATTCTTTTTACATCTCAGTGGTTATCCCATCCCTTGTATCCTCCCATTCTTCCCTCCCTCCCATTTTCCCCTTATTTCCCTCCCCTATGACTGTTCCTGAGGGGGATTACCTCCCCCTGTATATGCTCATAGGGTATCAAGTCTCTTCTTGGTAACCTGCTGTCCTTCCTCTGAGTGCCACCAGGTCTCCCCCTCCAGGGGACATGGTCAAAGGTGAGGCACCAGAGTATGTGAGAAAGTCATATCCCACTCTCCACTCTACTGTGGAGAATGTTCTGTCCATTGGCTAGATCTGGGTAGGGGTTTAAGGTTTGCAGTCTTGTGTCTGATTGATATGTTAAAATTCCTAACTTCTGAGTCATATATATATATTTTTTTTTATTGGTTTTTTGAGACAGGGTTTCTCTGTGTTATCTTACCTATACTGGACTCATTTTGTAGACCAGGCTGGCCTCAAACTCACAGGGATCCTCCTGTCTCTTACTCTCAAGTGCTGGGATTAAAGGGGGTGTGCCACCACGCCTGGCCTAAGTTTTATAAAACCCTTTAGAGGTTTGGCTCATTTTCCCCAGTGTTTACAGATAATCTGTATGGTCATAAACCATACAGTGACTTTAAAGAACCGAATTTTCACATTGTGTGAAAATATCTCTCAGCAAAGATATGTCTCCCTTTAAGAAGACTGAAAAATCTACAGAAAAAAAAACAAAACAAAACAGAAAGGTTGAAGAGAAGGATAAATGAGTAAGTGATAGGGCCAGCACCAGTGTGTAGGCCAGAGAACACTGTCAAAGGACACCTGTAATCTGAGCGCATCTACGTTGTTGTATAAAGCAAAACCACTCCTGCTTTCTAGAACCTCTTCCTTTTCTGTTCAGGGATTGTCTTAGACATCAGGGGCCACCCACTTCTTTCTGTAATAAGCCAGATAGTGACTGCTTTAGGCTTTTACAAGACATATGATAATTGCTGTGACTACCTAACTGTGGTAATATCAAAGTAGCTGTGTGTAAACAAATGTACAAATATGTAAATTATCTAAACTAATGGATGTCACCAACTTATAGTAAACCTTCATGTATACACAATAAAATTTGAGTTTCATTTGTTAAAAAAAATAAAAATAAAAATAAATAAATAAATAATATATAAAACAAAACAATCCCTTTATAAACATATATCAAAATAGCTACAGAGTTACCAGAAGGAAAGCTTCTCTTCTGAGTCGGTGTAAAGTGATTATCATTCTCTCAGGCTGGTTACCTTTTCACTCTGTTTTTTTTTAATTTTTTATTAATTTATTCTTGTTATATCTCAATGGTAATCCCATCCCTTGTATCCTCCCATTCCTCCCTCCCTCCCATTTTCCCCTTATTCCCCTCCCCTATGACTGTTCCTGAGGGGGATTTCCAACCTCTGTATATGCTCATAGGGTATCAAGTCTCTTTTTGGTAACCTGCTGTCCTTCTTCTAAGTGCCACCAGGTCTCCCCCTCCAGGGGACATGGACCAATATGAGGCACCAGAGTTCATGTGAAAGTCAGACCCCACTCTCCACTCTACTGTGGAGAATGTTCTGACCATTGGCTAGATCTGGGTAGGGGTTTAAAGTTTATCACCTGTATTGTCCTTGGCTGGTGCCTTAGTTTGAGCGGGACCCCTGGGCCCAAATCTGCCTCTCATAATGTTCGACTTGTAGGTTTCAAGGACCCTCTGGATTCTTCTACTTTGCTATTCTTCCATGCTTCTCTCATCTAGAGTCACAATAGGATGTCCTCCCCTCTGTCCCAGTTTCCTGGTAAGTGAAGCTTTTCACTCGGTTGATAGCAAGAAGTGGATCTGAGAAATGCCTCTTAGCAAAGTGGAACTTGCTGTGATGGAAACAGAATCCCACTCTGTGTGCTAACTGTACAATGACTTAGGCTCTCTGTATCATATTTCTCCTGGATCTTAAATGATGCATAATTGTTTATGAGTGAACACAGAATATTAATATGAGTTAACATAGAATATTTAAATTGTTACCTAATAGAGAACAAATTTTATAAAATATATTTTTCAGTGATTAAAGAATAGGTAAAACGCATTCTCAACTAAGTTGAATGCTATCCTAAAAACAAAGGAGTGACAATAACCTCAATAGAAACTTTCTTGTATATTATATGTAAACACATTTTGGAGGCTTTATAACAAATAAAATCAAATATACATTGGCAAAAACTGAATTCCTTATGTAACATGAGCATATGTGTGAGTATATATGCATTTATTTTGTTTTTCTTTGCTTTACTTCACCCTGAGCAGTGGTTTTCCCAGTTCCTTTTGTTTAAAAATAATGAAATTATTGTTGATACTCTGGTAATCTCCGTGCTAGGAACCACCCATGCTGACATGGAGCCAGTCGGTACATTTTCCTCTGAAGCAGAGGGCTGACTAGTGGAAGTCCTGTAAAGATAGCCTAGCAATGTCTCTGCTTGCCTGGGGTGATGGACAGTGATGCAGTCAGGGAATACCAATGAGAAACAATAACAGTATTTACAAAATATCTGTGGAGACTTTTTTCTTGCTGAATCATGCCTGGCTTGTTCTATATATTACATTCCAAAGTGAATATAGTTTCCTGATGGTTTAAAATCCCACAACATATTCTGAATATATTTTGTTACGTCAGACCTTAGAGATCAAGATTTGCATTGTTCTACTTTCTGTAATATACTTAGAAATACAATATTTGAGGTCAAGGCTAATCAAAATTCTCACTAGAATACTTTTATTCCTCTCTCTAATCAATTTCATTTTCTTTCTAGATACCTTAAGGTTTGTTTTTACAAATAAATTCTTTAGCAAGAATTTTTTTCTAGTTTTTGGGATTCACATAATTAAAATATAAATGTTCAGATAAACATAAGAAGCCTTCTTTGACCAACTCTTTCATAAGACTCCCCGGGCAACACCCCAAAGTTTGCCTTTGAGTCTCAGCATCTGCTTTGATCCCCTGTTTGGTAGAGTCTTTCAGAGGACCACTATGGCAGGCTCCCTTCCTGTTCCTTCTCTTCAACATCTGCCAGGGGTCTATTCTATTCTATTTGCCTTCTGTATGATAATTCACCATCCTCCCTAGGGTCCTCCATGTTATTTAGCTTCTTTAGGTCTGTGTACTGTAGTGTGGTTATCCTGTATTGTGTGGCTAATATCCACTTATAAGTGGGTATATAATATGGGTGTCTTTCTGGGACTGGGTTACCTCACTCAGGATGAACTTTTCTAGTTCCATCCATTTGACTGCACATTTCAAGATTTCCTTGTTTTTAATTGCTGAATAATATCCCAATTTGTAAATGTACCATTTTCGTTATCCATTCTTTAGTTGAGGGAGATCTAGGTTGTTGTCAGATCTTGGCTATTATGAACAAAGCTGCTATGAATATAGTTGAGCAAATGTCCTTGTTATACAGTGGAGCATCTTTTAGGCATATGCCCAGGAGTGGTACAGCTCTGGGTCTTGAGGTAGCACTATTCCTAATTTTCTGAGAAAGTGCCAGACTGTTTTTCAAGTGGTTATACAAGTTTGCACTGCCACCAGCAGTGGAGGAGTGTTCCTCTTTCTCCATATCCTCACCAGCATGTGCTGTCACTTGAGTTTTTTTTATCTTAGCCATTCTGACAAAAAGATGAAAACACATCCTAGTGGAATAGATGACAGGAAATAATCAAACTAAGGTCTGAAATCAATATAATAGGAAAAAAAGAGAACAGTACAATCAATAAAATAAGAAATCGGTTCTTTGAGAAAATTGGCAAGATAGACAAATTTTTATCCAAACTAACTGAAAGACAGAGAAAGAATATTAAAAGTAATAAAACCAGAAATGAATGGGGAATATAACTATAGACACCAGAGAAATCCAAATAATCATTAGATCAAAAACCTCGACTCCACAAAATTGTAAAACTTAAAAGAAATGGGCATTTTATTAATAGAACCACTTACCAAAGTTAAATCAAGAACAGAGTGACCATTTAAATAGATTAATATGCCTAAGAAAACAGAAGCACTCATTAAAAGTTTCCCTACCTCCTCCATAAACCAAAGATACATGAGCTAATACCAATACTCCTCAGATCATTTCAGAAAATAGAAACAGAAGGAACTTTGTCAAATTAATTTTTTGAGGCAACAGTCACCTGAATACCAAGCCACACAAAGACTCAACAAAGAAAATGAATTTTAGACCAATTTCATTCATGAACATTGATGCAAAAATACTCAATAAAAGATTCACAAACTGAATTTGAGAACACATTAAAAAAATCATGCACCATGATCAAGAATGCTTCATTCCAGAAATGCAGGGATGATTCAACATACTAAAATCTGTCAATGTACTCCACCATATAAACAAACTGAAAGAAAAAACACATGATCTTCTCATTGGATACGGAAAAATCTTCTGACAAAATCCTACATCCATCATGATAAAAGTCTTAGGGAGTAGGGAAAAAGGAAACATACCTAAATACCAAAAAAGCAGGCAATATACAGTAAGCCAATAGCCAACATCAAATTAAATAAAGATAAATTTAAAGCAATTCCACTAAAATCAGAGACAAGACAAAGCTGTCCATTCTCTCTGTGTCTCTTCAATATAGAACATGAAGTTCTAGCTAGCACAAAACAAAACAAAACAAAAAACCCAGAAAACAAACCAAAACCATTATGGCGTATATATACGTTTAATCCCAGCACTCAGGAGGCAGAGACAGGAGTATCTCTGTGAGCTTAGGCTAGCCTGGTCTACAAAGTGAGTCCAGGAGAGCAAGTGATGCTACACAGAGAAACCCTGTCTCAAAAAAAAAAACAAACAAAAAGGAAAAATAGAAGAGATCAAGGGGATACACCTAGAAAGGATTAAGTTGAAGTAACATTATTTGCAAATGATATGGTAGTATACATAAGCTACCCAAAAAAGTCAACCAGGGATCTTCTACAGCTAACAAATGCATTCACTGAAGTGGATGAATGAAAGATTGTTCACAAAAGTAAGTGGCCTCCTATATACAAATGACAAACAGGCTGAAAAGAAAACATGGAGACAACACCCTTCCCAATAGCCACCAACAATATAAAATATATTGGGGTAAGTGTAACCAGACAAGTTAAAGACCTATATGACAAGAGCTTCGTGTCTTTACAGAAAGAAATTGAAGAAGATATCAGAAGATGGAAAGTTCTCCCATGCCCATGGATCAGTATGATTAATAGTAAAATTGGCCATCTTACCAGAAGGAATCTACACATTCAACACATTCCTATCAACATTCTGAAAAAAAAATTTATAGAGCTTGAAAGAAAAATACACAACTTCATATAAACAAACAAGACAAAGCAAAAAACAGGAAAGATAAAAATCCTATACAATTAAAAAAAAAAAGCAAAAACTTCTGGAGGTATCACCATCCCTGGTTTCAAACTGTAATACAGAACTATATTAATTCTTGAAAATTGCATAGGACTGGCATAAAAGCAGGTAGGTTGATCAGCGAGATCAAATTGAAGACTCAGATGCAAATCCACAGACCTATGGACACCTAGTTCTCTATAAAGCCAGAATTATACAATGGTAAAAAGAAAGCATTGTCAACAAATGATGTGGGTCTAATTGGAAGTTAGCATGTAGAAGACTGCAAATAGATCCACATCTATCACCCTGCACAAAACTCAAGTCCAAGTGGATCAAATGTCTCGTACTCTAGATACATTGAAGCTGATAGAAACAAAGGAAAGAATAGCTTTGAATGTGTTGGTATAGGAGACAACTTTCTAAGCAGAACACAAATAGTACAGGGACTAAGATCAACAATTTAAAAATGAGACCACATGGTACTGAAAAGCCTCTGTAAGGCAAAGGACACCATCAATAAAACAAAATATCAACCTACAGGATGGAAAAAGATTTTCACCAATCCCACATCTAACAGGGGGATAAATTTCAAAATATATACAGAACTCAAGAAAGTAGGTATGAACAAATCAAATAATCCAATTGAAAATGGGGTTCAGACCTAAACAAAATTATCAACAGAGGAATCTCAAATGGCTGAGGAATATTTAAAGAAATATTCAATATGCTTAGACACTAGCAAATCAAAATGACCCTTAGATTTAATATTACACCTGTCAGAATGGTTAAGATAAAAAACACATGTGACAACACATGCTAGCAAGGATGTGGAGCAAGGAGAACACTCCTCAATTGCTGCTGGTAGGAGAGAAAATTTGTATAGCCACTTTGAAAATCATTTTGGAGGTTTCTCAAAAACTTGGGCTTGTATTTCAGCCTACAACAAGGACACTTGCTCAATTGTGTTCATAGCAGCTTCATTCATAATACCCAGAAACTGGAAACAACCAAGCTATCCCTCAATCAAACAACACAAAGAAAATATGGTCCATTTACACATGGAGTATTACTTTGCTGTTAAAAAAAATAACAAACATATCTGGCAAATGGGTGGAACAAGAAAAGTGAGGTAACTTAGACCCAGAAAGTCAAACATGGCATATACTCATTTATAAGTGGATTATTGGGGGTTGGTCTAGTGATATGTATTATATAGTAATTACTAGCCCCCAATATCTAATTGCTGCCCTGAGGAGCACATTCTCATGTACCCCAAGTATTGTTGTATAACCTTGCCTTCCTGATTGACCAATAAAAGCCAACACATAGGCAGGGCTGGAGAAAGGTAGGCATGGCAAAGGTTTGAGGGCTTTTGGGACAGAGAGAATTCTTGGGAAAAATCAGACAGGTATCAAAAGGAGCAAGAAGGAGGATGATCACCGTGGAACAGACAATAGCCACATGGGCCTAGAGGAGGAACATCCAAGTTCCACATGAATGAAATGGCGCAGGTGAGCAGCCTTAGCAAGTATTTGGGGATTATGGATGAGAGGTAACCAAAGAGAAACTATTAGAAGTAGATGACATGTAATGGAGGTTAGGATATAGTGGAAGGTAGCTTAGGAGTTAATATCTGCCATGCTCCAGGTGATAAGGAAGGCTGTTCTAAAACAAATCTTGTCTCTGTGTCTATATTGATCAAGAAATCAGGTTATATAGTACTGCCATAATAATTATAAGCCTAAAAACAAACACTTTATTAGGCCATATCACCAAACTAACAGTGGCAGTGGGATATTATCCATAAAGTAAAGATAGCCATGCTATAATCCACAGACTCAGAGAAGCTAAGTAACAAAGATAAGTCAATGGAGATAACTTGTGAACCTCCTTGGGAAAGAAAAATACAATAGATATCATGGAGGACTGAGAGGAGGAGGGGATGGAAACTGGAGAGATCAGGTGGGGGTGGAGATGAGGGACAGTGAACTGGAAGAGACAGCTAGAACCGGGAGGATATTTCAGGGGAAAGCTAGAAACTAGTGCAGTAGAAACTCCCCAGAATCTACAAGGGAGACCATGATGAAGACTTCTAGTAAGGGGTGATATAAAGTCTGAACTGGCCATTTTATATAACCAGGCAAGACTTCCAATGAAGGGCTTGGGACACGAACCCAGCCTCAAAACCTTTGGTGTACAATTTCTCCTGCCTACAAGATGTGCTGTGGTAAAGGTAACACAGAAATTGGGTGAGCAGTCAACCAATATCTGGTCCAGCTTGAAGCCCATTCTATGAGAGGGAGCCTGCCCCTGACATGCCCTGGAGGGCCAGTAAATAGAGGCTGGATAGCACAGATACCTATAATAGAAATATGACCTGAAAAACAAGTCAATGAAATGATTCCTAAAGAGATTCTGCTATACTTTAGTCAGGAGCCTAGCATTCTCGTCAACAGAGAGGGTTTATCCAGCAACTATTGCAAACAGATGCCGAGACCCACAGGCAAACACTAAGAGTAGTCTAGGGAATCCTGCAAAGGAGGATGAGGAAGGATTTCAGGAGCCAGAGGGGTCAAGGACACCACAAAAAAACTCACAGAATCAACTAACCTGGGCTCATAGGGATTCACAGAGACTGAATGTACAATCAAGGAGCCTGCGTGGGTCTAACCCTAGGCCCTCTGCATATATGTTATGGTTGTGTAGCTTGGTCCTCTTGTGAGACTCTTAATATTGGGAATACAGACTGTCTCTGACTCTTTGCCTACTTTTGGGATGCATTTCCTCCCCTAGCTGTTGCCTCCTTTGGCCTTAAAAGGGGTAGGTGCCTAGTGTTACTGCAACTTGATGTGTCGTGTTTGCTTGACATCCCTTAGAAGGCTGTTCTTTTCTGAATGGAAACGGGGGAGGAGTGGATCAGAGGATGGAGATGGTGTCAGGGAGACTGGGAGAAGGGAAGTTGTAGTTGGGATATAATATATGAGAAAATAATAAATTTAATTTTTTTATTTTTTTTTTAAATGTACTCACTTTACATCCCAATCACAAGCCTCTACCTCATCTTCTCCTGGTCCCATTCTCCCTCCCTCTTCCATACATGCCCCCTCACTTAGTCCTCAGAGAGGGGGACACCCCTTCTCCTATCAAATGACTCTAGTCTACCAAGTCTCATCAGGACTGCCTGCATCCTATTTCTCTGTGGCCTGATAAGGCACCCAGACAGGGGGGAAGTGACCAAAATGAAGGCAACAGAGTCCATTATAGTGGCAGCCCATTCTCCTCTTACTAGGGAACCCTTAGGGAGACTGAGATGCCTACAGGCTACATCTGAGCAGGTATCCTAGGTCCTCTCAATGCATGGTCCTTGTTTGGTGCATCAGTTTCTACGGGCTCCCATTGGCCCAGATTTGTTGGCTCTGTTGTACTCCCTGTGGAGTTCCTGTTCTCTCTGGGTCCTTCTACCGCTCATTCTCCCATAAGACTCCCTGCCCAAAGTTTTGTTGTGAAACTGAGCTTCTGCTTTGATGTCCTGCTATATGGAGTCTTTCAGAGGACTTCTATGGTAGGATCCCATGCTGCCCCCTCACTTCAACAGCTTCCAGTATCTATTCTATTTGCCCTTCTGAATGAGAATTAAACAACTTCCCTAGAGTTCTTGTTACTTAGCTTCTTTATGTCCATGGATGGTAATATGGTTATCCTCTATATCTAATATCTGCTCATATCTAATATCTAATATATCTAATATCTGCTTATAGCTAAGTATATACTATGTATGTCCTTGTGGGTCTGGGTTACTTCACTCAGGATGATCTTTTCCAGCTCCATCCATTTGACTGCAAATTTAATGATACCCTTGTTTTGGATAGCTGAATAGTATTCCATTGTATGGCTGTACCAACATCTGTATTCATTCTAGTTTCTGGCTATTAGAAATAAAACTGGTATAAACATAGTTGAACAAATGTATACTGTATGGTAGAACATCTTTTGGTTATATACCCAGGAGTGGTACAGTTGTTAAGGTAGAGTTGTTCCCAGTTTTCTGAGAAAGTGGCAGATTGTGGTTGTTCAAGTTTTCACTCACACCAGCAATGGAAGAGTGTTGTCCATGCTCCACATCCTCACCAGCATGTGATGTCACTTTGTGTGATCAGAGGATGAAGAAGGGGTCAGAGAGACTGGGGGAAGAGAAGGGAAGGGAAACTGTGGTCCAGATATAATATATGAGAAAAGAATAAAGTTAACTTTAAAAAATAAGAATGAAAACATATGTAAAGGAAGCCTTCTAGCTTTTACTAGAATAGATTTTTAAATGGGGGAATAGACATAATTGTGAAACTACAAAATATCAAGAACATAGGCCATCTTAACAATCATAAGCATGGAAATCAGTTTTTGCATACAACAGCAATGTGTTTCATCAAAGAAAATTCTAACACTGAACTTCACTAACATTGGAACTATCTGGTGGTGAAGGCCCATGTGCCCTCTTGAGGCTGATGCAAAAAGGATTACATGTAAAAACCCTGTCTGGACAAATTATATCCTGTCCCAAAAGGTTTGATGAAAGATATGAACTTCTGAGTGCATTCTTAAATGTTCTAAGCTCATAAAAGGAAGTCTGTACATCACCAGCATGTAAGTTAGGAGAAGAAAAACAAACTGTAGACAAGAGGAAATGTTTGCAAAACACTGATCATGTATGTAACTTCTATCCCAAAGAATGTAAAATGTTTAATTCAAATAGAATTATATTTTTTTCACCACTCACTTTTCTCTTCACTCCTGACAGTTGCCATCTCTTGATCTCTTTCTATGGCTCCTTCACACTCAATTTGACATCCTCTTGTATTTTGGTTATGATTATTTCATACACAAATAAATGTACATATTTATGGTCATATGCAAGTAAAAAAAACTCTGATATGTCTGCTTTTACTGTCTATGTGTCAATTTGGCAACTAATAAAGGAGCTATCCCTAAGAGAGGTTATTAACTTTATCCCCACAGTCAGTAGTTCCCTGCAGTTCTTTGTCAAAGACTGAGATCACATCAAATTTTCCTCTAACAGGCACATTTATATGACAGATCCTGTATCTATGTCTCAGAGAATTTGAACAAGAAAGGAAGAAGGATCATAAGAGCCAGAAATCTACAAAGCCGGCTGTGAAGCTATCCATATTAGCAATAGCTATATAAACAAAATTAGAACAATGCTTTAAAAATGGTTTAAAATGTAACTAAGAACTGGAAGAATAATTCAGGGGTTGAGAGCACTGTTGTTCTTGCAGAGCAGCTCAGTTCACGGCCCCCACATCTGGTGACTCAACCTTTTGTAGCTTCAGCCCCAGGTAAATCAAAAATCTTTTTCTTGATTCTACGGTTACGTGTACCAGATCATATGTGCATACACACACGATAAAATAAATATTTTTCAAAATTTCAACAGCAATATATGGAAAAAGATGTAAGTAAAAATTTACCTCAAGATATGAGGATGGTAAATAAGTGTTAAAGAAGATGCTGAACATCAAATAGGAAATTTAAAAAATAATGAGGTAACACTGAAGTGGCTAAAATATAATGTATTGACAATGCTGTATTCTGATGGGTATGTGGAACGGTAACCTCTCATTCATTATTAATAACAATATATTTTAGAATAGAGTCTGACAGTCTTTTGACACAGTCATACCATATAGCCAACAGCCATGGCCTCTAACACAGTCATACAATATAGCCTACCAGCCATGGCCTCCGAATCTACCCAGGTCACTATTTTACACATCAATGTTAGAAGATAGATGCTTAGATCAGTTGCACTTTATTACCAAGACTTGAAATATCTTCCAAATTATAAGATATTTTTCACTAAGTGGACAAACAAAATTTAGTGTACCCATGAAATAGAATTCAAAGATAGAAATGCCTGAGGTCTGAAGATGCAACTATTTGTTAGAGCACACACAATTAAGAAGTGTAAGGCCTTGAATTTGATTTCCAGGACCAAAAAAAGAAAAAAAAAGGCAATCAATCAAAGGAAGTACAGGGAGAACGATTAAGTTTATAATGCCAGCTGGACGAGAACAAGGCAAGAAGCCAGAGTGCTCCTTGATCCTGACTGTATGGTGTTCAAGAAAATGTAAAGCCATAAAGTCAGTGAGAAGACCAACTGAAAGAGAAAAGGAGTACTTTGCCAAAATAATAAACTAAACTAAACTTCCTCCACTTGGTAAGGAGTATCTACATGAGTCATACAGACGAATATACAATACACAAATATATATATACTCAAAGGTGGACAGTTTAATACTTCATTGTTTAATTCAGGAATAAGATCATGATGCCCTCTTTCAACATCTGTACTTAGTAGAGTATTGGTGGTCATGAAGTAGGCATAAAAAGGAGAGGTAAAATTCAAGGTGTCTGTAGTCACAGACAATATGACCTTAAATGGTCGAAAAATATGGTAGAACTTGCCAAGATAGTAATATTGTTATAAAATGAAATCCTATCTACCTGTCCCTCTGTGTGTGTTTGTGTTTGTGTGTATATGTGTGTCTGTCTGTCTGTCAGTTAGTCTCTCTGTCTCTTTCTGTCTCTCTCTGTGTTTCTTTCTCTGTAAATTATGGCTGTAGGTCTCCACATCTTTTCCACTTCCTGTTCATCAGGGTTCCGTGACCTCTGGGCAGAGTATTGATGGGGACATCCCATTAGATGTGTATGTTTTAAAGCCCCTCTCTCCTATCTCCCTCCCCCCTTTCTCTCTAATTTATGTTTGTTGGTCTCCACTTCTGCTACAATGTGTTGCAAAGCTTCTCTGATGCTGACAAAATAAGTCACTACTGTATGAGCATAGTAGAATATTATTAGCAGTTATTTTATTGATACATTTTTAAGACCAGTACTGTTTTGTTTTAGCCTATGTCTCTAGGCTATGTAGTCACTGGTTGTTATTCATCTAAATAGTATTTGGGTCCTATCTCTTGGAGCAGTCCCTAAGTCAAGTCAGACATTAATTGGAAACTCTCATAAGTTTGGTGCCACCATTGACCTAGCATGTGGGCAGGATATCATAGGTCAACAATTTTGTGGCTGGGTTGGTGTTCACATTTCTCTTTTAGTAGCTTGCATGGTATCTTATGTACCAAAGCTACTATAATGTAAGGGTGAAGGCTCCATGTAGACATTAGCACAGCTTCTCCACTTTCAATGAATGTGTTGTATGAGTACTGTCCTCAGAATTGGGGCCATGTTTTCAGTTTGCGGAGAGCAACCCATTGTCTTGGCAACAGCCCATGTTCTTCAGGGGTTTTCATGCAACACTCTTGTCTAACAACTCAATTAAGTGCAACAGAGTCCAGTACTGGAAGCGTTATTTGGTAACAAAATTTGTCAGTTGGGACCCTATCTCTCATTCTTAGAAGATTTCATTACGTTCATGTTCATATACTTTAGGGAGTTTACACTATACCAGGTTTCCAGAGTATTCCCCAACTGGCCCTCAGTAACAGCTATCTCAAACTACATTTCTTCCCTCAATCCTATCTCCTCTCCCCCTCCCCCTCCTGTCTCCTCTAGCACTCATGCACCCATGAAATCTATTTCATTATCGCCTCACAGGGAGGCCCATGTATTTCTCCTAATACCATCCTCCATACCTAAGGCCTCTGATTCTACAGACTGTTGGTTGATTATAATTTATTTAATAAGTAATAGCCACATATAAATGAATATACTGTCTTTATATTTCTTGGTCTGGGTGACCTCACTCAAGATGATTTCTTCTAGTTTAATTCATTTGCCTACAAATTTCATGATGTCATTTTTTTTTAATAGCTGACCAATATCCCATTATGTAAATGTACCACAGTTTCTTTAGCCATTCTTTTGTAGAGGGAATCTAGGTTGTTTCCAGTTTCTGACTATTATGAATAGAGAAACATTGAATATGGTTTAGCAAGTGTTTTTACGGTAGAATGAAGTGCCCTTTGGTTATATGCTCAGGAGTTGTATAGTTGGATCTTGAGGTAGATTGATTCCCAACTTTCTAAGTAACTGCTATATTAATTTTCATAGTGGCTGTACAAGTTTGCACTCCCTCCGGCAATGGATGAGTGTTCCTTTTACTCCATATCTTTGACAACATGATCTGTCACATATGTAATTGATCTTAGCCATTCTGGCTGCTGTAAGATGGAATCACAAAGCAGTTTTGATTTGAATTTCCCTGATGACTTCTTTAAGTGATTCTCAGCCATTGGATATTCCTCTATTGAGCATTCTCTGTTTAGATCTGTACTCCACTTTTTAAAAAATTGGACTATTTTGTTTGCTGATGTGTAGTCTCCTGAGTTCTTTACATATTTTATATATTAGTCCCGTATCAGATTTGGAGTTGGTTAAAAAAAAAAGCTTTTTCAATTCTGTAGTATGAATGTTGTTTTTATATCCACTGAGGGAATAAGAAGAGAGTCATTCTCAAGCCTTTCTACTTCTTTCTAAATTCTCACTGGCTGGTTCAACTCAGCTATTCTGTCCCAAACTCCTCTCTAAGCTGACTGATTCAAACTGTATTCTCTTGTCTTCTGATTGAATTGCTTTGCCTCGACTCAAACTTTTTTGGCAATATGTTTTAATCTCATGGCTTCTTCTCATTCTTTTGTTTATTCTGTCTTCATCTCTGTCTAGAGTGTTCTTTCTACAACATGTCTTTGAAATAACTGTCCTAGTTAAAAAAAAAAACTCTTGAAAAAAAACCTATCTTCTCTCTTCCTGTGCTACTTTTAAGCAGCCTCTCCTTCCTGTCCTGTCCTTGTGAGAGTTGAGCCTATCCTATCTCTGACTCACTCAGTCAAATCTTTTTCTGGTTCACCACTTTCTCTGACTCTCAATTAGATGTCAGCTCCAAATATGTCTACTTCCCTCTATAAACTAATCTTACCTTTTTGTTTAGGATTATAGGTATTTATTAAGAGTATGTCCTTAAACCAGCCAGATCATATTGTAATACAGAGCTTGTCTCCATTACAGCTGGATCACATAGACCTAGAAAATCTTTAGATGTGAGTTAAAAAAGGAGATACTTATAAAGGTATAAGAAGCATACAGAACATCAGATATATTGGACTAGAAAAGAAAGTCCCCTCACAACATAATAATCTTTAGATCTGAGCATTCATGTTGTTAATCTAAAATTCCTCTACTCTGTAGATGGCCACTTTGCCTGACAGATATCTTCTTTGATGGCCTTTGCCTGACAGAATCTTTTCAGTTTCATCTGGTCCCATTTATTAATTGCTGGTCTTAGTACCTATACTAATGGTGTTCTCTTCAGTAAGTCTTCTCCTATACCAATGAGTTCAAGACTATTCCCCACTTTCTGTTCTATCAACTCAGTTTTTTAGCATTACATTGCAGTCTTTGATCCATTTGGATGTGAGTTTTGTTCAGGCTGATATGTATGGATCTACTTGCATACTTTTACATAGAGACATCCAGTTAGACCAGCACCATTTGTTAAAGATGATATTTTTCCAGTTGCTATTTCTGGCTCCTTTATCAAAAATCACATGCCAATAGGTGTGTGAATTAATATCTGGGTCTTCAATTTGGTTTCATTGATCAAATTGTCTGTTTTTATGTCAATACCATGAAACCTTTATTACTAAAATTGTGTGGTACAACTTGAGTTCTGGAATGATGAGATCTCTAGCAGTTCTTTTATTACTCAGGATTGTTTAAGCTATCCTGGTTTTGTTTTGATATGAACTTGGGAATTGTGCTGGAGATTTGATGGAGATTGCATTGGATTTGTAGATTGCTTTTGGTATGATAGCCATTTGTACTATATTAACCCTACAGCTCCCATGAGCATGGGGGATCTTTCCATTTTTATATCTTCTTCGATTTTTCTTTAGCGTTTTAATGTTTTTATCATACAACTCTGTAAACTAGGCTGGCCTCAAATTCACAGAGATCCACCTGTCTTGCATTGCAAATGCTAGAATTAAAGGTATGCACTACCACCACCCAGTCAGAAAATATTTTCAAGAAAATCATAGAAGAAAAATTTTCTAACCTAAAGATGGAGATAACTTATAAAGTTATAAGAAGCATACAGAACATCAAATAGATTGGTCTAGAAATGAAAGTCCGCTCACAACATAAAAATCAAAACATTAAACATATAAAACAAAGAAGGTTGAAAGGAACAAGGGAAAACACAAAGTAACATATAAAGTCAAACCATTAGAATTACAACAGATTTGCAATGGAAATCTAAAACTCAGAAGAAATTGGAGGGATGCCCAGTAGACTTTAAGGGACCACTGATTCCAGCATAGACTACTATACCAAAAAAGTATTACAATCACCGTAAATGAAGAAAATAAAATACTCCCTGATGAAGTCAAATTTAAACAATATCTATACACAAATCTAGCCCTACAGAAGGATCTAGAAGAAAAACTCTAGCCTAAAGAGGTCAATTATACCCATGAACACATAGGAAATAAATTATGTCAGAGCAGCAAAATCAAAAGAAGCAAAGTACACACTACTTACCACCACCATCACCACCACCACCACCACCACCAACAACAACAACAGTAAAATAACTATATTCAACAATCTTTAGGCATTGGTATTTCTCAATATAAATTGTCAATTCTCCAATTTAAAAAAAAAACAGACTAAGAGAATGGATGTGAAAACAGGATCCATACTTCCGCTATATCAAAGAAACAGATCTCAAAATCAAGGATAGACATTACCTCAGGATAAAGGTTTTGAAAAAGGCATTCCAAGCAGGTGGACCTAAGAAACAATCTGATATAGCCATAATAGTATCTAATAAAGACTAATTTTCAAACCAAAACTAATCAAAAGAGATAAGAAAGTATACTACATACTAATTAAACAAATCCGCAAATAAATCATTTTAATTCTTAACATCTACACCCCAAACACAAAGGCATCCATGTTTGTAAAAGAAATACTACTACAGAGAATCAAATGGTGTATACTCACTTATAACTGGACACTAGCCTAAGGGGCAGGTCCCATGGAAGTCTTCACCTACCAGAAAAGTGGGATAGAGGTGAGGACATCCTATTGAGACTCTAGGTGAGAAAAATATAGGGCATAAGGAAATAGGTGGATCCAGAGGGTCCTAGAAACCTACAAGAGGAACATTATAATGGGTGGATCTGATCCAGGGGTTCTGCTTGATCGAAGGCACCAACCAAGGACAATACGTGCAGTCATCATCAAACCCCTACCCAGATCTAGCCAAGGGACAGAACATTCTCCACAGTTAAGTGGAGACTGGGGACTGACTTTCACAAAATCTCTGGTGCCCCATATTTGGCCATGTCCCTTTGTTGGGGAGGCCCAATGGCACTCGGAGAAAGGACAGCAGACTACCAAGAAGAGACTTGATACCCTAGCACCATATTCATGGGGAGGAGGTCCCCCATGGTCACAGTCATAGGGAAGGGGGATTAGGGTGAAAGTGGGAGGGAAGGAGGAATGGGGGGATGCATGGTATGGGATAGAAAATGAGATGTAATATGAATTATTTTATTTTTCAATAAAAATGTGTTAAAAAATACTACTACAGCTATAATCTCATATTGACCCTCATGCAATGATAGCGATAGACATCATTGCCCTACCCAACAGACAGGTCATCCAGACAAACATTAAACAGAGAAATACCAGAGCTTGTAGATGTTATAAGCCAAATGGACCTAACAGATATTTATAGAATATTTCACCAAACACAAAGAAATAGTTGTATTACTTTGGGGATAGAGTAGCATGAAGGAGTTGCAAGTTAGATCAAACAAACTTTCCACATGATGAATAAGTACACCTCTTGAAAATGGCTTAGTTTCATGGGTGTCCACTTACATTAAAACTTATCAAATCATCGTAGATAAATATTGGAGTTTATTGGATGTTAATTATGACTAATTAAACCTCAATAAAATTAGTGAAATAATAATTAATTTATAACAAAATTGAGGAAAAGTTCTTTATTCTTAGTCTAATCATTTATCTTTGTTTTATTTTTGACTTTTTGAATACAGGATTTTACCCTATATTGAAGATGGCAGCAGATGTACAATCCTCCTGCCTTACCCTGCAAGTGCTGGAAGCATAGGTCCTATTTAACTACTTGCACTCAGTTGTTTTTAACACACATTCTTCAGAACTACAACCTCATTTAATCCTACAAATAGCTTTGTAACACTAATCTTGGCACACTTATGTGCCAAAGTCTATTCTCAGAGTAAGACTTTAGGGGAGGCAGTGGGGTTGTGTAGGGTTATTTTGACATAAGAGCTAAGAACATTAAATTTACAGACACACTTGCTGGTTCACTCCTGTCACTGTTTCCTTCCTCACTTGAATAACCATGTGTCCATTATCAAATTGTCTGAGCCTCAGGTTGTTCCAGTATCTAATATGAACAATGAAGTAATTTATTCAAAGCAATGCTTGAGCATGGTATGTGTTCAATAGTTTTTATTACTGCTATATTACTACTAATGAAATAGTGTTCCCCACTGTATCATCAAGACTGTGGAAAACAATATAAAAAAAATTCATTTAGACACTACTGAAGCTTTTTATAGACACAATTTTAACACACACATCGTAATAACTCATCAGTCTAAAAATACACTGTCTGGAAACCTTCTTTCTGCCTTTAAAAATCCCATTTTTCAATGGTTGAAGAAACCCAAGATTCCTTTAAAATATCAAAATGGTACACTTGAAACCAACTAATGTCGTCTCAGTTAGCAAGCAGCAATTCAATTATCCACATGCAGGCAGAAGAAAATAAAACTCTATGACCCGTTTTAAAGGCCCCTGTAAGCAGCAGCAAAGATCATGTGCTGTTTGAAAGCAATGAGTCAGCCAAAACATCAGATGTTCTTTCGAAACACCTTGTTCCAACTAGGACAGACTCCACCGGCAGAGCTATGTCAACAGTGTCTCAACTTTAAGCCGTAATTGATTGCATTTCTGATCCTTACCTTTGGGAAAGAGTGTAGGCAAGGTGAAGGCACAGATGAGTGAATAAAATATGCCTATGACACCCGTTTCAACAGAGAAGTAATATCTGTGCTGCACTCAATTTTAATAGTTCTTTCTAGCTTCCCCATGTTCAGGATGTTGAACTGACCATGCAACTAAGTGGTCAAGGTAGGATTACAATTGTGTAAACACACTGTAAAAATAAATGATTTGTACAAAAACCTACACTCTTCATAACAGGGTCTAGGGATGATCCACATACCAATGAATAAATTGGTATTTCAAAGCTGGGTCACTCCTGAGTGTCATAAGTAAACCCACCATCCTATATCACAGTTGAAGCACACACAGCATTTGGCGTTCTAATTTCCAATGCTGCTTCTTTGCATTTTACTAGAACACCCATGAAGTTAGCCCATTAACTGGCAGGTATATCAGCTATTTAAAATCTACCAAGGGAAATTACAGGTGCTGTAGGGTTAACTTATTTTTGCTAGCCTGCCTTGATACCATTAAGAAAGGTAATGAGCCGGGCGTGGTGGCGCACGCCTTTAATCCCAGCTCTTGGGAGGCAGAGGCGGGCGGATCGCTGTGAGTTCGAGGCCAGCCTGGTCTACAAAGTGAGTCCAGGACAGCCAAGGCTACACAGAGAGACCCTGTCTCGAAAAACCAAAAAAATAAAAAAATAAAAAAATAAAAAAGAAAGGTAATGAAATGTTTAAAGTAGTTACCAAACATTTTTAAACTTCGTCTGTAGAGCCAGAGAGCCTCTTTGATAATCTATAGCGTCTCTTCGTCTACATTAGGGGAACAGAAATAAATAATATAATCTGGGGTAAAGACAATCCAAGAGTAAACATTGAGTACTGAGCTTCAGAAGGTTAAAGTCAGCATCCTGTTGGAAAACCTGAGAGTTTCACACAGCATGGTCGGATACGCACTTGAAGATTTTAGGTATTTTAGATTGTTCTAAAATGCCTGTGCCTAAAGAAATGGTTAACATTTTCCACTAAGACATAGAATTACCTCATGCTGAAGGCGAATGTACAGGCTCTCAACCTCATTGACTCAGAGTTTGCCTTCCAGATCTGCCCGTCCCCCTCCCCTTCACACGTATTATTACTGTGGTTAATTTATATCATAGACCAGTGGGGACACATGGGGCACAGTAAGAGGGAATTGTGAGGCCTGTTTGTTATGTGCCTGTTTCAGTGCTTGTTCAAGCTATCTAAACTGCAATGTGTATTAGGAAATACAGCAGAAACAAGTAAAAGGCCTATGGCATCAAGTTGCTATGCCAGATAGTGAAGAAAAGATCTCAGGTGCTTACTGTACTTGAATAAAAATGCTATACATGTTAGAACACTCACTCAATGGTTTGGGTCTAGGAAAGGGCACAGAACATCAAGCAATGCTGCTGGAGAAAACTATGCGAACTTGAAGAGTTCTCTAGTGTTTTTTTGGTTTTGTTTTGTTTTGTTTTTGTTTTTGGGTTTTTTTGTTTGTTTGGGTTTTTTTGTTTTTTGTTTTTGTTTTTTGTTTTTTGTTTTTTGGTCTATGAATCAGAGCTGAAGGCAAGAGTCATTTAGAGAATTTGGCTTCCTTATAGCAATGAGTACCATATGATATCATAACAATAGAAGCCAGCCGCAGCCGAAGCCTCCAGCCAAACCCTGAAATATAAAAAGTGATTACGCTGATAGAACCATAGTTTTATTAGAAAAGAGAACAGATAAACTTCCAATAAGAACATTCCTGGGATTGTATAAGAATGGACACCTGTGAGGCTAAGATTCATCACTTCGATAAAAAGGCCTTCAGGTGTTTCATAGCTTACAGACCGAACTCCCCTACTAACATGGAAACTCTTTGATTAAGCTAAAAAACCTTTCATTGTCTCAAGCCCATTGTCTCTACCCTCCAAAGGACACAGTAAAGCCATTGCAAATATACCTGCTAGGGTTTCCTCAGGTCTTCCCAGAAATAGGAATGCCTATTTGATCAAGTACTTTCCTATTTGCCAAGGGAAAAAAAATATACATTTCCAGGAATACAGAAATCAAGGCTTAATCCCCAGAGTGTTGGGGGATGGTCCTGGTCCGATGTATTTTGATGCTAATTAATAAAAAGCCATCCCACCTGGGCAGGGCAGAGGAGATAACCCTGTCTGAGAGAGACAGAGAGGAAACCTGGGAAGAAGAAAGGAGAAGGAAGATGAGGAGAGGGTCCTGAGAGAAGAGGAAAGACCACCACGAGGAGGGAGGTGGAAGGAGAAAGACCAGAGGAGGAGAAGGAAGAGGATGGCCGCCATGGGTTAGATGGAAGAGAAACATGTGGCAGGCATGGATGGAGATTCAGCCCAGATGAAGAACATTAGCAAGCATTTGGGATTATAGATGGGAAGAGCAGTTATTAAAAGCAGATGGCATGGGATTGGGGCAGGTATCACATACCTGCCCTGCTATGGGAAGTAGTTTATGAGATTAATGTCTGCCCTGCCCCAAGTTAACTAAAACTACTTTAAAATATAATCAGTGTCAGTGTCTTAATTGATTGCTAGCAGGGCATACAGTTAATACAGATAATTTTAAAACAATACCAGAGAACTGAAGTGCCTTCATGGCCCTGCTTCTTCTCTGGGTGTGCAGGTATGCATAAGTATTCCTCATTTCAAAATGGTTCATTGGGATTGACCACTGTTGCATCTTCTACACTGTCACTTGGGGCAGACACATCTATAAGGGAAAAAACAAATATAAGCCTCTAAACTGTATTTACCAAAAGTAACACACATTCTGATCCAGACGACAAGTGGTACCACATCCCAGGATGTCAAGGATACTGATAGTGCACGAATCCACATCCATCACTTCCAGTCACTGCTAGGTTTGTACCTTCTGTTCTATTTTTATATCTACTATTTTCTGATTCCTTTCCACTTTCTGATTTTTGAAAACAAAGGGGCATTTTATGAGTTACACATTTTTTCAAAAACTGTCATTTTTATTTCTAAAATTTTATTATATACGTTTGCATTTAACATGCAAATCTCCTAATATATCACTTCTTGTATTTCTTTCCTGTTGGTGATGTGTCCTTAATAAGTGTGCAAATAACAGGATTCTGTTTAATGTCTTATTTTATGTCGAGTCTACAGCTTCTCTTTATTTACCAGATTATGGGTGATGATTTGCCTACCTGTACTGCCAGGTATGATCAAGAGGTAAATTCTGAGACGACACTGGCTGTTTACTGACCTGGAGCCAAGCAAGACCATGGTGGTACAGCACTCACCATTTCCTTAATCACTTTGATTTTGATTCCACCATTGAGTTCATTGGTTTTTTGGGGGGCATGGGGACATTATTTGAATTATATATCCTAGAGCATTACAGACTACTGAAGGAAGGTGAGGCAAAACTGAAGCAGACGACATAGAAGAACATCGTTTATTGGCTTGCTCCTGGCTTACTCAGTTTGTTTACTTACCCTTTTCCCCCCTTTATTGAAAATAGATTTTTCTCTCATATATTATATCCTGGCTGTGGTTTCCCCTCATCTATTCCTCTCAGATCTTTCTCCTATTCCTTCCTACCCAGATCCACTCCCTTTCTGTCTCCCATGAGAAAACAGACAGGCTTTTAAAGAGTAATAATATGATATGATATGATATGATATGATATGATATGATATGATATGATATGATAAAACAGAAACCAGCACATAGGAAGAGAACAAAACAAACAAACAGAAGGAAAAGAGCCCAAGATGCAGAGACCCTCTTGTGCACACACTCAGAAATCCCATAAAACACACGGACCTATAGGAGGGGAAAGAGAATAAAAAATAAATAAAATGAAGTAAAAATAAGATAAAAAATTTAAAAAACAGAAGCCCTGGCATGAATTATGAGACAAGGAGCCTCAGAGGATGCCATTGCATGCATTTATTTCCTGTCAGTCATGCACTGCTGGGCATGCAACATAACATTAAGTGTAGCTTCTTTCCCCAGTGAAACTCACTTGGAGGAAACCAAATTTTTCATTTGCAAATGATTATCATTTGGAATAGCTTCTGGGTTAGGGATGGGGCATGTGCCCATTTCTCCTTTCAGCTCTGTGACCCTATCTGGTGCAGGCCCACTCAGGGTTTGTGCATGCTGCCTCGTTCTCTGTGAGTTCATCTGTGCATCCATCTTGTTTATATAGAGGGCCTTGTTTTCTTGGTGTCTTCCATCCACTCTGGCTCTTAGACTCTTTCTGCCTCCTCTTCCACGTGTTTTCCTGAACATTGAAGGGAGATATTTTATGGAAACATCCCATTTATGGCTGAATATTCCAAGTTCTCTCACTCATTGCATCATTTCTGAGTGTCCCAAGGTTTCTCCCTGTACATAATGTCTGGTGTGGGTCTTGTTTGTTTGTTACCATCTGCTGCAGGGGGAAGCTTCTCTGATGATAGGTGAGCAGGACACTGATCTATGCATATAGCAGAATGTCATTAGAAATCATTTTATTGATACGTATTTTTGTTTTAAAGAATATTAGTAATTGGTTTTCCCCCTAGGTCCCTGGACTAGCTACTTTCATGTTCTTGGTCACCCAAACAGTTTTGGTTATGGGTTCTATCTCATGAAGTGTGCCTTAAGTCAAATCATATGTTGGTTGGTTACTCTCACAAGCTTTGTGCTAGCGTCACCCTAGCCTATCTTACAGGCAGACCAGCACAGTAGATAGAAGCTTTGTGTTTGGGTCATGTTTGTGTTTCTTTTTTTGTAGCATGCAGCCTAACTTCCTGTAGCAAAGATGCTGGCATGTAGGTGTAAAGGCTCTCTGTAGGTACTAGCTTGACTTCTCGATGGTCAGTGAGTTAGTTGTATAGGTGATGTCTTCAGCAATGTGGAAAGCAATCTATAGTCTTAGTAACAACCTGGGTTGTTTGGGGTTCCCATGGGACCCCTTTGGCTAACAACTAAATTAGATATAACCCAATCCTGGTTCTGCAAGCTTCATTTGGTAAAAAAAAAGGTGGACAGTTAGGGCTCTCTTCTCCCTCCCCCCATTATTTGTATATTTTATTTAGATTGCCTTCATATATTTATATATTTTAAGAAGTGTATACTATATTAGGTTTCCATACTACCCCTCAAATGGCCTTTAATTTTAGCAACCTCTTTGTGTATTTCCTTCCTCTTCCTTATATTCCTTCTCCATCTCCATTTGGATCTTCTAACCCAGCTCCCGTATTTCATCCATAACTATCTATTCTATTTCCATTTGCTAGGGAGATCTGTCTGTCTCTCTAGTCCTTTACTCTGTACCTAACTTCTGTGGTTCTAAGGATTACATCTTGGTTACGATTGACTTAACAGTTAATATGCACATATAGGTGTGTACATATACCATATGTGTCTTTCTGGGTCTGGGTTATCTCACTTAGAATTTTTTTTTAGTTCCATCAATATTCCTGGAATTTTCATTATTTCATTTGTAATGGCTGAATAATACTCCATTTTGTAAATGTATCATATTTTCTTTATCCATTCTTCTGTTGAGACACATCTAGGTTGTTTCCAATTTATGGCTATTATGAATAGAGAGCAATAAAGTATGAGCTTTTAAAAATACTCTTAAATCTTTAGTTTCTATAATATAAATTTAAATTATTGAAATATCTATGTATATTGAATAATATTTTAGAAAATGTTTCCATGTGTTAAAATTGTTATTTCATAAACTTTAAATAAAAAGGAAAATTTGAAATTTGCAGGGAAATGAATGGAACTAGACACTATCATCCTGAGTGAGGTAATCCAGACCCAGAAAGACAAGCATGGTATGTACTCACTTAAACATGGAAATTAGCCCCAAATAGATCTTCTCTGAGAGCCTCCATGCAGCAGGGGATCAGAACAGATAATGGGACCCTGGGGAAAGAGCTAAGAGTTGTAAGAAAGAGTTGGGGCATGGAAGGTCCAGGAAGAAGCAGGAGCTCCACGGGGAGACCATCAAGGCCTGCGGATCTGGACTCAGTGGGTCCTGCACACACTGATGCACCAACCAAGGACAATGAATACAGAGAACCAAGACCCCCTGTTCAGATGCAGCCAAAGGAATACCGATTCTCCATGTGGGGCGGGGCGCAGGAGACCGCTAGTGAAGCTCTTACATGAATTCTGGTGCCCTCTATTTGGTCATTACACCTTGGCAAGACAGCCTTGTGGACACACAGAGGAAGGGGACGCAGGCTATCTTGATGAGACCTAATAGGCTGTGGCCAGACAGTGGGATAGGAACTCTCCTGCCCCATTAGAGGTCTAGCAGATGAGCATAGAGCAGAAAGAGGAGAGAGGGGAGCAATGGGAAGATAAGAGCTAGGGCATAACAATCTAGATATATTGTGAATATATTACATTAAATAAAATATACATAAAAATCCCCTCACCAGAAATAAAATTAACACAATTTCTAAGATAGTGGTAGGTTAGAAAAGGAGAGCTATCACAAATAACATGTAACTGGTAAACCTGTGGGAAATGTGTAATATGATTTGTGCCTCATACGTTGGTAGATGAGCAAGATTAGATGATGTTCATCCAAAGTTAGAGTTCACAGAATAGGAAAACTGACCCCAAGAGTGAGGGAGGGAAAAGGAGGAATGGCAATGAGAGAGGAAAGAGGGAGGAAAGATAAAGAGACAGGAAAATGGACATAAATGAAAGAAAAGAGGAGGGTATAGTGAACAGACAACCCCTGTATATTGAAGATTGTGGGACATTTTTATAAAATCTCATTGCCTCAGGGTTACTCAGAAAAAGGATAAGCATCCTTCATCTGGAACCAGTTAAAATACATGTAAAATCAGGCTTAGCTTAAGAGCTAAGTTACTGAAGTTCCATCTCGCATAGTCATTCCATACCATGCCTCGGAGCTACCCATCACGCCTCATAAAAGTTCTTTCAAATTGTGCATATTCTAGGCATGAAAGTTTAGACTAGTTTTGCTGAGATTCACACTTCAGTATTACTGATCTAAGAGGTTTGTGAGCATATATAAACCTTGGGATACTGATTTAAAGTACACTCTGGGGCTTCTGGGATTGCCTGCTACTTAATTAGAACTTCCACATAGGGAAAGAACAATGAGTTAGTGTCCCATCTCCAACAGATGCCCATGCCAGATGCTCAGACAAATACACACTCCGTTTCCTCTAATGTCATCTACTGCTCATTTTATACAGTTTCAAAAAAAAAAAAAGGCTTTTCAACAATACTTTAAGAACTTACAGCCAAAACAAATAGAATATGAACAGAAAGAGAATCACCATTTCACTATTTTTGCATTGCCTTCTTTATGAATATTTTCTCATCTGTCGTTCTGTTAAGGGCAATTTGTATTCTGCTTAATACTTTCTGGTTATTCTAATGAAATTTACAGTGTAACAAAGAGGACCCCGATCCAAACAATCCAAGACCAGTTGGTGATGCTTTAAGTTCTTGGATCAAGAATAAATTTATGCACCTCAAGGAAGGCTTTGATAAAATCTAATGTTATCAGCACTGGCACTTACAGTAAGGAAGATAAGAGAGAAGAATATTCATAATAGATGTGAGGATTTTTCAGGAAAACTAAGGTCATTCCTAAATTGTATCCATCACGTTAATGTGTTCAATGAAGTCTTTGTACAGTGTCTTGGGAGGATCCAACTCAGAACAGTTCATGAAGAGACATCCCTCTAGGCAGCAAGCCCAATTTCATAATACCAAAGACTCTGACATTAAAAATACCACTAACAGCATCACTGGTTGTCTGATATTCCACTTGATGTAAGAGTATGTCTGAGAAAATCTAAAATTTGGTGAGTTTCTACACACAAAAATAACTCAGAATTGACATTATGTTTTTATGTCTTATATTCATAAACAATGAAATGCAACAAAAAATAAAGATCTTTGATCAGTGAAAATCTAATTTGTACTAGTGCCTACATGCCTAGTCACCCCTTCAGTTCTTTTAAGTGTTGGGCACATGGGGATTATAACAGATGATCAAACCATTCACATGCAAATGGTCCTGTGTGTTCAGCATACCATATGCTGCTTACTGACAAATGTGTGATTGGTAGGTGTTAGTACCCTGCCATTGTAACTGCAGTTATTACAGGTCACCCTACAGACAGGTGGTTATTTTTCAAAAGGCCTATGCTCTCTGCATGATATCTCTTTGAGGTATGCCAGAGATACAAAGTAAGGACATTTGCCTTAGGATATTACCTTAATCTTTAGTCTCATGTTTAATGTGAAATAAAATATTTACTCTAAAATTCTGGCAAATTTATGAAAGCTCTATGGGATAGATTTGTTTGGCTCTAAGTTTGTGACTCAAACTATTCCCCTAGGCCTTTCATCTCACCATCTGCTGCCCTTTGTTAATGTCTACTCGATGCTCATCCACATGCGAAGCACATTCCTCGTTTTTTTTTTAACCAATAGGCAAACATATAAACAAACAAACAAAAAAACCCCTCAAAGTTCAAAGATAGAAAGACTTCTCTCTCTCTCTCTCTCTCTCTCTCTCTCTCTCTCTCTCTCTCTCTCTCTCTCTCCCCATCTATATAGAGTTAATGTTGTGTGCTAGCTTGATTGACTTTTGACATACTTAAATAGTTAAGTAAAACAGTATTTTTGGTTGAGGAAATAGAAGGATCCAGAGGGTCCTGGAAAACTATAGGCGGGTCTGGACCCTGGGGTCCTCCTCAAACTATGGCACCAGCCAAGAAAAATATAGGCAGTAAACTGCGAACCCCTACCCAGACTAGCCGATGGACAAGACATTCTCCACCGTTAAGTGGAGAAGGAGATCTGACTTTTACACAAACTCTGGTGCCCCATATTTGACCATGTCCCTTGGATGGGGAAGCCTGGTGGCACTCAGAAGAGGGATAATAGGTCAGCAAGAAGAGACTCGATACCCTATGAGCATATACAGGGGGAGGAAGTCCCCCTCAGTCACAGACATAGGGGAAGGGAGTAGGGGGGGAAGCGGGAGGGAGGGAGGAATGGGAGGATACAAGGGATGGGCTAACAACTGAGATGTAATAAAAATAAATTAATTAAAAATGGAAAAAAACAGTATTTTCAGGTATGTTTGTGTTGTTCGCAGATTGCATTAGCATTTGTATTTAGATTTAGTACAGTAGAAGCCTTTCCTATAGGTGAGCATCTCTCAGTCCATTTAGTGGGTGAGAAAAGCAAAGAGAGGAAGAATGAATTTGCATACCCCATACTTTTTGCCTTTTCTGTCTAATTTCCTATGCTGGAATGTTTCATCTTTCTCTACACTGGGATTAGTGTGCCTCCTTGGTTTTCCTGATTCTGTCTAGACCATGATGAGTTACAACTCTGGCCTTCTGAGATCTTTAGCTGACCAACTTTACACAGAAAACTTCTTTTTTTTATTAATTTATTCATATTACATCTTGATTGTTAGCCCTTCCCCTGTTTCCTCCCATTCTTCCCTCCTTTCCACTTCCCCCTTCTCCCCTCCCCTATGTCTGTGATTGAGGGAGACCTCCTCCCCCTATATATACTCTTAGAATATCGAGTCTCTTCTTGGTATCCCTCCTCTGAGTGCAGTCAGGCCTCCCCATCCAGGGGACGTGGTCAGAAAAGGGGCACCAGAGTTCGTGTGAGAGTCAGATCTCACTCTCCACTCCACGGTGGAGAATATCGTGTTCGTCGGCTAGGTCTTGGTAGGGGTTCGAAGTTTACTGCCTATGTTCTCCTTGGCTAGTGCCTTAGTTTGAGGAGGACCCCAGGACCCAGATCTGCCTGTAATAAAGTTCTTCTTGTAGGTTTCCAGGACCCTGTGGGTCCTACTATTTCCCCATTCTTCCATGCTACTCTCGCCTAAAGTCTCAATAGGATGTCCTCTCCTCTGACCCACTTTCCTAGATGTCTACATGTAGAAAAATGCAATTAGACCCATATTTGTCACCATGCACAAAACTCAAGTCCAAGTGGATTAAAGACCTCAACTTAAAAACAGAGACATTAATTCAGTTAGAGGAAAAAGTGGGGAAGAGCCTGAGACACATAGGCACAGGAAACAACTTCCTGAACAGTACACCAACAGACCAGGCCTTAATGTCAACAATTAATAAATGGGACCTCATGAGGCTGAGAAGCTTCTGTAAGGCAGGAAACACTGTCAGTAGAACAAAGCGACAGCCTACAGACTAGGAAAAGGTCTTCACCAACTCTTCATCTGACTAAGGTTTAATATCCAAAATATATAAAGAACTCAAGAAATTAAACACCACAAAACCAAACAACCCAATTGCGAAATGGGGCTTGGAACTTAACAGAGAATTCTCAACAGAGGAATATCAAATGGCTGAGAAACACTTAAAGAAATGCTCATCCTCATTAGTCATCAGAGAAATGCAAATCAAAATGACACTGAGATTCCATCTTACACCCATCAGAATGGCTAAGATTAAAAACTCAAATGACACCACATGTTGGCAAGGATGTGGAAAGAGAGGAACACTCCTTCATTGCTGGTGGGAATGCAAACTAGTACAACCACTTTGGAAAGCTATCTGGTGCTTTCTTAGAAAAATGGGAATAGGGCTTCCTCAAGACCCAGCTATCCCACTCCTTGGAATATACCCAGAAAATGCCCTATCAGACAACAGGGACATATGCTCAACCATGTTCATAGCTGCTTTATACATAATAGCCAGAACATGGAAACAGCCTAAGTGTCCCTCAGTAGAAGAATGGACTAAGAAACTGTGGTACATTTACACTATGGAATACTACTCAGCTATTAAAAACAAGGAATTCCCGAAATTTGTGGACAAATGGATTGATCTAGAAATTATCATAATGAGTGAGTTCACCCAGAAGCAAAAAGAGACAAACGGTATATACTCACTTATGTCAAAACACTAGTCCAAGGGATACACAGAAAACTTCTAATCTTCCATAGTCATAGAGCTACTGCCTCATTTTATTAAAATCTCTTTTTAAGACTAGCAATTATGTGTCTGCCTGTCTCTCTCTGTATGTCTGTTATTTATATATACAGAATTTTATTTGTCTATCCATATAGCATCTATCCATTTATGTATACATAAGTCTGTAACTTATCATCCATTTGTTATCCTTTTCTCCATTATTCTGTCTGTCTAGTTCTCTGTCTTCTTTTGTCTGTCCATATATCTATCTACGTCTCTATCCATTCTCATTGCCTCTACTCAGCTGTTTCTGTTTCCATAAAGAATCCTAGTCCTATACCTTCCTTAGTCTGTCAAGAGTTGGAAATTTCTTCCTTACTGCTGAGATGGGTTAGTAGGTGGGGTCCCCTTTTCTGAGAAGTGTGGGAGGGAAGATAGGGGAAAGAGAGAGGGAAAGTGGGGCTATTCAGAGAGGAGGGAGGGCTACAATTGGAATGGAAAGTGAATAAATTAGTTTGAAAAAGAATTGGAAATTTCTAACTAAATGGCTTTCTTCTCAATATTCATCCCCTAATCCTTTTGCTTAGTTTCACTTTCCATTAGTCTCCCTCTAGTATTATCCTTAGTTTTTCCTTCCCATTGAATTTACTTTCATTACCTACCATTAATTTTTCTTCTTTCTTTTCTTTCGGTGTAAAAGAGAACAGTACTCTAGGAATTAACCTTTCACCCTTATTAACTCAGTATAGCACATATAATTTCTTCATTGAAAGAGACTTTGACTCCAAATGTTGAACTTGTGTTTTTGTATCACATTAAGAATTATACATACTTATTAATATTAAATATTTTAAACAAAGATCTTTTTTAAAAAGATTTGATTAAAAGGATGAAGGGAAATTTATTTTGTTAAGTTCTCATGTGTGTGTGTGTGTGTGTGTGTGTGTGTGTGTGTGTGTGTGTGTTCATGAGTGTGTTGTACTGGTGCTGTGGCACACATGTAAAGATCAGAGGGCAGTGCTAATATTGGTCCTTATCTTCCATTGCTTGAGATAGGAGGCTACATTGTTTGCTTCTGAATATGCCAGATCAGCTGGTTCTCAGATTTCCAGAGAATTTTCTGTCTCTACCTCCCATCTCATTGTATGAGTAAAGAGATTTTTAAACTGTGTTATTGTAACCAGTTTTATGTGTTATCAATTGTCTTAGTAGCTACTGCTAATTTTCTAGAATTCAGCAACAGTGATATAATAGAGGTGGTGATAGTGGTGATGGTAGTTTTGGTGGAAATGATGGTGTGTGTGTGTGTGTGTGTGTGTGTGTGTGTGTGTGTGTGTGTGTGTTGTGCACACATAATATTTGAATCATATTTCTCTCTGCCAGTGACTATTAATATAGTGTTTTGGTTATCTATTGCAGGTCCACAAGCAGCATCTCAATAAGCACAACTTAATTACGACGTGTTTCTTACACTACCATATGTACTGTGGATTAAGTGAGCTCAGCTCAAGCTTTCTTTCCTGGGGGAAATCCCATTTCAAACTCATGCCACTGCACAATGAGGACTGGACTCCAAGTTATCTGAAGAATAAAATGTATGCACAATATATTTTCTTCCCTCAGCTGTTGGGTTCTTCAAATGCTCTTCCACGTGACCTGAATTTCTATAAGGAATATATAGCATTCTGATTATACACTACTATTTTATAAGCAGCATCTTAATAAACACTTTTTTTTTAGCAGAAAGACTGTTTCATATGGTTCTAGAAATTAAACGGGCTCAGTTCAATATTTCTTATTTGAGAGAACAGCTGTATGGAGAGAATTGTGTTACACAATAAAGGTTATGTATGTTGTCTGAAGACTAGCCTTCTTTTCTGAGGTGTATTTAAACACTACTGTTCTGAAAAGTCAAAAAACAACCTGCATAAATCCCTTTCACCACAGTAAACTGCTCGTAAAAGCTACAGATAGGTTGTCCAGATTCAAAGAAAAGGAGTTATACCCTACTTTTCAATGGCCCGAATATTTAAGAACCGTGGTCACCTTTGTTCAGCAACACACACACACACATAGAGCCCTTCCTCAGCATAGAGTCTAGGCAATACCAAACATCCGTTCTCACAGTCAGTGCCCATAAAAAATCCACGGAGGTGTGATCTATGACAGCCATGTTTCCCACCCAGTTAGCTGTAAAGTAGGCTATTGATCACGAGTTCTGGCTGATGTTGATGCTCTTGTTCTTTATCACTTTGACACATAAGCCCAGATTTAGCTCAGTAAAAGATTCTAGTGGGAAGATTTATCACCATTCATGTTTCAGTGCATAGCCAGATCAGAGCATGTATTATGTATTATTGAAAATCTCATGCCTTTGTGCCTCCAAAGATAACATAAAATTACAGTTCAGCTTCCGATGAGGCAATTAGTCTTTCAGCCCATTGCCAATTGATTGCATGAATCTGCTGATACAACTGGAAATTACTATTTAGCCAGAGTGTCTTTTAAAGAAATAAGGGTTGTCCTTGTTTGCTTTGGGTGGTTTTCAAAATTTGCAGTATAGTGGTATTGGGTCATTAGCGAGGGACAAAGCTCAGTGCTATCTGGTGACCTAGGATGGCATGTTATTTACCAAAGCATTTATTGCTCTTTCAATAGCACATGTGTTAAAATAATACTCCATACATTAGTCCAGCCTTAAAATATGAGAATTTATAATTTACATGTAACAATATTTAAAGGAAGAAATAGCATAATGAATTTGTTTTTATTTTTGTTTTGTTGTTTTTCTTGTTGTTGTCTGTTTTAATAAGAAATCTCCAGGAAAATGAAGAGGGGCCCATCTGGTAAAGAAAGCCATTTATTCCTTGGCAAGAAGCTTTGAAACTAAAGCACGGCTTTTGTTTTTAGCTGAAAAATATCATTTTGGAGACATTTAAGTTTTCACTGTTCTTCTTATCAAAGAACTACTTTTGAAAACTAATAATTTTCCAAATCTATGAAGTTGGCATTCTGAAATTCACATCTTCGGTGATGTACTTTCTTTTGATCCTGCGGTTTTTCAAACTGCTAGGAATTCAATATGATTTAAATGTTACCACAGATTACTCTTAACTTTACCTCCCGAGGGAGTTTGCTTAAAAGAAAAAATATATTCATCTCCCATCATCTACTTCCCACAACATGTCTCTGTATTTGTTCCAGTACACTGTGTCTTTGAAAAGCAGCTCCAGCAGTTCATATTTCCCAAGTGACACTGGGGAAGAAAACTTGAATGAGGCTATGGACTTGCAGCTTAAAACGAAAAACAAAATGATAACCCATGCTTATCAGTGTTATGTCTCTCCCCCACTTTATAATTAATTCTCTTTAGGGAGTAAGAGAACCCAGAATTATAATAGCTCATGGTATAATCATATAAATAGGGCACACAATCTGAAAGCTTGAGTTCATTTCCTGGCTGGCTCCTCCTCGCTGCTTGAAAGGATGTGTGTATGGGAGGGAGGGGGTGCTAGATACATTAAAAAATCAAAAACGTGTTAATGTAGTTTCCAAGTAAAGAGAAATTTATTCTGGAGATTAAAATTAGCACCAACAGTAATTACAAACCTTATAATGAATTTTACTCAGAAAAAAAAGTTATAATTTTCTAACCATAGTTAGAAACCAAGTGTCTTTGAATAATAATGAATACTTTCTAAAGATAATTTCTAAAACATGGATAAAACGTAAGAATCAGGGGATCAGTTTTGGTTTTAGGAGCAGTTAGTGTGGTGTGTAAGCCATCCAAGTCTTCTGCAAACCATTCTGTCTGGGTCCAGTGAATGGCAGTGAGCACCAATGATGAACTTGAGATCGAACAGAAGCAAATTCTTGTTGTGATGAGGAAAGCAAAGAGGGACAAATCTGTCTTTGTTGAACAGCTGATTTAAATAATCAAATCAGATGACATGTAACGTACGCTGAATCACTGTCAGTTTCATCGCTGGAAAACAGACTTCTCTGCTCCTGAAAGCCTGTGAAACTGTAATTTAGTGGAGGACAATGCGCAGAGTGCTCTATTGATCTGTAAGAAGGAAGAGACAGTCAATTCATAATGGCCCATTTAGGAATAATGAATGTCTTTCACTTTAAATTCAATGTAGAAGAGAAAATGAGGATATAGACAGGTTAACAATAAAGAAAATGAGGTTTTTGAAAAAAATCATCCTTCAATTAGTTTCTGTTACAGAGGCTCCTCCAGAACAGTTTCATGACCTGAGACCAAGGTAGTCAGGGTAACATATGTGCTGTGACAGGGACTGACTATTATATTATGAAAAGAATATCTCTCAGTCATGATTAGGTATTTAATCTTGCTTAAAACAGATTCTTTCATATCTGAGCACACTTAGCATACTAGAGTAACAGAATAGTTCTTCAGAGAGAACTGTGTTTCAATTGAACCCAGTCTGTTCTCGTCATCCATGGTCCAGTTAGGCTCAGTGTCAGTCCCGAAGACAGTCTGTGTTTACTCTATAGCCTTTAAAGCACATTGTGGGGGTAAGATCCTGTTTAATAAATCTTTAATTTGATGAAAATGGTTTTAATTGCACAATGAAAAATTCTCACATTTTCTCTCCTTTCTTTATGTCAAAAGAGAGTAAATTTGTACTGAAAATAAATACAGATGCAATCTATTAAAATTTGTGTAGGAAAGCATAATAAACAATGTAACTGAAATACTACTAACAAGCCCAGCAATCCCAATCCGGGGATGTTCTGCTCACATCACTATTCAGCCTATCTTCATGAAAACTCCTAAGCTCCCATACAGCTTTTGTATAAAAGGAAACAAGATTCTATATTCTCGTGTCTTATGTACATTGGTCAATTTATATTTCCTCAGTGAGGTAATATAAAAATTAAAATATAGATGGTTAAGTAGTTCAAACCATAGGTCAACATTAAAAAATGATAAATATTTACCATAGCACAAAAACTTTATCTTGTGTTCACAAGAGTTACAAGCAAAACTGTGACCTATAAAAGCATGCTGTTACCCAAAATGATATTTGTTACAACCAAACTGGAGCTGGAAGCAAATAACCCAGTAAATTAAAATTCTTGAAAGAATTCAGCAATATTTGCTGCCATTAAAATCCTCAGTTTGTGATTACTTCTAAATTATGCTCTCCAAATGTGCAAGAAATATCTCAGCAGTGATATTTTCTGATGTATATTTTATTATTTCTTTTAATTTTCTACACTTTTGTTCCCTTTGCAGGCTATTAAGTTTTACCAGCCTTAAGCTTGTTTCCTTTTGCACATATATTTTATTTTGCCAAGAGTTTGTAGTTTGATAGCTATAGCTCAATAAGGTCCTGCTCATCGGACAGACAGAATTCAAGTTTCATTTTCTAGCCAAGAGAGATAGGGAGGAAGAGAAGGGCGAAAGGGTAAGAGGTATAAATAAATATTTTATGACCTCTCACCCTTGTTATGACCCAGTTATACAGTATTAAAAGGAAAGGAGGAAAAGAATAAAGAAAGAAAGAAAGAAAGAAAGAAAGAAAGGAAGGAAGAAAGGAAACTTACCTTTAGTTCCAGATAACAAAGTAAAAAGTTTATAAAATAATCAGCAATATTTTGGGTACAAGTATGAGTGTGTATTATTTTTTTAAAATATATTTTATTAATTTATTCATATTACATCTCAATTGTTATCCCATCCCTTGTATCCTCCCATTCCTCCTTCCCTCCCATTTTTCCCTTACTCCCTTCCCCTGAATGCATATTATTCTAAATTTTATTGGGCAAGAAAGAAAAGCACTCAGGGAAAATTGAGAGTCTCACTTGGCTTTTTGAGAATTTATTGGAATCTTGTAAATGAATTTCTGCTCATAAAGTAAAGTTACTTTCACTTATAAAATAGATTTTTCAATCTTTTAATTCTAAAAAAAATAACAGTGTTGGGATTCACTAAAGTTAATGAACAAACTCAGAAATCATTAGTCAAGTGTATTGAACAGAATAAACTTAATACAAAAATAAAGTTAGATGTTGGAAGTAACCATTTAAAGCATAGACATTAATCCAACAAAGTTAGTCTCTTCTGACACATGTTCTTAGCTTTAGGGTTATTTTTAAACTCAAATTACCCTGATAAACAGGTAACACTACAGGCATAGCCTTTAACTTTGTTATGTAAATATACTTAGAAACATTTAACTTAATATTGAATAAGAAGTACGTAACTAATTTAACTAAAAATTTTCAGAATCCAACATAAATTTTTATCCTTTCTTACATAAAAAGTAGCTTTTAGGTTTATTATGCTACTCTGATTGAGGACTAACATCCTGGTTATATAAAGAACTCAAAGAAAGAAAGAAAGAAAGAAAGAAAGAAAGAAAGAAAGAAAGAAAGAAAGGAAAGGAAAGGGGTGGATTCAGCAACAAACAGACAGACAAACAAACAAACAAACAAAAGATCCAGACCAAATGACCCATTTGAAAAACTGGTCCAGGGCTGGAGAGATGGCTCAGGTTAAGAGCACTGGCTGCTCTTCCAGAGGTCTTGAGTTCAATTCCCAGCAATTACATGGTGGCTCACAATCATCTATAAAGTGATCTGATACACATGGGCAGAGCACTGTACACACAGTAACAAATAAATAAATAAATCTTAAAAAAAAAAAATGGTCCTGGGACCTGAACAGGTATTTCTCAAAAACAAATAACAATAAAAACAAATAAAACCAGAGAAATATCTTTTAACATCTTCATCAACCCCAGCAATGAATAAAATGCAAATCAAAGCATCTTTGATATTTCACCTTTGATATTTCAGAATGGCAAAGATCAACAACCAATGGATAACAAGTGCTGCAGGGGGCACAGGAGAAAAGGAGCACTCATTCACTCTTGGTGGAACTGCAAACTGTACAGCCACTATTAAAATAAATATGGCAAAACCTCAAAAGAGTGGAAATAAATCCACCATATGACTTAGCTATCTTGTCTTGCAAGAAATAAAGTCTCAAAACTATTCTTATCTGCACTTTTGAATTAGTAGCGTGTTGATTACCATAACTAGGACTACAGATGTTTTAGTAATACAGCACTTATACACTCAAATAATTGTCAGTAAGCTGTTTGCAGACATGCTCAGCATTTCTCACCATAAAACAGTATACTTTTATGGATCTAGTGTGATGATTTTTAGGAAATTACCAAATTAACATTAAAAACTGAAATTATCATGATGATACATATATGTAGTAAAAGTTTTGCACACACACACACACACACACACACACACACACACACTTTCTTCCTCTAATCCATATATATGACCTTCAAATTCTGTTAAAAACAGGAAAGTCAAATATAATTTAATAACGAACACCTTAATATTAGCATATAAATTTAAAAATGCTCAGCAGTTATATGTCTGGGTTTTTCAAATTTATTTCAGTGACTAAATATGACCCTCACAATCTACACTCATTTTGATTTTAAAATAACTAATGTTAAGAAAAGCTATATCTTTCCAGGGTCACCTGAGTAGCTACCATGAGGAAAAAAAAACCCACAAATGTCCCACAGCATGAAATAATTTTGTGGCTTCAGGACCAGAATAAAAATGTTAGATTTATTTCTCCTTTTTTTCCCAGTTAACTTGTCTGGTATTATGATATTCAAATTAAATAAGATTTTATTATCTCTGCCAAAAATAAAATTGCAGCAAATAATTTCAGTTAATTGTGTTGTGGTTCTAGGCAGCACACAGAGACATGGGAGAAATCCCCCCATGTTGGCAGTAGACAATTTCGTGTTTGGGTTTTATTCACATTGCCACCTCTGCAGGTTATTTTGCCAAACTGTCCTTGGTACTCATGGCACTAAAACTTTCCACTGAGAATTTAATAATTTCTTATTTTATTTCTGTTTTAAAATGTCACTCTTTTACTGACTCTGTTTAGGTGGTAATATTACCTTTAATATTTTAAATTCTTTGTATACACTGCCAGAGGTGTCTTTCCTTTGTGTCACAGACAATTGAACGTATACAATATGAACTCATAATCTTCTTTAATGTCTTTGCCTTTCCATACTCCATCCTCTTTAGTAACTGCAATAAGCTCTGAGCTAGAGTTCACAATCTAAAATGCTCTCTCCCGGGCTGTCCTTCCTATAGCATTTGTGGGGCTCTCGCTCTTCAGCTTTCTCAACCCAGACATATTTCCTGTGCTCAACACTGCAAACTACTAAGCATCACCAATGCAGAATTACTAGAGTGTGGTGATCTCCTTAGCTAGGGGTATAGATGTTATTGTTATACAGCACTCTGTGTTTAAATAGATGGTTAAGCTCTCTCCAGCTGTGGTTTCCATAAGCACAGGAGATTTGAAATTGCTGTGTCTCACTTCATAGTTCTCTACCCACTTAACATTTTCCATACTTTCCAACAAATTAGTAACATTTCCTAAGACTCAGCTCCCATATTGTCCCCTCTAGGAACAAAATATAGAAAATATCTATTTCATTTTCCTCCTCTCCTCTTTTTTATATTTAATTAATAAAATCTCAGTGAAGGTATTGCTACACAATTAGCTTATATTTTAATTTTGTCTACATTCTTATTTTCTCTGCATATTCTAAACTGGCTCTTAGCTACATGATGCACTGAAAAAAAAAAAGAATAAATCAATAAATGATGTCAGAACTAGACAAGACAGTGACCTCTACAAATGGGAGAAAGATATATCAGGTCAGAGTCCTAAGAAAGGAACCAGAAGATAGAAGGCAAGAAACAAGCAAAAAACAAAAAATCCAAAAACAAAGAAAGACATCAGACAAGATGGTTAGGAAAATATAGCTCAATTGCTGCACAGGCCTGGTTTCTCTTCCAGGGTACTTGCAGTTTTAATGGTTTAGTTCAGTTGAAGTAATCTTTATCTCAGCACTTTATTAATACCCTGAATTTATGGGGAATTAATGAAATTCATACCACATATCAAGTACTGCATAAAGCTTACCAATACAGGATTTCACTCATTACACAAAATATAGTGGAGTTTTATAAATTTCCAGTTTCCAATGGATCAACAGTTGAGAAAAGTATTGATAGTGATAAGAGCAAAGAGAAAAGTCTCTGCCCAGAGCTTGTGACTCTGAGGCCACATTCTGTACCTGTGGTGGCATTCCAATCTTTCTTCAGGTTCTGCTTCCAGGTCAACCTGAGCATGGATTTCTTTTCAAAGTGACTGGAAACCAAGTTTCTTCTCTGTTATGCTCTCAAGAGCATCTGGCTGATTCCTTTCCATTTGGGAGAGCCCGAATTGCCCTGACTTGAATCTTAGGACATCATGTTCTCTTGCTATCTGTGACTAGACTCTGCCTATGCAGCAGAGATGGGAATGGTGTTGTGATCTCCTTCTTATGTTGGGAAGGAGTTACTGAGTGGAACGCCTGACTGTGGCGAGCCTTCAACGAGAATATGAAATTCACTGAATTTGTGGTATAACCTGTGATGACAGCCTCAAATCCTGCAACTCACTTTATCGTCAGTACTGAGTTTTATACTTAACATCAAAAAGCTTTGTGGGAAACATTTGTCAGAAGGAAAATATAAAATTTAAAGCCTTACATTTGGAAAATCAAATCAAAGGGCATCTTGAATGAAGGCTACATACTATACAAAATACTAAATCAAGAAATAAACAAATGAGTTCTCATGGTGATAATAACATGGCTAATTGTAAAAGTAATTTTATTTTTCTGGCCATATTGCTGTCTGGGACACTTACTGCCTCCTTCTGCTGTCCTAGACATAGGCCTGGAAGCTTCTGGCCTCTGAACAGTCTAATGCAGGCCTAGAATGTTTTCATCCTCTAAGACTTACTACTTAATGATCTCCCCTTTACTTGTTCTTTCTGAGCTCTGGGCTGGCTGGTTCAACTCCGCTGATCTGGCTCCAACTCCTCTCCCAGCTGACTTATTTAATCTGGCTTCTCTCTTGGCCTAGAATTGCTCTGCTCGGCCTCAGACTAACTGAGTAATCTGCTCTAATCCTCTGGCTTTTTCTCATTTTTTGACCTGTTCCATCTTCACGTAATAGAAAGTGAAATAAGTTTTGTTTATTACTATTATGTTTCTACTGAGACTCATGAATGGAATGAAAGTATACTCGGTACATACTTTGACTTGATGCTCCAATTTTAAAGTTGGCCTGTTTAACATTCATTGTAAATTTCCATTTTAAAATGTGTGACCTTTTATTTTCTAGACCAATAACAAACTATTTTTTTCAAGCTGTTTTAATACAAAAATAAATTGTCCCTGACCATGGATGCACTTACAGAAGAGTACTGTCTACCTTAGGCAATGCCAAAAGATGTCTATAACTGCTGATGGCACAAAAATAGGTGTCTGTTTACCCTTGACAATTGAGTTCTTAGTAGCATGTGTTCCATTTGATAACAAATGTCCTTTGGCAGGACAAAGTAGTGACTTTCAATCAACATCACAAAGGTATGCTGGAATACATCAGAAAGTTATTTTGATGGTATGAAAGTGTAGTGTTATATGACTATACTTTCACAAACACACACACACACACACACACACACACACACACACACACACACACACACACACGAGACCCAATTAAGCTTGCTTTGTTTTGCTCAATTTAATATCCTTTACACAAATTTTACATTAACAACTTCAATATAAGACATTTCAGGTTCATGAAACTATTTTGGTAATGATAGAATTTATTTTTATTATTACTTTTCTGTAACCAGGTTTTCTCAAAGGTGAAGAAAAATGACAATTAGTTTTTAAGACTATAGCATATAATATAAATCACATATGTAAATTGACTAACCTGATACTTTAAAATGCTCATTAATATTCTTACTTTGATCTTCATGTTTATTTATATTTAAGCAATATTAATAAGTGATATATCACAAAGCTTTATATTACTACATGCATATGATTTAGTTGATAGTAATAGTTCTAACCTATTTATTTGAATAAATAAAATTTTGTTGTATCTTTATTTCAATCTTATAGGTACCCAAACCTCAGAAGAGCTAAATGACTTTAAAATAATTATTTTTACGACTTTTATCCTTTGTAAAATAGCACTGTAATAATATAAACACATGCTCCAAGAACATGCTCAAGCTATGTCACCTTGGACATATACCTAAAGGGCTTTGTATCTTACTCAGAGATACTCACTCATATACGTTCACTGCTGCTCTAGTCACAATTGTCAGGAAATAGAAACCTCCTATATGTCTATCAACTCATGAATGGATGACGAAACTATGGTACATTTACACACTGGAGTATTATTCATCTATGAAGAAAAAAGTAAAAAACATATATATATATATACCTCCTGCATGAGATAACACAGACACAGAAAACAAAGACTATGTCTTCTCTCATATGTGGATGTTATCTTTGAATATGGTGTGTGTGTGTGTGTGTGTGTGTGTGTGTGTGTGTCAGGAAGGGAAAAACAGAATGCAGTAATAAAAAGAAAGAAATGAAATAACAGACTAGGAAGAATTAAATTGGTTGCGGCTATAAGAGTAGGCTAGAACAAGGGCTATGTGGATGCATAAGTAACACTAAAGACCTTTCCAAAAAATCCATGCAGACACCTAAGACTGTAGAAGTTTCCTTAAAAGAGAAAGAGGGAGCCTTTAAATGGAGTTACCCTACAATGGAGAAGCTCTATCTGAACCAGATGCCACATGCTAGCAAATAAAATTTCCAGAACAAGATATGAATTATATATTTTGAGTTGTCGGCTAGTGGGGTCACAGAGACACGAAACATCCCAGGCTATTGCCAATGAATTTTTTATTAACTCCCATAAGCAGAAAGTAAGATCTAGAGATACCACACTTGAGTCATAGAAAAGGGAGAAATCAATCCAGTACTTATTTTAAAGCTTCATTTCTACTATCAATGTTTCTTAGTTATGAGAGTGTTATATACGCTGTTGGGGGAGAGAAGATTCTCACCCCACTGTGAATCCTGAAAATTAAGATAAATACTGGCCTGACAAAATATGCCCAAGTGGTGAAGTAGTTGCATCAATTTTATGGCAATAACAAATCACTTCCTGGTTGCATTTAAGAGAAGGCTCCATGACATGGGATCCTTATCTGGAATTAGTAAACAGACAAAGAACTGTGGATATATAAATCATATGTCCTATGAGGAAACCTACTGTGATTACTGTGCTTCATAGACATAGTATTAACGTGACTCCTAATTACTTAACTCTATACTCTCAGATTGCTGCATCTCCCAACTCTCATCAGAGATGTTCCTTCTTGAAATAGATGGAAATTAGCACAGAGACTAGGGACTGGTCTGCAGAGAATAAGAGAAGGGATGCACATATCACAACCCTCCAAAGCTGTCAATCTTAATGCAAAAAGGGGTGGAAAGAATGTAAGAGCTACAGTAAGTGGATGACTTCAAGGAAGCTGTATTTCCCAAGCACAATAGTGCAGTTAACATATGAGAAACCACAGCTATTGTGATAATATTCACAAGAATTATGTAAGTGCAAACCAGATAAAATTCTAGCGTGTAAGGAGGAAGGTGGACATGAAATCCCACAGCAAGCTGAACCTATATATGTATTTGATATTTGACAAGAGAGGGAGCGTCCAGCTTCTTTAATGATTTGCACCCTGTTGTATTGTTCACACTCCATGCCAAGACCTAACTCCAAGAGTAGTGAGGGAAACAAAAATTAGACTGGCTAGGTTAACATACAGATAGGGTGGCATGAGGGTAGGGAGACAGACAGACAGACAGAGAACACCAAGTTGGGTGGTGAGGGTAATTTAAGAGGAGGTAGAAGGAAACATAAATAAAGATCTAGAATATAATTTATAATTCCTCCACTATTTTTAGAAAATAATAAACCTTGGAAGAGATACAAGATGGCAGTGTCTAACACACACCTTCCTTGATCATTAGGACAGCAGTGACTATTCAGCAACCTACGGACTGATGTGAGAACCAGAAAACACCAGTACTGATGACTCACAAGTGAAAGGTGTTAAAATTATGTGGAGCACAGTTGGGTCAGGCCTCCAGCCACTTGGCAAAACACACACACACACACACACACACACACACACACACACACACACACACACACACACACACACACACACACAGAAAAGTCCCAGGTCCCCAGAGAAACAGGTGCACAGCCTCCAAAGGCTAGTGCCACATACATGGCTGACAGGCAGCTTCTAAAGTCCTGGGGGCACAGAGTGAGCCTTGGTTTGCAAAAACACCAGCGTCTGTGGATTCTAGTACCGAGGAGGCACCACAGTCAGGAACACAAGTAAATCAGGCCTCAAGTCACCCAGAAAAGCTACAGAAAGCTTTGGGGGTAAAAGCAAGCACTGTGCTTCTATGTTAGTATCACATGCATGGCTAGCCAGAAGCTCTTGAACTCACCCAGATGCAGAGTGAGCTAGGGTCTGCAAAGACATCCACATCTGTGGGTTCCAGCACAGGGCAGACACCACAGTCAGGAACTCTAGGGGATCTGACCGCAGCTCACCCAGCAAATCCACAGAGAGTACCAGGGTCCAAGCAGGCACTGGGCACAGGCTCCAACAAGAAGAAGCATCACAATGGGAAGAAGACAGCATAAGAACACAAGCAACAATCCCAAGGACCATCTGATACCACCAGAAACCAGCAGCCCCACCACAACAAGAAGCCCTGGGGATGCTGTTACATCCAAAGCACAACAGAAGAATTTCAAATCTGAGGTTATGAAAATGACAGAAGCCTTAAAGGAGGATATTAAATCCCTCAAACTACAACAGGAATACACAAAGGAAGAGATAAAAGAATTGAACAGATTGCTTAAAGAAACTACAATCAAACAGGAGAAGAAAATGAATAAAAGGTCTTAAGACCTAAAAATGGAGATAGAAGCTATGAAGAAAACAAAATCTGAGATAATCCTGGAAAATGGAAACCCTAGAGAATGCATCTACAGACATAAGCATTAAAAAATAGGATTCAAGAGACGGAAGAAATAATATCAGGGATAGAAGATATGACTGACGAAATGGATAGAGCAGTCAGAGAAACTGTTCAATCTAAAGAGGTTCTGACACAAAACATCCAAGAATCAGGGACACTAGGAAAAGACCAAACCTAAGAATCATAGAGAGAGAAGAAAAAGAAGACTCCCAACTGCAAAGCCCAAAAAATATTTTCAAAAAAAAAATTCATGGGACAAAACTTCTTTATCCTAGAGAAAGAAAGAAATGTCCATAAACATACTAGAAACTTACTAAACTCCAAATAGATTGGACCAGAAAAGAAATTCCTCCCAACACACAATAATTCAAACATTAAACATATGGAACAAAGAAAGAATATGAAAAATTAAAAAGGCCAAGTCACATATAAAAACAAACCTGTCAGAAGTACAACTAACTTCTCAACAGAGACTATGAAAGCCAGAAGGCCTTGGACAGGTGTTATGTAGACACTAAGGGACCATAGATGCCAAACGCTTATCAGAAGTACAACTACTCAACAGAGACTATGAAAGGCAGAAGGCACTGGACAATGTGATTCAGACACTAATGGATCACAGATGCCAAACTCTGACTACTATACCCAGCAAAACTTTCAGTCACCATTGATGAAGAAAACAAGACATTCCATGACAAAACAGTACCTAACCACAAATCCAGCACTACAGAAGATACTAGAAGGAAAGCATCATCCCAAGAAGGGTAATTTTACACAGACGAACAAAGGAAATAAATAACCCCACATACACAAAAAAAGAAAGGAAGCGCTCTCCCCCTCCCCTCTCTCTCTCCACTACCAACATCAAAATAATATGAACCAATAATGACTGGTTATTAATATCTCTCAACATAGTGCCCTCAATTTCCCAATGAAGAGACAAAGGTTAACAAAATGAATGCAAAAACAGGCCCATCAATCTGCTGCATATAAGAAACATGCCTCAGCAATAATGATAAGCATTACCTTAGAGTAAAGGGCTGGAAAAAGGTAATCCAAGCAAACGGACCCAAGAAACCAAGAAACAAGCCATTCTAGTATCTAATAAAATAGAGTTTCAGCCAAAACTAATCAAAAGAGATGGGGAAGGACACTTTCTTACTCATCAAAGGAAAAATACACCAAGATGATGTCTCAATTCTGAACATCTGTGCCCCCAATACAGGAGTAATCATATTCATATAGAAATATTAGTAAAGCTTAAATCGCATATCCAACCCCACACATAAATAGTGGGAGACTTCAAACTCCACTCTCACCAATAGATAGATCATTGTGGTGGAAACTAAATGGAGAAACAACAAAACTAATAGACATCATGAATCAAATGGATGGACCTAATTAATATATACAGAACTTTTTACACAAACACAAAAGAATTCGCCTTCTTCTCAGTATCCTATAGAACTTTCAGGTGCCTCTAAGTGTCTTTATAAAGAAATTGGAGAGATCCCATACTAGCATCTTAATGACACACTTGACAGCTCTCAAACAAAAACAATCAGACTCACCAAAGAGGGGTAGAAGGCTGGAAATCATCAAACTCACGGCTCAAATCATTAAGTTGGAAACAAAGAAAACAAATCAAAGATCAACAAAACCAAGAGCTGGTTCTTAGAGAAATCCAACAATATAGACAAATACTTAACCAAACTAACTAAAAGGCAAAGGGAGAGTAATCAATTCAACGAAATCAGAAACAAGGAGACATAACAACATTAAGGAAATTCAAAGAATTATTAGGTAGTATTTCAAAAGCCTATAAACCTCCAAATTTGAAAACCTAAAGGAAATTGACAATTTTCTTCATAGATACCAATTACCAAAATTGAATCAAGATCAAGTAAACAAATTAAATACTCCTATATCCCCTAAGGAAATTGAAGCAGTCAGCAATGGTCTCCCAACCAAAAAAAAAAAAAAAAAAGCCCAGGGCCTGATAAATTCAGTGCTGAATTCTACCAGACCTTCAAAGAATAGCTAATATTCTCTTTAAACTAGTCCACAAAATAGAAACAGAAGGAACATTACAAAACTAATTCTATGAGACCACAGTCACTTTGAAAACTAAACCATAGAAAGACTCAAAACAGAAAGAGAATTTCAGGCAGAAATTAATTTCAGACAGAAGCTGTTAACCTGCACTTCCAGTTTATTCTTGTAATTAAGTTTTATTCCTTCTCAAGTCTCTGGTGGGGTTAAATACCAGTTAATTTAGTCTTACAATTAAGCTTAGTCATTTATGGGTTAAGTTGTTTTTAGGTCTAGATAGATGTTTTAAGTTGATACAGATGAGATATGATACATAATTGATTTTCATTCAGAATTTTAGACTCACCAAGATAGGAAAGATATTTTCTTCAAGATTGCCTTATACAAATAGCCAAAACACTATGAATGTAACATTAATATAATTCTGATTGTTTCATGGATCTTCTCAGTGTATGTAGTTTATTTAATTTATGTGTAATAATCTAAATATGTATGTAAAAAATAAATATGTAAAAATAAAAAATAAATATAAAAATGAAAGAAAATAATAAACTTTGAAACTATGAAATAATGAATGAAATAAAAACGATAAACAAGCATGAATAATGGTGAACAAATAGTTAAGAGAGCTGAGATTAGTGGATTTACTAGAATAAACATGTTATTTATACTCATAAAACTATACTTCATATAGTGTGCATAGAGAATTCTATTTGCAAGAAAGATGAGTAATGTGTTTGTGATAACAGCAGCAGCATTACTAACAATCTCAGTAGTGGCTGTCCTCCGTAGGGTAAAGACAGCAGTAGGAGATGCTGTTATACAAATGCTTTCCCTAAAAGCAATGGAAATGACATGATTCCAAAGTAGCAAAGGCCATATGGTGTTACTTAACCACCAGAAACTAAATGGAAACAATTATCCTAAAGAACGCAAGGTCAAACTGGTAGACAGGGTGGCCCAACTTGTATATAGAATAGAAAATATTTAAGATAACTCAGCAACCTTCAGGTCGTAGGAGTGTATTGATTAACTAGCACAAAGATATAACGTTCGATGATCCAAAGGCTCAGGGTATTTGCCCAGTAAGATTCACAATCTCTTGCTTGCTGTGTAGCCAAGTGTGAGCTGGTTCTCAGATCCAGACCTCCAGAAAAGAAATACTACAGTAAGGATAGCTACAAAAACTTCTTCCAACATTTCTCAAAGTAGTCTATAGACTTTCAGGAAAGTAAGATAATGTTAAGAAAAGAGAAATAAGCAACAAAAAAAAAACTTTGTGGCTCTTGGCACATTCTCTGAATTTATGTTGAACTTTCAACTCTTCCAGCTCCTACTACACATATCTTAAGTACGCAACATCCTGTTTTGTTCTTGGAGAAACTGATTAAGGGGCACAGTCTAGATAATGGCCTACTATATATCTGGGTCTGAAATGATCCCAGTGAGTTCACAAACACGTCTGTACTAACTCCCTGGTCCATGAATGTATAACAGAAGCGCATATATTGTACATACATAAGAACTTCATGCTGGTTCTATAGTATTTCAGGTACCTGTGTCTTTATTGAGAAAAGCTACGTAGAGGCCTCTGAAACAAATTTCACTCTCAGCCAAGATGTTAACTAAAAGGTGATATATTTATATTTCAGAGAGAAACAACTAAATATTTAAACTGTAAGGCTGATAGTACCCATCATAATCATGTTTCCATCTTGATTATTATATACAGGAGCAATTGTGGGCATCAATTTCAGATACAATCAGCTTGTAATTTAACTGCTGTTATCGATGATCTTGCATATATATTTTTTTCTTGGTTATATAAACACATATGTGTGTATATATATTATTTTGACTATAAAATATTATCAGGCTTCATGCTACAATTATTATATTACTTTTCAAGGAAAAGAATTGAAGAAATGTCGTTGTATCCATATATGAATCCACTCACAGACCAAAGAATTTATTTAAGCTGTCTAGATTAGTGAGTTTCTTGTAGTTACAAGAGTGTGCGTAAAGTATTATCTCTAGAAAGCATGAATGACTTAAAAGCAACTTGTCACTGAGAAGCCCATGCCACTATGAGTGTCTGTGCACCTTGGTGCTCCCTGCATGAGTTGGAGGAGATTCAGCCAGTTATAAAATCTCATTGCCCCCAGGTATTGGTGCTATTTATAGAACACTCTTGTGAATTTCTCCAGCTCCCTGAGACCTGTAAAGTTACTTCTTTATAAGTTCTGCTTATGTCTTGTGCCTTAAAGATACTCTCCAAACAGAGGATATCATTTCAAGAAAACTGTACACAATCACTGCTGTTTGTTACAAGGGTGATTTTGTTTTGTTTTGTTCTGTTTTGTTGTTCGAGATGGGGTTTCTCTGTGTAGCCTTGGCTATACTGGACTCACTTTGTAGACCAGGCTGGCCTCTAACTCACAGTGATACGCCTGCTTCTGCCTGTTTTAAGATTACAGGAATACACTACCATGTCTTGCATAAGAATGAAAATTTTATATTTCTCAGGAAGTATTTTTATTTACATGAAAATCACAGCAAACTCTTTCTCCCAAGGCTAGTTTACCCTCTATCAATCTGACAGGATATTGCCTCATGTAATTACCACATTTGTATGAATTCAGATTCTCATAAATCTATATGTTCATGATAGTGTGTAGATGAGCCAAAAATTCATCTGTTTGGCCAGTCAAATCAATTACTATCATGTCAAGTCAATTAAAGTCAATTCAGCAACAGAGCTTTACAGATATATTCAATTTTAAAAGGAGATTTATACTAGTGGAATTTTATATGTTTTTATGGTCTGAGTCATGAAAAGTCTTATACTCTCTAAAAAAACAAATTATCAACTCTCCAGTAACTAAAGAGAAACCCTAGCTGAAGTGCTAAGGGGCAAAGAGTCAACTGAATATTTAGTTCCAGTGTATTTACCGTGGTATACAGGATGCTGCTAGCCCAAAGGCAAATGTAACAGACCCATGTTTCAATATAAGCCAAATGTCTCAAAGTTCCTATAGTTTAAGAGGTGTATATTCAACGAGAAAGTTGAAATGTGAAGAAATATTACATTGACTCTTTACATTCTTTATTTTATTGACAAATAATTATACATATTTATAGGGCATAAAATGATGTTTTCATGCATGTGTATATTGGATAATGATCAAACCAGAATAATTATAGTAGCCATTACTTTAAACATATATATTACATTTGTGGTAGGAGCATTCAAAATAATCTCTCTGGTGGTTGTTTTAAAACATATATTACTATAAAAATAGCCACCTTATTATTAAGTATAACACTATATAAAGCTCCTCCCAAGTGTAACTTTTGATCTACTGGTCAACTTATTGTTGCCATCCCCTTTATCCTCTACTCCTGTAACTCTGATATCATCTTCATCCTCATTTACCAGATGAATGTAAAAAAATCACATTAGTAAATATTATATATATATGTATATACATAAAGTCTTTCACTTAATGTAATGCCCTCCAGTTGTATGCTAGTTGTCACAAATGGCATGATTTATTCTTTATATTCTTTATTTAAATTTTTGAATACTATTGCATTTATCTAACACTTTTTTTTCACTTCAACTAACCATGGGCAGCAATAGACATATGATTGCAAATATTTCTTAGATATACTAATCTCATTTTTCCTTGGTTGTATTATCCAGTAGGAAGATTGTTGGGTCTACTTTTATTTTTTACTTTTTGAGGGAACTTCTACAATACTTTCCATAATGGGTGCACTAGTTTACACTCCTATCAATATTGAGCAAAGCTTCTATTCTCTTCTCATCCTTGTCATGACTTATATAATTGCAGTGATGTGAGGCCTCCTTTTTGGTTTTAATATGCATTTTTATGATCACTAGTAATGCTGGGCTTTTTGGTTTCACAGCATTTGGACATTTTTGGTTTTGGTTCTTTTGTTTTGGTTCTTTTTTTTTTTTTTTTAAGAACAGCCACTCCGATTTGTGAACCAAATTTTAGTCTTTTGCTTGATATTAACTTTTGAGTATTTTACATATTTAGAATATTAACCCAATATTAACCTAATATCTAATATATGGCTTACAAATATTTTCCTCATTCCACAGCTTGCATTTCATTGTGTTGATTTTTCTTTACTATGTAGCTGGATTTTAATTGGATATAGTTCTATATGTCTAATTTAGTTTTGTTGCTAAGCTATTGGTGTAATGTCTATGGAATCATTGTCAAACTAAATATTAGTCAACTTCTCATATATCCTTTCTTCTAGGAATTATAAATTTTCACATTCTATGCAAAAATGTAATAACATATGTTGTTTTGAGTATGATATGAGGTAAAGGTAAATTTTCATTTTAAATATGGATTTTTCACTTTTTAAAACATGTAAAATAAAATGTCCTTTGCATGTTGCATATCCTCCTTGGATTATTAATTAAAGCAATACAATCAGAAGTATCAACTTAGTATAGTCTATAATGTTCTTTATGGCCTTAATGTAGAAGTACAGAGAAATATAGGTTGGGTAGGTAAAGAGTGATTTCTTAGTTAATAACCATATGTCCATTGTATCTCACCATGAGTTCTGATTTGCATTAATATACAATGTAAAAAATAATCCTTTGAATGACTGAACGGACTATATGAGATATGGGATAATCACAGAAACATAAAAGTCTGTTTTCAAACAGGTAAAATCAATTTATCAATTTAGGTTGCTCTCCTTAAGCTCACAGTTTTGGTTATATGCTGAGGCAGCTGTCTAATGACTAGACAGAAGTGGGAACAAAAAGCCAAAAATACATATGGATTTACATCTTAATGTACAAGCTTGGTAGCCACTGCACAACAGTTTTACCCATAGATGTCTATGAACGTTACTCAAGGAGGAAACCCCTGTGTGGTCAGATCTTCACACTGTGTTGCGAAAAAGTGTATACAGAAAAAGTAAAGTCCTGAAGTATGAACACTCATACTGTTATATAAATGACAATGAGTTGGTTGGATAGTCAGTCATAGACATAAAAAGGGAAATATTTGAAGACAATGGGGACTAGGGTAAAGGCATGTTCATTTCTCTAAAGCCACTTTTGTGGGATTTTGAATGTTAACATACAAATGAGAACATCTATCACAAAAGTAGCAATAATAACATAAGAAAGAAAATAACTCTGCCACTTGATATCAGTCAGCCTGTGTCATTAGATAGCTGTTTCAATACTTGGGGATCATGAACTTCCTTTGTTGTTTTGTTTTTTTGTTTTTTTTTTAAGAGTGCACAGGTTTTATTGATTATAATTTTAATTGTATTGGGGGGAATTTCCATATATTCACATGTTTTCTCTTTTTTTTTCCTCCTTTATTAATTTATTCTTGTTACATCTCACTGGTTATCCCATCCCTTGTATCCTCCCATTCTTTGCTCCCTCCCAATTTCCCCTTATTCCCCTCCCCTATGACTGTTCCTGAGGGGGATTACCTCCCCCTCTATATGATCATAGGGTATCAAGTCTCTTCTTGGTAACCTGCTGTCCTTCCTCTGATTGCCACCAGGTCTCCCCGTCCAGGGGACATGGTCAAAGGTGAGGCACCAGAGTATGTGAGAAAGTAATATCCCACTCTCCACTCTACTGTGGAGAGTGTTCTGTCCATTGGCTAGATCTGGGTAGGGGCTTAAGGTTTACCCCCTGTATTGTCCTTGGCTGGTGCCTTAGTTTGAGCAGGACCCCTGTGCCCAAATCTGCCTATCATAATGTTCTACTTGTAGGCTTCTAGGACCCTCTGGGTCCTTCTACTTTGCCTTTCTCCCATGATTCTCTCATCTAGAGTCCCACTAGAATGTCCTCTCCTCTGTCGCAGTTTCCTGGTAAGTGAAGGCTTTCGTGGGACATGCCCGTTGATGTAGACTGTGCAAGACACAAGCAGCATAGAGTCCTATCCACTAAGACTGTAGTAAATATCTACATTTTCGACAGAAAAGAATTCAGCTTCCCAAAACACGGTGAAATGTTGGCAAATGTTTACCATATATTTATCCAGGAAATACTCCTGATTTTTCTGATTCTAAGAGCTCCAGCATGATAAGCTTAAACTTACCAAGTTAACACTGAGGAACACAGAGTTGCAATGAGAAACATACAATCAACTATTGGGAGCCAAACTAGATCTTTTGAGCCACTGCCTGCATGACACCATCACTTCAAAAAGCAATTACAAACTTAGTGGCAACTTTTTTTTTTACATTGCATCCTTTCCATCTCACTTCAAATCAATATACAATCCAGATAGAGCTTCTTTTCCTGACTCAGAGCTTCAGCAAGTATTACTATCTTAGGATGAATACAACCTCTGATATATATCTTCCAAAGCAGTATATAAAACAAACTCTCTCTCCCAGAAACAGAATGGTATCTGTGGCAGCAAGACTGAAGAGGGTACCACACCAGACAGAAGCTCCCATACAGAGAATCAATGAGTTAAACCTTTTCAGGGAGGAGGTATGGCCTGATATTGGTTATGTAGACCAGGATGATTTTAAACTCACAGCAATCCACTACCCCCTGCATCCCGAGCACTAGAATTAAATCTATACATCACCACACCTTGCCATATGTAGATTTGTGAAGGTACAAGCTTAGAAATAACCATATGGGCACCCTCTGGCTCAGAACATTGTCCAATTAAGTAACATTTATGTTTTTCTAACAAGTTGACTATATGGCACCAAAACATTTGAAGCAGATGAAGTAATCCTTTCAAACCATCGCTATTCCTCTTCGGGAAACTAGGGTTGCTGATTCTCACAACACTAGGTTCTGTATTTTAGATGTCTTATTCTCATATAAAGTGAACATTTCTAAGTGGAATGCCCAGAATATATACCACTGTTCCCCAGCTACAGGAACTATTATCTGCTGAGAACTCAAAGCCAAATTAAACTGTGCAAGTTGATGTCTTAGCCCATGAATTGCCTGCATGAAATATCATCAGCACACTAGTTGAATTTAGCAAATATTTGAAGGCCCATATAATATGAGAAGACAAATTTAAGTCAATCCACTTGTAACAGACATGGCTTCTTGCAATTTTATCCCCATTCAGGTAATTCTAAATAAGGTCCCTCAAAAATGGTCATCTCAGTAGTTCTTCTTCCTAAACAACTTGCTTTAAAATGACCCTAGCAAATAGGTCTTCCTCAAGACCCAGCTATTCCACTCCTTGGAATATACTCAGAAGAAGCTCCAGCATGCAACAAGGACATATGCTCAACCATGTTCATAGCAGCCTTATTTATAATAGCCAGAACATGGAAACAGCCTAAGTGTCCCTCAGTAGAACATTGGATAAAGAAACTGTGGTACATTTACACTATGAAATACTACTCAGCTATTAAAAATAAGGAATTCCTGAAATTTGTGGACAAATAGACTGAACTAGAAATGATGATAATGAGTGAGTTAACCCAGAAGCAGAAAGACTCAAATGGTATATACTCACTTATATCTGGACACTAGCCCATGGGGCATGTTCTATGAAAATCTTTACTTATCAGGAAAGTGGGACAGAGGGAAGGACATCCTATTGGGACTCTAGGTGAGAGAAGCATGGGAGAATGGGGAAATAGAGGGATCCAGAGGGTCGTACAAACCTACAAGAAGAACATTATAATGGCAGTTCTGGGCCCAGGGGTTCTGCTCAAACTATGGCACCAGCCAAGGACTATACATGCAGTAAACATCAAACCCCTACCCAGATCTAGCCAGTGGACAGGACATTCTCCACAGTTGAGTGGGGAGTGGGGACTGACTTTCACACAAACTCTGGTGGACCATATTTGTTCACATCCTCTTGATGGGGAGGCCTGGCAACACTCAGAGGAAGGATAGCAAGCTACCAAGAAGAGACTTGATACCCTATGAGCATATACAGGGGGAGGAGGTCCCCCTCAGTCACAGTCATAGGGGAGGGGAGTAGGGGGAAAGCAGGAAGGAGGGAGGAATGGGAGGATACTATTGAGATGTGGATGGGATGGGATAACTATTGAGATGTGATATGAATTAATTAATTTTTAAAAAAGTAAAAAAAAAATGACCGTAGCAGAGACTCCTAGTAGCAGGAGCCACCGTGACTAAAGAGGAAACCCTTTAACTAGACAAATCTCCTAATAGAGGGCAGAGAACACCAACCCATTCACAAAAACTGGGCCCACAATTCACCCTACCTACAAGATCTACAAAAATTGAGAGAAGATCCAACCAATACCCACCCCATGAGAACCAACCCCTGACACTATTAACAGTACTCTGCTATGTTTGGAGACAGGAGTCAAACATAGTTGTCCTCTTAGGGGCTCCTCCCAGCAGTGACTCAAAACAGATGCTGAGACTCACAGTCAAACATCAGGTGATGCATAAGGAATCTTGTGGGAAAGTGGGGGAACGAAGAAAAGGACATGGAATAGACAGGTGCTCCACCAGAAGACCAGCAGAGCCAACTAACCAGGGCCCAGAGGGGCCTCCAGAAACTAAATCACCAACCAAGTACCTTGCATGGACTGGACCTAGGGCTGCTAAAAAGATGTAGATGATGGGCAGCTCAGGCTTCATGTGGGTCCTCTAATAAAGGGAATGGGAACTGTCTCTGACATGGACTCTGTTGCCAGATTTTTGATCGTTTCCCCCTGGCGATACTTCCCTGCCAGGCCACAGGGAAGAGGGCATTCTCATTCCTGATGCATCTTGATGAGCTAGGGTGGGTGGGAAGTGGGGTTCCCCTTTTTTGAAGATCAGAGGAGGGGGATGAGGAGAGAAAGAGAGGGTAAGGTTGGTGTTGAGGAAGGATGGGGCTACAACTAGGATGTAAATAAATAATAAATAAATAAATAAATATCCATTTTGGCATCAACTTCATTGTAATTGATATTTATATTGATACAGATATTGATAGCCATCATCTCAAATTCATCTCCAGAAACTTTAGCTAATCCTCTGTTCCTTTTTGTTTTCTTGCTTCATACAAAGGCTTGAGATTTTGTTTTCCAACCTTACTTGTTTTTACGTGTATTAATACTGGAAGCAATGTTAATGCAATTCTGGCTTTCAATTTTTAGAATGTACTTCTTGTATGCCCAGGAAAATGTCCACTTCACAAGAGGCAAATATCCTACTTAGAACTAAATTGTCCCGTTCTCCTACCACGTTATTATCTACAGCACAGTCTGACTTCTTCATAAATCTGTTACAAGAAAGAAGTCTTTAGAGGCAAAAAAAAAAAAAAAAATGAAATGACTGTTCAATTTATAACAAAAACCATATGCTTTATAGCTAAGCTTTTCGTGGCATTTCTTCATCATTAATTGCATCACTATAAAAAGCAGTTTGTTTTTTCTCTACAACTGCTTTCAAGCTTGAAGCAAAGGTTTTTATATAATCTTAGCAATATATAGATGGGGAGGATTTCTTCTCTTGCCAATTGCAAAGGGATTCCTCTGATTATTGAGAGTCCTATCACCTAGACATCTATATATGGCCAACATTCCATTAAATCTTTACATACTTTTGAAACTTTCCAAAAAAATATCTACCCAGTTTTCTAATCAATTCAGGATATAAGCAGTGCTAAAAAAAAAAAAAAATAGGGGGTTAATATAGGACTTCTAACCCGAATGTTACATAGATGAGAAAACATTTCTGGCAGGGAAAACATTTCTGCTAAATTGCCCTTTATTTCTCAACTCCTTTACTTTATTAGAGAGCCTAGCAATGTGGAATTTCACCAATCGCAGATGCCAGGTTCGATTTCCCTTCCATTTTCTTACTGCTTAAAAAAGAAATGCTTCCAGAACACAGAAGTGATGTCTTGGTTGACTTCAAAATGGTGCATTGTAAGTAATTTGGAAAGCCTTAAGTGAGTAATAAGATAAGTCTGTTGCTATACGTGTTGCATTCTGGGGGAAAGAAGACATTTTCTTTGACAAGTGACAAGCGTTTCACTAACGCATGAGAACAAGGTAGAAATGTCCTAGCAATTTCATTCCAAATAGTGCATTTCAATATCAATGTTTTGAATCAGCATCTATCCATTTTTTATCTAATTATTTTAAAGGCTTCTTTTATGTTTTTTATGTGACTTTTCATTTACATGTGTGTAGGTGTGCTCACAGGAGTACATTTGTCCTTAGAATTCAGAGAGGACATTAGAGCAATTGCAACCAAGTTACAGGTAGTTGTGACACACATAGCATGGGTGATAGGAATCTAACTTGGGTCATCTGGAATGACAGCAGTCACTACCTACCTACTGTTCCCTCTCTGCAGCCCCTTGGCTTACTTTCTAAGCACCTCAACTTTAAAAATAAGTAAATTCTCTTATCAGACAAATTACAGAATGTGTCTTCTCTTATTTCTCCTAATATATCAAATATTAGTCCTACAACTCTGCAATCTACATGTCATTTAAAAATATGAAAGTGACTTTAGCATATAGTGCCTAAATCATATCCTCATATCCATTAGTACAAAAGAAATATTCAAAACAAATCTTATTAATGTAGGAAATGCTTATTTTAAATTTTTGAAAGAACCTGGGACTGGAGAGATGGCTCAGGAGTTAAGAGCATGTATTGTTCTTGAAAGGACCTGAGCTGGGTCCCGAGGACCTGTAGCAGATGGTAGACAATGGCGTACAAGCTTAATGCTAAGTGACCTGACATTCTCTGTGGCCTCTGCGAGCACACACCCCTCAAAACAAACTAGAAGTAAAACTTAAAAATCTAAAAGGTTGAATGAACCTGTAGGAGATTAGAATGTACAACTCATGATTCCTAATAAATATATCCTTAAATTTAAGGTATATTTATAGAAAATAACTTATAAAAATGTAGCCTACTTTATTGATTTTTAGTCTCTGTTCCCTATAAATGTAGTATTTCTTTTGGGACTTCAGAATTCTGGTAGAAAATTTTCAAGAAGAAAACAGTGATTGATTGACTTTAAAATAGGTTATAGCAATGTGTCTGTATCAGCAAACAACAAAAACAAACAAGTAAACAAACAAACAAAACCAGACATATTTTACAAACAAAATCAAATAATGCATCTGCTGTATTGTGTGACTGCCTTACAGATGGAAATATTTCATGGATCACAGAATAAAGCATGTTACATACCACAATTTTTAAAAATTCTTTAGAAACTAAAGCATATACTTCAAGATAAGATGAGTTTAGGGGAAAAGTGTTGCCATTTTGCTCTTGTGATTAGAAGCTTATCAAAGAACAGTCCCATTCAAGTTAAGTAAATAATGTATATTTCTCATATATTAAAGAATCAAATTGGCACTCCAAAATATATAATGCAAAATATACAGCTCTTGACATTGAAACTGGCAAACGTGGCATTCAGAGTGACGGTCCACTCAGAACCACTGTGGCACAGTTCCGGAAAACAGGCATGGACTGAGTAGAACTAGTGAAGTGACAAATGCACAGCTTCAGCACTGAAAAGCAAAAGCTGCTGGTCACACCACAGTGAACTCCATAATGGCTTTCTTATGGTGCATGACCAAGGGGAGTGTCTAGTGCTCAAGAGCCAGGACGGTTGTGTTGACAAGGCTTTTAAAGGTCGGGTGTTGTTTTACAAGACCAAAGAATTCCAAGCATTTCATTTTGTACCCTAAGTAGGGAAGCCACTTCTACGCTGCTTGAGTCATCTTATTTACAATCTAGTGAGAACCTCATCTTGCTGATCACATGAGGAATGAATTTTTTTAAATCAGGACTACTTATAAAATATGGCCATTCTTAGTGAGTTAGACTTATTTACAATGTCAATAATCATAGTAGTTATTTCAGCAGCCTTAAAAGTTTATTCCAGAATCAGAGTTGCTGTTCTTACAGTTTCTTTTTTGCCTTTTTCGTATTTTATAACTGTTGCTGGGACCCAGGCCCAAGACCCTTGGGGGTGGGGATAGGGTGAGCTGGCAGAGTTTCTAAACTTCTCTTCTTGTTTGAATTGTACTTTTTCTAACCTCAAGTTCAAAGCCAACAATAGCTTTGCTTATAAACTATATTGAATCAAAAGATTATCTCAGAAATATGATACACCTTCAGCATTCATCCTCACATTTACCTTAACCAATAAGACTCTCAGACCTCTTCAATCATCGACCATTTAGACTTCATTTTCCATATCTTCCTTAGTCATGGAGTTGAGTGGATTCTGGCTTAGAGGTTAACTCTTGATCCTTGGTCCCTAGCTTGAGATTTTTCATTCCCAGTATCCATGTTCTCTCCATAAGACTCAACAAATCCACTTTTCCTTGCCACTGTACACTGTACATACTCCCAACATGTTCTAGTAAACTGACTTGTTCCCAAGTTGATCATACTAAACCACCATTTTGTCTTCACAATGCAATTGGTATTCCTTCTGCTGAGAAAGCATCCTTTGCTCAGTCAATACCTATCTAATTGTTTAACTTGACTAATTTCACATAGGAGCATGAATACAATAAATAGTACTTGAAAAACTATACTTCTGCTTCCTCGTCCTCAACACTAAAACTTCAATCATTAATTGTCTAGTTGATTATTTAATATTTGCTTCTCCAATTATAATGTATATACCCTGAAGGTAAGGGCTTTGCATATATTACTTCTGGTTAATTCCCATAGATTATCAAGCTTTACATTTGCTTTGGATTACATTTTGAGACAAGCTCTCATTATGTGGCTCAGGCTACCTTCAAACACAGAATCTCACCTCAGTCTCCCATGTGCTAGAAAAATAGATGGCTGCAAAACTTGATATTTTGAAGTTGACAAATATTATCTACAAGGACTCAATATTATAAGCAAAAGTGGCAGAGATTAAAAATATACTACATGATCTCACTTATATGTACTCTTTAAAGGAAGAGTTTAATACATCAATAAAAACTGGATGTGGGAAAAAGAAGCAAATATAAAGATAAGTAAAAGGACACACTTGCCATTTTATAGGATAAGTAAGTTTGCAGCTCAAATATAGGACAACAATTGATCATATTATATTACATTCTTGGAATTTTCTAAGAAATTAAAATTTTGAAACTCTAGCCACAAATAGAATGAAGATAAGAGGTAATTCTATGAGATGATATACATGCTACATCTCTTGATGTATAATATTCCTTTCACTGAGTATGAGCATAGAAGCATCATGATGGAGACCTTCAGTATGTACAATAGGAAATCAAGTTGTTTTCAAATGTTTGACAATGTTCCCAAAGGCATTGGGATACCACCCACTTTTTCTAGAACCTAAAATCCCAATCCTCAGTTCCACAGTCTATTTCTAAATAACGCAGAACCACTCCCATTCCTAATGTTTAACTCTTCCTTTATTCACAGCAAAGCTACAACTTCAGGTTTTAGTCGTAGGAGATTTTGCATATCTTTAACAATGGGAAATGATACTTCAATTTACTTATTTAAAATGTTTGCATCATATTTTGGGCAAACAAGATATTAAAAGTTTGTTCCATCTGTGGGAGCTGCTGGATTATTTTGCCAAAAGAAACGAGGTAAATAATGACACCTATTTGGTGTATCTTCATCAATGGAATATAAGAAGTTTAAAACTAGCTATATCTTTATTGGATGTATGTGTTTTAATTTTGAAACTGAAAACAAATTTGGGGAGTATTTCTGCCTTTCTATCAAAAAATATCTAGAAGTTGCACCAAAGCATTCTGACATTTCCTCAGTCATGTATCATGCAGGATGATTCTCCTGCAGTAAGCATTTCATACAATAACAAACTTTACCTAGCATTTATCTAATAAATTTTAAATAAAAGCAAATATATGATTGAAACATAAATTTCAAATATTATTAATAAATGAGATTACATTTTTTTCTTCAATTCAACAAAAATACCTCAGCTGTGCTTTCCTCACAAGCTTCTTTTCAAATTCCTTCAAGGATGCTGCTATATTTTAAGAATAGCTTTAATGATGATTGATTGATTGACTGATTGATTAAGTAATCTTCTGAGAGTTTATTGTTGTTTAGCAAATCCTGCTTCTCTAGGAAAAGATCACACTTTTTTACCTTCATTTGTTTAGGCATTGTGACATGCTGTGACCATAGAAATGTAAGCAGAAGCTGTAATGTCATTCTTATATAGAAAGCAACAGGGACAATTCATATGTCACCATGACCTCATTACCATAATGATAATACTCCTCATTAAAGCTCCTTAGGGATCCTGTGCCCTAGAGACAACAGTAAAACCAATAGCAAAGAAGAGAGGTAAATCATCATTGTTGTAAATTGTTGGGGTTGGAAACATTGTCACTCTAACAATTTCCACCCCTAATAATGAAACAATCTTATATTCGCAATCTATTCCTGTCTCTATAATCTTGCTTTTGACTGCTACCTATCTACTACAAATTCTTTCTAGATCTATTTGTTTTATGTGTATGAGTGTTTTGTCACCCCATGTGTTATTGCTGGTGCCTTTGGAGATCAGAAAAGAGCACTGGATCTTCCAGAACTGGAGTTACTTACTGACTGGGGTGAGTCACTGTGTAAGCTTTGAAACTGAACCTGGATCACCTGCAAAAGCAAAAATGTTCTTAAACACTGAGGCATCCCTTCAGTCTCTTAAAAAAAATTTTATTGAACTGTAAAGTCTTTATTAAGAAATACTAATGATGTCAAAGGCAGGCCAGGCAGCACACAGAGGAAGGGGAAACAGGCTATCTGGATGAGACCTAATAGGCTGTGATCATATGATAGGAGGAAGGCCCCTTCTGTCAGAAGTCAAGTGGAGGAGAATAGGGTAGAAGAGAAAGGGAACATGGGAACAGTAAGATACAAGTGAGAGGACAACAATTGGATTGTTATCTGGATAAATTATAATAATTTTTAAAAAAAGAAATACTAATCATCAGTGTTCCAGTAAAAATATGACTGCCTAAACAACACCTAAAACAATATACCACCAATAGAGTTGTTAACATGAAATAGGAAAATCTCATGGGACCCAGCCATAAACAAAGAATTGCAGGAAACTGGGGAATGTTGAAACAGATAGAGATAGTCTTTTCCAGGAATAAACTTCCTAATCAGTTACCTAATACCAATTAATTGGTCAGCTTTGAAATGACATACTTAGACATTACTACAGTTTACTTATAAATTGCTTACAATTACAAATGACAAAATGGGTTAAGCAAGCTGTATTTATATATTCATGCATATAAATTATGTAAACATTGAAGAACAGGTTATGAATTTGAGATGGAGTAATGAGGGAGGCAAGGGAGAAGTAAGGGGATAAAAGGGAAAGTATAGTGGAATTTTAATCCAGCAACATGGCTGCTCTGATTACATACAAAGGCCTTCTAGGTGTGTGTGAACAGGCTGGAATGCAGACACACATAACTTTACTTCCTCTGGCTGGAATGCAGACATGGCCTTGGCACATTCCTTTAATCCCAAACAATGAGGTCTAATTAAGGGATAGACTAAGTGATGAATCAAATAAAGATTTAACAGAATAAGGTAGGCCCAACTCTCAAGAGGACAAATAGGAGAGAGAGTCTACTTAAGAGTAGAGAGGCTGTAGAGAAGACGTACAGTACAGGAATTCAGGTGTTTATTGTGTCAGTACGTTAGAGTTGCGAGTCAGTCAGTCTGTTCACAGTGGAGTTCAGTTCAGTTGAGTTTAATGGAGTTGATTTCATTGAGTGAGTCCTTGAGTGAGTGAGTGAGTGAGTGAGTCAGTCAGTCAGTCAGTCAGTCAGTCAGTCAGTCAGTCTGTCTGTCAGTCAGTTGAGAGTTAGTAGGGAGTTAGTCCAGAAGAGGTGCAGTGGAATTAAGTTCCTGGCAGTTCCATTGGTGGCAGTCCTGTCCACGGAATTCAGAGGCGGTTTACCAGTGCAGCAGTACAGAAACAGCTTACAGAGAAAGAACAACTTGGACATAAAGACAGAATGAGTCAGAGAATGAGAGGAGCCAAAGGATTATCACATACTGCCAAAGTTAGCACGACACCATGAAGATAAAGCCAGTGAGAGACCAAGAGGAGCCTGTTTGTGTCAGTCAGCTTCGAGAGGTTTTTGCCAGAAGAGCTGAATTGAGCCAGCCAGCCAGAGTTCAGAAAGAACTAGAAAGGGTGAGCGTGTTCAGTGGTAAGTCTCAGAGGATGAAATATTCTAGGCCTGCGTCAAGGGATAGTTAGATAGATGCAGGAGGGTTCCGCCAAAGCCACGTAGTAGAAAGGCTTCGGAACAAGTTTCATCTCATCCCTTCATCTGAGAAAACAAAAACACTTACAGAAAAGGGGAAACGATAGAATTATATAAATAAATACTTTATGCTACCAGATACTTTCATTAATATCTAATGAAATTTCTGTAAAAGTTTTAGTAATAGATATTTCAGTGAATCTTTTTTTTAAGGTATTACAATATAGATAATATTATGATGTCTTATCTTCACAAACACAGTGTCTAGGGATCTGGGAAGATGATTTTGCAGCTAGAGTGCTTTCCACGCGAGCCTTAGACTAGAATTGATAGCTCTAGAGTGCAGATACGGTGCAGCAGTCCTGTTTTCCACCCTCAAAAGACAAAAGCAGAGAACTGGCATCCCTGGAGCAAGTGGGCTAGTGAGTGTAGGAATTTCAGCAAGCTCTGGGTTTTATTAGAGTCCTTTCCTCAATGAATAAGGTAAAAGAGTAATAAAGAAATATGCCTGACATAAATCTCCAGATTTATGTACACATATATTCATGTAAAATGACACATACCTCACAAACAAGTGCATACATGCCTAACATACAGCCACATACACACACAGACACATAAACACACACACACACACACACACACACACACACACACACACACACACCCCAGAAAATAAAAAAATGATAGCTGGTTAAAGGAACAACTTTTATAATTAGTTAGATTTCAACATTCCACATTGTTTCAAAAGACCATGTGGTATTTAATAAATACCTATATTTCTATCTGACAGATTAAGTAAACAAATTTGAAAAAAAAAAGAAGACTTCTGCTTCATCGTAAAAGAGGGTTACAAAGCAAAATTCTCGGTGGATGAAAAAAACAATTTGCATATTGATGTAGGTGCTAGCTGAGCTAGTAGATACAGAAGCAAATTTGCAGTGGGTGCGTGAGTAAGTAGAAAATTGAACTTGGAGAAATGCCTTTAAAAAATGCCTCTGATCGATGTAGATCAAGCATAGTGAAGAAAATTGGATGAGGGATGAAGGAGATTAGAAAGGAGGAAAAGACTTCTCAGTACAAGAGTCAGAGGAATGAGAGATAGTGTTTAAAGTTGCTGCAGGGAAACTATAGTAAAATCACTGAAGGAGGGTAGTGATCTGAGACAAGGAAACGTTAGCAGGAAATAGAATAGTGTGCGTGCTGGCTCCTTCCTAAGTAACGCCATAAATTAAAAGTTTGAGCTTAGTTTTGAGAAGGTTGAAGTGAAAGGTGGACTGAGGAGTGAAAAATGTCCTGAAAATGTTAAAATATTGGTATGCGCATGGACCGAGGCCACAGTTGACCTTTCGCAAATCACGTATATCGATTTCTGAACCAAACCAACCAGAAGGTATAAAATTCTTCCCAGAAGCAGAGGCACAGAGCAGTCTTCGTAGTCTCCAAAACTCATTTCAAAGTAGCATTTTTAATATAATTTTACCAAATATCCTTGACAGAAACATCAGGCCAGGTAAAACTAATTTCCTGTCTTGGAAAGGAATGAGTGTCATAAAGCACCACTTGAATAATGTAATGGGCAGGATAATGTACAAGTCATGTAAGTGTGTATAGGAACAAAAAGAGCCATGGTGAATCGTTGAGGGGATGGAACAAAGGGAGGAATAAGGAAACTAACCAGGAGAAGGGAGGAAGGAGAAGGAGGAAATTGAAAGGAAAGAGCCTTTAAAACTCTGGGCGGTAAAGGATGTTCTTCCTTCACTCTGATCACCAACTCCTGTGAAATTATTGTTTCTATTGCTAAATTTCCCTAACTATATTAGAAAACTATCTTCAGTTTATATGAATGTTTTAAGATTAATTACATGAAGCTTACAATGTAAATGGGAATCTCAGCAAGAGTCATTGTCTGTGTATAAACTGTGATTCTATATAAAGGCACAAACCGAAAAAAAAAAAAATGCAATACATTGCTTTGATGAGATGCTGCTTCAAAGAGCTCAGCATCATTTCTAATTAAACTCCTTCTTCCAAGAACACGTTTTAAAGGTGGTTTAATTAGAAATGATGATGAGTTCTATATCTGGAATCCATAAGGCAGGAGAGAACTGATTCCTGCAAGTTGTCCTCTGACCTTCATGTACCCAACATGTAGGTTTCCTTTGCCTAACTGTTCAAGAGTGTGAACAAATTTATGACAGGTATTTCAGGCTGGTGGTGGGTAATATCTTTAAAGTACTTGGTTGTATTGGCTGTTTCTAAACAATTGTTACTTTATTCTATTAGAAACATAACAAAAATCAGTACAAATGGCCACATAGACTATACGATTTCATGAAACAGTGTCTGTTTGCACACCCAAATCCATTGATATATGAGTGTTCAAAGAATTTCCACATAAAGGCCCCCAACATTCTGAGAGAGTTTTATTTCTCTTTTTAACTCCCCAATTTAAATAAGAAAGACCCTATGTGTCACTATCATAGGGGAAACTACATAAAAAAAAAACTTATCATGCATTCTTAATACTTGAAGCATTACAAGAAGATACTGTCTCTGATGTTTCCACTTTAAAGTTTTATGGACATTTACAGACTTGCTTTTCCCTTTGTGGTTGTTGTCATCACTGTAATTTATCCTTGTTATTAGGACTTGGAATTGATGAGCTCACGACTTGCAAAAACTAGGTATAAAAAATTAGCAACTGGAGCCGGGGAGGAAGCACCTGCACAGTGCTCTCAGGTGGGCTGTGTGAATGGCATCAATGGTCTGCATCTGGTGGAGTGTGGCATCCACATAAGAACGATGCACCCTTGCAATAGAGGCTAACCAGTCACAGGGTTCTCACCTGAAAAGGAAACCTCTGGTGCATTATCTTCTCTTGTTTAATGCTGGATTTTCTTTGTACCTCTACACATTCCACCATAGTTATGAACTTATATCTCATTTTGAAAAATGTGAACTAACCTTAAGAGTACTATGCTAACAATGAGCTTAAATAGAGACTATATTAAAATCAGGAATCCATTCCTGGAGACTTAATTAAAAAGAGAAATATATGCAGAAATACATACTAGGAGAAAGAGTTATCTTCTAGTGTAAGGAAGTTAATAGAATGAGTCAGAAAATCACCCAGGTGTACAACATGCAGACAGCATTGTGGAGAAACTGATTTCTGAACTTCCAGCCTCTTTTATATTTTTCTGCTCTATTAAGAGGTACATTGGGGAGAAACCCTGAAAGGTAAATATCCTGTAATCCATAGTGATATTTCTCAGCCGTTTATAGTTGGAGTTGAGGAAAAGCCAAAGTCTGGACAGTGTTTGGCAGAAAAACATTGTATATGATATTATAACCATGGAGATTAGAAAACAGTTCCTGAGCAATTAAATAAAAATGAGAATGTATGTATGTATGTATGTATGTATGTATGTATATACACTATATAGTCTATATAATAAACATTATATAGATTGATCAGGTTATACTTATGTATTTATGAATATACATACATATACATATGCAATAGCAATCAATGACTAAGTGACCATGAATTTGCATAAGAGCAAACAGGGATGTATTGGAGAGTTTGGAAAAAGGGGAATGAAAAATGATATAATTATATTATAAACTAAAAATATAATAGAAATATCTTAAATTGTTATAATGATGTTTTTTCTTCACAGATGACTACCAAGTCAAAATTAACACTTAAAGCATTTTCATAAGCAAGTATCAGGATACTTCACTATATGTTGTATTTTTAATATTAATTTCTTAATATACGCATGCATGTGTGTATATGTTGTGCATTCATGTTCATGTACGTGAGTTTGGGCATGAGCATACACAGCTGACAATGTGTCTGGTCAGAGAACAACCTTGGTTCTTGGTAGTCAGATTCACCTTGTTTGTTGAAATGGTGTCTCCTCACTGATGCATGGGCTACACTGTCTGGCGAGAAATGTTTGCAGGATTTTCCTTTCGCTGCTTCCACTCTCCTTGTGGGAGTGCAGAGATTAGACATGTCTGCACCTGTATGAAACTGTTACCTGAAACATATCCAAACTCAGTGTGTGAAGCCTGAACAGCAAGTACTTTACCAACTGAGCCATCTCCCCCAACTCGTGGGGAATATTCTTTATAATGATTTCTATTTATTGGCCTCTTAAATTTTTATCTTGAGGGCTTTTTTTTACACGAAAACAGTGTATCTTCTCCAAGTGAAATGACGCTTATTTTCTTCTTTGTTATCCTCATCATTGTATCTTTGTCAACTTCGTGTTTGTCCCCATAATTATGAAAGCTTGATGCAGACAGACACCCGTTCATCTTATTTATCCAAATACTACAACCCATATGAGAAGATCTGACACAAAGATGATACCAAAGTCTTTGTGTAGTAAGAAATGGTTACTTTTGTGTAAGCTTAACAAAGTACAAAAAAAATTTTATTTTCCACTTCATCAAAAAATTTTATTTTCACTTCTCCCAAGATGCCTCTCATTATAATAATCAAAAACGTAAAAGTACATTATTTTATCACTAGACTATAATAATCAAAAATGTAAAAGTACATTATTTTATCACTAGACTATAATAGTCTTCTATACTCACTCCCTAAGACTGATTAGTGATAGAGATCAGACCCAGATATTCAGTCATGGTGGGATTTAACTGGCAGACTTGTGCCTAATACTTCAATGGATTGAACTGACCATCAGCTTGAGGTACAGGGCACAAACATGCACTTATTTATATATGTGTGGACATAAAGTGATATTGTTGCATGGTACTGGAAGCATTGGTAATTTATCTGTTTCAATACTTAATATTGCACAAATCAATAGAAGCAATTGTAGAGCAATTTTAATCCAGTAACATGGCAGATCTGGCAAGGGATCACATCCAAAGGCCTTCTAGGTCTGTGACCAGTCTGGAATGTATACATGCCACATACTTATAATCCCTCTCTCTGGAATATAGACATGGTCTTAGTACACCCTAAATCCTTCTGGCTGGACTACAGAAGCACCCTTACTACACCCCTTTAATCTCACTCAATGAAGATAAAGTTAGTTTGTAGAAGAAAGCAACCATGTCTGAATGAGTCATATTTTTGAGGGGCAAAGTGATGAATCAGAGAAAGATTAGGCATAATGAGTCAGAGATAGGCTATGCCCAACTCTCACAAGAACAGACAGGAAGGAGAGACTACTTAAGAACAGTGCATGGAGAGAGGGGAGAGTTGAGTTTGGGATAGTTCAATTGGGTATAGTTGATTTCTGTTCAATTTGTACATTGGGAGCTGAGTTTATATAATTCAGTTGTGGAGTTTAGAGGCATAAAAATTCAATGAGAAGCCAATTTGAATCAGTAAGCTTGAAGAGAAGTTTTGAGCCAGGTATCTGACTTGAAGCAGCCAGCCAGAGTTCAGAAAGTACTGGAAAATGATCTTATTTAGCAGTAAATCTTGGAGACTGAAAACATTCTTAGTCCTTGGTTACCAGGCATGGAAGCTGAAGCCTTCAAGGTCTAGGCTTGCAGAAGATTAGATTTTAGGAAGGCTAGAAGCTTCTAGGCCTAGGCCTAAGGGTAGTTATAGATATGCTTTGGAAGCAGCCCAAGCCATGCATTTGTACAGCTTTGGTATGGCTCTCATCCTACCCATTCATCAACGGAATTAAAAACAACATTTATATGCAATATTAATTATAAAATTTTTCACTAGAAGACTGGAATTTACTAATAGGATGGAAATAGAACAGTAAACTTAGTGAAACATCAATATGATCTATTTATTAGCTCATAATGTCATGAGTATCAAGATTTGTGCTAAGGATATCTAAAAGGAATTTCTCATAATGACTTTAATGAGCTTAAATAGTTAACTCAGCCACAGAAAATATTTCAATTATTTGTATTTTCTTTTACTTTTACATATGTATTATATATGCATATGCATGTGCAAATATGTATGCCACAGTGCACATATGAGGGTCAGAGGAACTTACAGGAGTCCATACTCTCCTCTTACCATATGTATTTCTTAGCTACAAAGCCATTTTTGAAAGCCCAGAAATTATTTCAAAAATTTGTCAACTATGCATCTAAGTTTGTAAGCAGATTAAAGTTTAGTGACTAAGAGGCCTTTATATTAATTTAATGTTTAAGTTATCAAATATTATAGCTGAAAAAAATGACTTAGTGACTAAGGTGCTTGTGTGAGCATAAGGATCTGGTTATGATTCCATAGCATCCATGTTGCAACTAGCCACAGGTACCTGTGTATACAACTCCAGTGCTGAAGACAGAGAGAAAGGTAGATCTGGCAAGCTTCCTGGCCAGACAGCCTAAGTTGAAGATACACTATCTATCTATCTATCTACCTATCTATCTACCTATCTATCTATCCTATCCTATGTTCATCATTATTAATTGTTATAATTATTTCCATTGTGTATAATAATAATAATAATAATTATTATTATTATTATTATTATTACTATTATTATTATTATTTGGAGTACCATTGGAGAAGTTATATGATGATGACTATTGGTCTCTACATGTATCTGCAAGTGCACGTACCTGCTCACACACACATGCACATAAAAATGCATATGCTTACACACAAAGAGAGAGAAAGAGAGTGGAGTGGGGAGAGAGGGAGAAATGCCCTAATATAAGCAATCAGAATTAACCCTAAAATCCTATCTTTTTATTCAATTACTCACCTTTGTAGTAGGAATAAACAAATATGATGAAAAAAGGAACTTAGAAACTGATAGTATATTTACTCAGTTGTTCTGGAGTCATTCACAAAGCACACAGGGGTAGAGTGACTACAACCTCAGTGAGAGTGATTTCATGGAAGTCTCTGATATATATTAGTGTCTTCATTTGTGTATTGATATTAATATTTCCATTTCTAGAAGAGCGTATATATACATGTGGAAGATATCATTTAACATATTAAATTATTTGAGGAGGAAGAAAGAATATAAAAGTGAAACTTGGAATAGGAATAAAACAAAATGCATTAGATGAGGAGATGACTTAGTAGGTAAAGTGTTTATTTGGCATGAAAGCATAAGGACTTAGTTTGATTCCCAAAAGACAACAGGATAACTAATCCACACTGTTCTGCAGAAAAATGAAAAGCAAAAAGCTCCAGAAATGCACACATAGCTAGACTGATGTATAAAGCAGCACACAAAATCCTCTGAACACGAATACCCGAGGTTGGCCTTGGACCTCCACATGGTTTTATGATATTGAACAAATGTACTCCAAAACAAAAATATGCAACACAGACATAAAACATAGATTGAGAGAGGAGAGAGAGAGAGAGAGAGAGAGAGAGAGAGAGAGAGAGAGAGAGAGAGAAATGGTGAGTGAGAAGAAGAGGAAGAGGGAGAGGGAGAGACAGACAGACAGACAGATAGACAGAGACACAGTGACACACAGAGAGAACAGAGAGTCAGAGAGAAATATATGGCTTTTACCTCCAGTTATAATCTACAACTAGTGATTTACCTATGCACAGGTGTCTGACTTTAAAGCTCTCTGATATTTGTTCTATTATCCCCCATGTCCTCAGTTTAATCTTCTGGGACCAAATCAACCTAATGATTTAATTTCATAATTCATCTCCGAGGGAAGTATTAGAATACCACAAAATTATTTGGTAGACATTATCAGGGGTATTTTCTATGTGTCAATTTATGTAATCTCCACAGTGAATTTTCAGGGTATGCACCCATGTCCACGCAACGGATGATGAAGTACTATAAATCACTCCTTGAAGCCCAACTTCTAAGTAAAGCACTGCACTCAGGAACAGTTTTATTGATATGATTTTTCTGTTGTGCTTTTATTTTCAATTTTAAAAACTGTCTTTTTGACAAGTAAGGAAAAGAGGAACTATTCGAAAATTGAGAAGAGGGAATTGGACAGAAGACATGTGTACGCTATAAGTGTATAGTTACTTGTTTGAACGGAAATGTCATAATGACATACATTATTTTTATGACCAGTATACATCGATGACACAGGAATAAGAGAAATGGAAGATGATATCTTCTTCGTACATTTCCTCCTCTCTCCTGGCAGTTGTACAGCAGTGGTCACCAATTAACGAGCTCCTCTATAGCACAGATTTTTGTGTGCTCTCCCTTGCCATACACACATTTACACAGGGGACTGTCCTTACTAAGGATTTCTTTCTTTCTTTCTTTCTTTCTTTTTTTTTTTTTTTTTGTTGTTGTTTTTCAAAACAGGGTTTCTCTGTGTAGCCTTGGCAGTCCTGGACTTGCTTTGTAGACTAGGCTGGCCTCCAACTCACAGCAATCCATCTGCCTCTGCCTCCTGAGTGCTGGCATTAAAGGCCTGGGCCACCATGCCCCGGTAGGATTTCTAAAGTAAAGTATCTGGAACAAGCACTTTTCTGACAGAGGGATTTTGAGGATGAATGCCCATTGCCTTGATTTTGTGATTCATGATTTTCAATTGGTAAAACTTATTTAGTCCAGGCAAACAACTAAGAGCGTTCAATCCAGTATTTTCCATTATTCTTACAGAGAGACATTGAGATGGTTGCTATCACATGATAGAACTCGGCTTCCTGGAAGAATTTGGCCCAGTTCCTAATGGATACATTTATCATGTACTATTCTTGTGTATATGTGTTCTTTAAATGTTGTTGCTTACAAAGTCTAAATAGTGACCTAAGTTTGAAGTTATTGTCTCTCTTTTTCACACAGGATTTTTCTAGGGAAGAACCCACATGATTTTCTGGTATGATATATATTTGCAGTTGAAATGCTCTAGTTACATGATCGAAAATAATACTTTTACTTAACATTGCACATTAACAGTTCTTATCTGTAAATGGTATCAAGGCAAGCTTCACATAAACTATATGGCATAAGAATACTGTAACTAAATTCCTTGAGATTGAATATCCCTTTGCTAACTAGCTTTCTGAACAAGATTAACCCATTAACTTCTCTCGCTTAGGTTTTATTTGTACAAATAAGGTATAAATATTCCACCTACCTAATCCCTTTGTGATTAAATGAGGCATTATATATATAAAACAGTAACTGACATGCTGGCCTAATTATATGTAACATGCCTTGCAATTCACTCAATAGTTTAAAATGTGATATTACTATGGTATATCACATTTGGCAGGACAGGATTCACAGTCTTGTTATTCCATATATGAGACATTAGGATGCATGCTATCCATGCAAGACTAGTAATATGGCCACATAGCTGACACTGCATTCTATCCTTGCATAACAATGGAAACGGTGTTTGCCAACTGCTAATGTCAGGAAGTGTGAAAGGGGGAGGCTTGAGCCACAGGGATAGCATAAATTTTGGCATGCTTTCTCAAAACCAAAGAGGAATAAGTCCATTAAATTTTAGTTAAGAAACTGAACTTTTAAAAACGGTCAAGGAGGCCTGCTGCATAAAAAGAAACTGTGGGTAGGGGCATCTCTGTAACAAGCTGGAGACTTAAGTCAAAATAGACCCATGGGAAGATATGAGGGGAACAATAGCTTAGACTCCTGGTAGCAGGGGCCGTGGAGACTGAAGAGGACACCCTCTAACTCTGCAAGACTCCTAGTGGAGGGAGGAAAATTCCAACCTACCCATGAAAACTTTGACCCAAGATGTACCCTGTCTACAAGACATGCAGGGATAAAGATAGAACAGATAGAGCAGAGATTGAGGGAATGTCCAACCAATGCCTGACCCTCCTCCCTTAATCCCACCCCATGAAAGAGAGCTAATCCTTCACACTATTAATGATACTTCACTGTGTTTGCAGACAGAAGCCTATCAAAGTTGTCCTCCTAGAGGCTCCATCCACAATGCTTTGAAACAGATGGTGAGACTCACAGCCTAACATAGGACAAAGCATAGAGTCTAGTGGAAAAGTGTTGGGGGGAAAGATAAAAGGACTTAGAGTTGACAGGAGCTCCACAAGAAGACCAGCAGAGCCAACTAACAAGGGACCAGAGGGGCTTGTGGAGTCAGAATCACCAACCAAGGACCATGTATGGACTGGACCTTGGTCCTCTACAGATGGTTCTCTGAGGCTTTGTGTGGGTCCTCTAGTAAGGAGGGCAGGGGCTGTCTCTGACATGGACTCTGCTGCTTGAATTTTGATCAATTATGGGACTGCCTTGCTAGGACATAGGGAAAGAGGATGAACTCAGTACTTATGGGTCTTGATGAGCTGGGGTGGGTAGGTCAGAAAGGGTGTGGCTCATTTTTTTTGAGGAATAGGTAATGGGGAAGGGAAAGAGAGGGTGGGACTAAGAGGAGAGGAGGGGAGGAGCTAAAATCTGGCATGTAGAGCAAATTAAGTAACAAATTAAAAAAAAATGCTCAAAAGCAATTAGAAAAAGTGAGTCATAATGAAAAGTATAAAAATCTAGAAAATATTACAAACAAAAGTAATAAAGATATGAGTTTAGTTATTACAGATAAAATTAAGAGTATGACCAATCATACATCTCTGCTTCATGTCAAATTAACCATGCACTATCGTGATGTTCATAACATCTTTAAATCCAAAACTAACTTTTAAGTGTGATTGTTAGCTCTTCAGGTGTGTTAAGACATGATCAGTAGGAATCAGGTAATAGTTCATTTTTCCAGTGAAGATAAATTTATACACAGCATCTTAGAAAGGAAGGCTGGCAGCTGATAAGACAAGTGGGAGAACACATAGGGAAGGTTCAGAAACAAGTTCATTTATACACAAAAAAAGTCTTTGTGTTTGTTCTACCCACAATCCCCCTCCCACAGACCTGTAGAGCTACTGCTGTGGCAGCTATTTCAAAACAGTCAGATATGAAAATTGATGGCATGAAGCTTTTAACTCATATATATATATATGAAATTAGATTTAAAAAATTTAGGAACACAAGGCCAGGTGATTCTTGGGAGTGGTCCCCATTCCAAGACAACCTCCAAGTTTATCCTCAGCCATAAATATATTTTTCCAGATGAATCCCACAGATTATTATATTCTGTTATATTATCTATATTTTGTACTTACAAATTAAATGGAAATATTAAACATCTCCTAAAATTGGAAATACCTCTGGGAATGTAAAGAAATTTGCCACCTAGACATTTACAAGAGATAAACTGCATTTAAAGGTAAGAGTTTTATCAAAGTATGGTAGAGGAAAATAACTGGGAAGTAAGAAAAATCCCAAGAGGCAAATCAGACTTCAATGTGGGTGAGCACAGGAACAAAGAACATCATTAATAGATACCTAGGGACCTAAGCAAACAGAAACAGAGGGAAATAAGTAAGCATTGTAACTTAATTTTATCTTAAATTTAATGTTTAGCTTGAAAATAGCTGTTCTAAGACAGTGATCCCCTGCAAAAACATAGACTATCTGACAAAGTCCTCAGTGCCAAGTAAAATGAAACTTTTTTCTTTACAGTTGTTGGTCAGAAGACTCCAGGACACCCCCACCCAAGAAATACTGGCTATTTTCATTGCCCTTGGCTGTTTCCCAAATACTGGATATAAGACCCTGTTGCTGAAGACACACACATTTTGGACACAGGACTTGGAGGAATTAAGTTGAAATTGACCTGGAAGATTCTCCCTTAGAGTTAGTTCTCATGATAAAAGAAGGATCTATGCAAGCTGCCAAGGAAGGGAAACAATTAATAATCAGCTCAGCTGTGATATAAAAACAATGTCCAGAATACCAAGATATCCTGAAGATGCAATGATGCCACTAATATCATGGGAGCAAACAATAGCCATCTAATTGGACTTGTAGTCTGGTCAATAGGAGAAAAATCATGCCTATTACTTTAAACCTAGCCTACTACTCATGAGTGATGAGGCTATGAACCCTAGAAGAGAACCTACTACTATCACCTCACTAAACCAAGTTAATTTCTAGCTGTTTCCTTGGCACCCTTCTTCATACTCACAGATGAGGGTAGCACCCACCCTTCATCATAACATCTTATCGTTTTAGAATGAAAAGACCACAGTAGTAAGCCACAACTCGTCAGTACTTCAGTTGTATGCAGTAAGAGTTGTCAATATATCTTTTTATTTCTCTGACATTAGACTCCTGTGTAGAAAACTGATGCTTATACCTTTATCTTGTAGTACTTTTTCTCTGTTTCCATAGAGCAATGCCAAAGGTTTTTGTTTACTAAATTCACTCTACAAAGCTTCAGCTTCTCAGATATAAAAACTGGCTATGGGAACAAGTGTTGAAGAGGCTCTATACCAACTTCCCTGATGAACACAGGTTATTAAATATTTCTTAATAAATAATAGTAAATTGTATTAAGGAATACATTAAGAAAATGGTATATCATGACCAAGTTTCTTTCATTCCAAGAATGGTTCAACATATACAAATCAACAAATGTAGCAGAACACAAAGACTTGGGGTCAGAAATTTCATGATCATCTTAATAGATTCAGAAAAGACCTGTGATGATGTTAAACACATCTTCATAATAAAAGCCTTGAAGAATCTAGGAACATAAGTAGCAAGTATAACATACTAAAATGATGTTTGACAAAACTAACTCTAACATTGTACTCAATGAGGATAAAACCAAAAAAAAAGCACCATAAATGAAAGCAGTATGCTCACTCTCACTAGTCTTCTTTCTGTACTTTACTCATTTATTCTCTATAGGCATCTACCATGGCTTTTCTAAGGGCCTCAGTCTGTTTCCATCTATCTTCTTGTATTTCTTTATGGATTTTATTCACTTCCTACATTATCATCTTCATAAGGAAATCTTTAAGGTCATTTTCTTCTGTTTTAGTTGTATTAGAATGTCCGCAGCTGATTCCTTAGGCAAAACTGGATTCTAGAGAGGCCATATTGTTTTGGCTTTGTTGTTTGTGTTTTTCTATGATGTTTAATCATCTGGCTGTTTCTGGAATTGTGTTGTCATTTCTCGTGTCCTTCATTGGCAGTTGAGAGCAGCTAGTAGGTGAATGGCTATAGGCTGAGACTTCTCACCTCTGGGCCTCATGGAACCCTTCTGTGGATCAGCCTGGTGACCTGAGATAAGATCAACCTGTGTTCCACACTATGGTGGCTCCTCTCAGCAGGGAGACTCAGACACTGCTGTTTTGTGGCCCACAGTTGAGTCAGAGACACAGCCCAGGTGCTGTGTGCAGGCAGGCATGTGGTTAGACTCTGGAGACTGGGCCTGCTCTTGTGTGGATCCAGGAATGTTCCATTGATTTTCCAAGGGATATGAGGACAACAGATCCACTCGTGTTACAGACTATAGGATCTCCTCTGGGATGGGAGACATGGACACTGTTGTTTTGTGGTCCAAAGAATAGTATGGGGTCCTGAGTGCTGTGAGCCTCAGCCTGGTGTGTCAGTAGACACTGGAGACTTCTGTCAGACATGCAGGGACCCAGGGACTTTTCTGTGGATTAGCCAGGTGACCTGAGGCCAGACCCACCTGTGTTCCACATCCTGTGGGTGGCCCCCTCTCACCTGGAAAACACCATCACTAGCACTGTGGAGCTTTCAGTTTTCACTGTGGAGCAACAGTTCAGTTGCTGTGCAATCACTGCCGTCCTGCTGATCAGGCACAACACATGATTGGTGCAGCCATCTTGGATCTCCCCTTGCCTGAATAATTTCAATATATACATATTTAGGTTTTAAAATGAATATAATGAACAAATGAATAAATGAATATAAATGAATAAAAAAAGTGTTGTCCTGGGGATGAGTAAGTGTTTACTCCTTTTATATGTGTGTATACATATTTATATTCATATACATGTATGTAAAGTTTTAGAGAACACAGAGTACACTGCAGCAAAATCTTTTTATTTGTTTCATCTTTCTGCAATAGTAGAATTACTATTTTGTCTGATTTGGCCTTGGTCTCAGCTTAAATCCAGCAAAGTAACAAACAGTAATTGCACCTCAATCTCCAGGCTTGCAGGCAAATAGAAGTGGCCATATGGTACAAGTCAGTGAGATATAAGCAAAGCCAGTGAGGCACGGCTTATGAGGAAATTTTTGTAAAAGCCTAATGCAGCTCTATTATGGTTTTTATCCTCTCTTCTTCCAGTACTTTTTTTTCTAACTAGTGATGGCACCAGAAAAGTCACAATGAAATCACTAGATTATTAACAAAAAAGAAAAAAAAAAAAAAAAAAAGAAAGTGTAAGGAGCCCTATGTTAGCTACTCTGCTACTCCTATAATGAAACACAACAACCAAAAACAAGTTAGAGATGAAAAGGTTTATTTGGCTTACACTTCCACGTCATAGTCCATAACTGGAGGAAGTTGGAACTGGAGCTCAAACAGGACAGCATCAGAAGCTGATGCAGAGGAATAGATTTAATAATCTACTCTTGTCCTATCATCCTTACATATTTCTGTGTTACCCTTTCTTTCTTTTCAACCCGTATCTCCATAGCTAAGAAAGAAAGATAAAAGAGAGGGAAATCTCTAAGTCCAACCTCATTTTCTTTCTGAATACGATCAATAATAACATATAACAAACTCATAATAATAATAAACATACATAACCCAAGAAAACAACCAAAAACCAACCTAACTCCCCTTGAGGGAAATGGGGTGTCACTATCCTTTTAAAGTTTCTTCTAGTTGATTTGGGATGAATAATATATTTCTAGGGGCCCCAATAAAATTGGGAAAAATAGTTAAACAAGCTTGGAACAGCATTTATGATCCAGTCTAAATGTTGAGAAATTCCAAGATTAATAGAAATCCTGTGTGGGACAGTGAGAAATCCTCAAACAATTGGGATTAGGAGTTCTCTTGGAAGCTCTGCTGTGAGCTAACCTGTTCTGAAGAAGAACAGCAATTTAACCACCTGGGGCTGGAACATGAACGATGCAGGATGTCAATGTCCAGCTTGCTGAGAGGAATGAATTCTGTCAGGTCTGATCCAGTGTCAGTGTCCAGTTCTTTTGTTCTAAAAACATATACTTTCTTTCAAGCATTATACAAGTTTGAAAAGTATAAATGTATGAGAAGTGCAGGATGCACAGAACAATTAAGACTGGTTCTCTGTTCTTTGTATGAGCAGAAGAAAGATATCTGTAAATCTTCATTCATGCTTTATGAAGAGTGGCATCTATTAATAAGTCATAGGGATTCTGTAACCAACAAGAGGCATTGGTTATGCATAGACATTCATGTCTCGCCAGTCTCAGACCTATTCTCTTGTAGTGAGATTAGCAATAAAAGTTAATGGCTTGTTTTTCAGTTTGAATTCATGTAAGTATAGACTGACTTATGTTAGCAGTCTATCTTTCCTCCAGGTCTGGTTCATTCTGATGTCTTTTGAAGAGGAAGTATATCATCATCATTACCACTGAACATACATATAATCATTATCATATTGAAATCAAAACAAGACTGTATAGTTATAAAGTCCTTCTCTAGGTTCTGTGGTGCCTGATGTATAGGCCAGATTGTTACCAGTTTCCTGAGGGAATGCTTCCCATTTTAAAGACAGGCCAGTTGCCCTGAGCAAAAGAAAAGGTATTAAGCCTTAAATAAACGTTATATAAAATCCTATTTATTTTAGAGTTTATGCATTCCCTAGGCATCTTGTACCTGGGTTTTTACATTTTTTGCTGGTATTTTTGTCTTACCTCTTCTTTTCATAGGGGATGGACACTCCCATCTTTTAAGCCTATGAACTGTAGCCTGAGTTTCTAGCACCTAACTAGGCTGATGTGTACTTTGTCACTTGTAAGTTCTGTATCTCCTTACATTAGGCATGACCACCACCTGTTGCCTATGAAAGTGATTCAGGCTTAGAGGGATAAGCCAGCTGCTAGAGCAGTGACACAGTCAGTACACAAAGACTTTCCAACATGGGAGGCATGCAGCTTTCACGCCTGTCTCCCCTCCAACCTTGGTCCCTACATTGACCAACAGAACAAATCTCTTAAGCCTATTTACCCTTTGGCACCAGTTCTCCCATTGAAGCTCTACTTTCTTTTTATTATTATTATTTATCATTATTATTATTGTTACTATCTTATTAATTTATTCAGATTACAACTCAATTGTTATCCCATCACTTGTGTTCTCCCAATCTTCCCTCCCTCCTGCTTTCACTCTATTCCCTCCCTTAGGTTTACCAGACCTCCAATGGACAGGACATTCTCCACAGTTATATGGAGAGTGGGGACTGATTTTGACATGAACTCTGGTGCCCCATATTTGATCATCTCCCCTTGGTGGGGAGGCTTAATGGCACTCAGAGAAAGAATAAGCAGGCTACCAAGATGAGACTTGATAGCCTATGATCATATAGTGGGGAAGCTCCACTTTCAAACAGATGGCTAGCCTTTTTAGAGTGGTGTGACATCATTTTTCCTTTCATAAACCTAAGACTAATGTATATCCATCTTATAGATCAGTAAGGACATATCTTTCATTATTAAGAAAAAGGGACTTACATTGTAATTTTAAGGAAAATTCTGTCTTTTTGAATCTATACTATCTTTGTAAGTAGCTCATTTTACCAGCAGAGAGTCACACCCTGAATTACTGTGGAGACTAAGATGGTCTAGAACTCAAAGAGATGCACCTGCCTTTGTCTCCATTGTGTTGGTATTAAAGGTGCCCTGCTCAAATATTTCATCTCAACTCCAGACAAATTCTTCAAAATCTCTAGCAAACTTCATGCAAGAAATCAATAATATTCTGAGCCTTGAGTCAGTTGTGCCAATTTCGGCTTCAGTAAACAAAGCCCTGTCTATTATTCTCTGGAATTCAGCCATTGCTAAATCATATAGGTGAGCCCTTTCCAGAAAGAGCAGACAAACATCTTGGAGCTAAGGAGCTCTGAATTACAGAGACTATTAACTCTATGGAGAAGAGTTCTGTTCCTTCCTCCCTTCTTATAGCTGGCAACTTAGCCTTGAATATCTCAGCTTTTTTGCCTTTGTCCCTGAACTTTCTTAGAGAGGAGATGGAGAAGCATGGCTATCACTAAGCACATTGCAAACAAATCTATAACAACAAAAGCCAAAACAAAGCCAAAAAAGATCCAGGAGCCTTCTGCCATAGTTACTTGGAGAGGGACCATAGCAGTCTCTATTTTATTACTTTTCTATGCCATTAACTCCATTCCCCCACATTGTTCTAGAAGACTGCCAGCCTTCTAGTTTCACCTCTCCAACATGCTATGTACTTGCAGGCATCACTGCTCCGTGATAGTTGAGCCTGCAGGCAGCTATGAGCAGAGCTTTTGAAATGCTCTGGCCTGTGGATGCACATGTGCTAAGCTAGTGTGTGTGCTTTTCAAACCTCACGATGTTTGGGGGTGGGGAAATAACCAAACAAACCAACAAAACTACCACTGTTAAGGAACCATTCTTGAGGCAGTCAGCTCTGCTTTGCTAAGGCTGCTCAGTTTGTCTCCTGTGTGCCCACAGTAGATTCAAAGCTTAGGATATCTCTCTGGGAGCTATTCCCCCTGCCAAACTATGAAAAAGTATGATTTTTAAGGGTGTGGATACTTGAATTTAGTTGGGTGCCAATATGTTGTGGTTAATTTATCAGTATGGTCTAATAATGTTTATTATTAGGCCTATAATTATTATTATGGCAATATTTTCTAACCCACTAGCAATCAATCAAGACACAAAAACCTGTTTTATTTTAAAATAGCCTTAGTTAACCTGGGGCAGGGCAGATATTAATCCCCTAGACTACTTCCCATACCTGCCCCAATCCTATGCCATCGGATTCTGATAATTTCTATCAAGCTACTTCCCATCCATAATCCCAAATACTTGCTAATTATCATTATCTGGACCAGAGCTCCATCCATACCAGCCATATGCTTCTCCTCCACTCAACCCTTTAGTGCAGCCTTCTTCTCCTCTTTTCTTCTCTGGTCTCTCTTCCTCCTGTCTCACAAAGCCTGGGAACATTAGCCATGCCTATTCCATTTGCTCTGCTCAGGAGTGATGGCCTTTTATTGGTCAAAGAGATTAGGCTCCTAGGCAAAGTACAAGGTGGGGCACAGAGACAGCAAGTAGTAATTAGCATCAAAGCACACCAGACCAACCTCCACCAAAGAATTCTCTGCCCAGCATTCACTATGTGCACATGCCAGGTTAATATACTATTATGTGTAAACAAGGTCACATGTAATGTACTTAGCTGGTAAAATGTTCACCCTGTTTTCATGTGTTCCCTGTAAATGTCAGTCTTCTATCCAGCACTTTTACCCACTACCATGCATCAGTACTCTCAGCCACCTCTCTTTGCATCTTTATTTATAAATGAATTGAACCTACAGGGTTTATAAGGATGGAGAGAAATAGGGGAAGGCTTACAAATAATGTCACTGCTCTGAAAAGGCTCCAAAGCTACCCTTGTTTCCTCTGTGCAAACATGTTTATTTTGAAGTAAAAATCATATTCGATTGGAGATTGAATCACTATTAAAATCCTTAACTGTTTTATTCAGAAGGTTAAAATTCTAGCCTTTAAAGACACCCAATCTCATTTTTTTCTTTTTAATCTGAAAAACAGATAGAACTGAAGCATTCTCCGTCTTTTCTGTGGACTGCTGCTTGTTCACACTGCTCATATTTCCAGCCCAACATCACTAATGATAACACTTCATTTTCCACAGTGGCATGTGGAGTGAGAGATGCTGTCTCTGAAGTGAATACTAAGTGCACATTGCAAGGAATTGAAAACTCAGTTAAATTGTGGACAAGAAAATGTTATCAAAACCATAAAAATACTAAGAACTTTGATTTTTTCATTGCATTTAATATTGTTTACAAAAGAATGAATATGTCATTTATAAGTAGGTTTTCAAAGGCAAATAGCCACAAAGGACCTGCCACTCTGCCTGCCTGCAACCTAGTAAACTTTCTCAACTTTTACACAGAAATCTCAACAGATGCATTATACTAGATAAACTGCTTTAGGCATGTTGTAAATACTAATTTCTGCATTTTACACCCAAAAAATTGGAGACATAAAAAAAATCACAGAATAGTTTTACAATGATGTCTTATTTACTCATTTCTTGTGAGAATTATAAATATTTTTCTTACTCCGCTGACTCATAACATCCCTTAGGTTATTTTAAACTAAAATCTCATAACCTCCTATCATTATACTGCTAAATGGACACAGTATTAAACTGAGTCTTAGTGACTTATTGTCGTACCCACAGATAACTGCATCTCTCACCCCACATTTGAGAAGCTTCTGTTTGCAGGAGATAATGATTAGCACAGAGACCTACAACTCTCCAAGGTACAGAGTGCTCAGTTCTAAGGGGAGCATAAATGCCACACCACCTCCAAGGCATAGGCATAATTTCCAAAATAGAGTACTGAAGAGTTCAAGAGGCAGAGGTTGGGAATGGTTATAAGGAAGTGTTATCTGCTGGACACAGATGGACAAACACACATGTGAAGTCATAGCAATTGTGAAAGTATAAATGAAAACCCATGCAATACCAAACCAGACCTACTCCCGTGAAGGAGAGGGAGACCGGGCACACAATTCCACACCAACCCTTATGGATATCAGAAATTGTTAGCTGCTAGAGAGGGAGACACTCTTTTCTTCATGAGTCTAGCCTGTGGTAAGGTAAATCAATGTGTTCCAAAGGAAGACTATCTATCTAGGAATATCTGAGGCCTATGACAAGGTCTTGAAAGGGTTCTTTTAAAAATTGCACAATGTTGAGTGACTAAGGACTAAGGGATGAAGTAGAGAAGAGTTGGATGATAGGGCTTTATTTATAATTCATTTATAATGTTCTGACTTTTTAATTTATCGGGGATAAGACTTGAGAAATACTTTCCCATTGAAGTTCCTTAATCCTTTGTCTTGCTTATAAGCATAAAAACAACAAAAATAAGGAAAATGAAAAGAATTGGAAAATGAAATAGATTTTTGTCCATGAAAAATATGATTTTTATGTGAAAAACAAAATCCCCCATATAAATTCTTCAGAATTTGTGTGCCCCTGACCCTCTGTCTAAATGATGGTCAAGTGACTCAGAAAAGTTCAACTCTGTTAGTTATTATGCACAAAGTCAAATATTCTAAATTGAACAAATAAATAAATAAAAATCTGTCATGAGAAAATAACACTCACTGCATAATTAATAACAAATATAATGAGGGTATGTAAAAAGCTAACTAACTTGTATAATATTAAACACAATAATGTCACTAGAATGTGCAGTCTTCTAAAAAAAAAGGAAGCTGGCAAGATACAGAAGGATACTTTACAGTATATAAGGAAATACAAGTGTGATTTAACTTCTGGGGAAATGCACAGTAGAGTTACTCAACTGAAAGCATATTATAGCACAACAGTTTTCCCTTCCCACATACAGATTAGGAACTATCAAAACTCTTGGCATCATATTGGGGTGGCAGAGTAGGTAGAGCAGATATTCTTATGTATTACTTCTACTCATGTAAAAGTAGAAAATATATGATAAAAAAGTTAATTAGGCAACATTTGAAAACTTGTGTGTATCATTATCACTTAATTCAGTAATTACACTTCTAATACTGAAGTGAAGTGTATAGTATCAAAGTTTAGGAATATAGGCATAAGAATCTTAGCAAAGCAAATACAAAGCAGTAGATAAGTTAAATAATATATAGTTTATTGCTAGCTTGAATTGGAATGGCTTTTATAGATACATACATGTGAGTTCTTGACCCATAGCAAGTGGCAGTATTAGGGATTGTGGCTATGTTTGATTAGGTGTGGCCTTGTTGGAAGAAGTATGTCACTGTCAAAGCAGGCTTTGAGGTCTTATAATCTCAAGTCCATTGATTAACTAGCCTATTTCTATGCCAGTAGAATGATGTTTTTAATTACTGTTGCTCTACAGTACAGCTTGAGATAAAGGATTGAGATTCCTCTGGAAGATCTTTTATTATATAGAATTGTTTTTAGCTATTCTGTTTTTTGTTTTTTCACATGAAGTTGAGAATTGATCTTTCAGGGCCTGAAAAGAATTGTGTAGGTATTTTAGTAGGGATTTCATTGAATCTATAGATTGCTGTTCGTAAGATGGGCACATTTACTATATTGAATCTCCTGTTTCATGAACATGGGAGATCTTTCTATCTTCTGATAACTTTTTCAATATCATTCTTCAGAGGCTTGAAGTTTTTCTCATATAAGTCTTTTGCTTGATTGATTATAGTTACTCCAAGGTACTTTATATTGTTTCGGGCTATTATGAAGGGTGTAGTTGCCCAAATTTCTTTCTCAGCCCATTTGTCATTTGTATACAGGAAGGCTACTGACCTTTTTGAGTTGATTTTGTATTCAGCTAATTTTCTGAAGATATTTACTAGCTGTAGGAGTTCCTTGTTAGAATTTTGGGGGTAACATATGAGTACTATCATATCTTCTGTGAATAGTGATATTGTGACTTCTTTATTTCTAATTTGTATCTCCTTGATATCCTTGTCTTATTGCTCTAGCTAGGACTTCTTGTACTATATTGAAGATATACAAACAGAGTAGACTGCTTTTGTTGTCCCTGATTTTAGTAGAATTGGTTTAAGTTTCTCTCTGTTTAGTTTGATATCGCTATCAGTTTGCCTTATATTGCTTTAATTGTGTTTAGTTATGTGCCTTGTATCCCCAATCTCTCTAAGACTTTTAACATGAAAGAGTATTGGATTTTGTCAAATGCTTTTTCATCATCTAAGGAAATGATCATTTTTTTCTTTCAGTTTTTTTTATATGGTTGGTTACATTGATGGATTTTCCCTTCATGCCTGGGATGAAGCCTGCTAGGTCATGGTAGATGGTATTGTTCATGTGTTTGTGACAAGTTCATTGAGTAGTTTTGCATGAATATTCATAAGGGAACCATGAAACAAACTTGAATTATATAAATGTTACATTAACAGTGTTTCATCTATTTTTTGATTTAGTAACCTTGAAGAAAACATCTTTCCTATCTTGGTAAGTCTAAAATTCTGAATGAAAATCAATATATATCATATCTCAAATCTGCCAACTTAAAACATCTATCTAGACCTAAAAACATCTTAATCCCTAAACAACTAAGTTTAATTGTAAGACCCCATCAGAGACTTGAGAAGGAATAATACTTAATTACCTGAGCAAATCAGAAGGGCAGGTCAGGAGCTTCCAAAATGAAGAAAATGGCAGAGACAGTTTGCTGCCTAAACCATCACCCAAAATACTCTCTAATGTTGGAGCATCATCTTCAGTTCCTGTCTCACAAATATGTGTGTCAGATATAGTGGGTTAGAAGATGCTCCAATTTCTTTATGAAGGCACTTACTGCTATTATCTTTCCTCTTAGCACTGTGTTCATTGTATCCCACAGGTTGGTATGATGTGCCTTCATTTCATTGAAAGCTAGAAAGTCTTTAATTGTTTTTCTTTCTGGCCTTGTTGTCATTGAGTAATGCATTGTTTAGTTTCCATATATGTGTGTAGACTTCTTGTTATTTCTATTGTTGTTGAAGTTCAGCTTTAGCCCATGATAGTGTGATAACATACAGGGGATTATTTCAATTTTCTGGTATCTATTGAGGCTTGCTTTGTTACTAATTATGTGGTCAATTTTCAAGAAGGTTCCATGAGGTGCTAAGAAAAAGGTGTATTATTTTGTGTTTGGGTATGAAGTTCTGTGGATGTCTGTTAGGTCCATTTGATTCATGACTTCTGTTAACTTTGTTGTTTATCTATTTAGGTTCAGCCTCTATGATCTGTCCATTGGAGAGACTCGCTGAGGGAGAATTGAAGTCTCCCATTATTAATGTGTTGGGATCAATGTGTGATTTAAGCTTTAAAAGAATTTCTTTTATGAATGCAGGTACCCTTTTGTTTGGGACATAGATTTTCATGATTGTGATGTTTTCTCAGTGGATATTTCATTTGATGGGAATAAAATGTCCTTCCTCATCTTTCTTGATTAATTTTAGTTGAAAGTCTGTTTTATTAGATATTATAATGGGTACTCCCATTTGCTTCTTGTGTCCATTTGCTTGGAAAACCTTTTTCCAGCCATTTACTCTCAGGTAATGTCTATCTTTGCTGCTTAGGTATGTTTCTCAAATACAGCCGAATGTTGGATCTTGTTTCCACAGCCATTCTTTTAGCCTGTGTCTTTTCATTGGAAAGCTGAGGCCATTGATGTTGAGAGATATTAGTGAACAATGATTGTTAGTTCCTTTTATTGTGGAGTTGGTGGTGATAATGTATAGCTGTGCTTGTTTTCTTACGGTTTTGTTGTTGTGAAATTACCTATATCCTGTATTTTCTTGGCTGTAGTTGAACACATGGGGTTGTAGTATTCCTTCTAGTATCTTCCATAGGGCTAGGTTTGTGCATAGATATTGTTTAAATTTGGTTTTTTACTGAATATTTTGTTTTCTCCATCTGCGGTGATAGAAAATTTTGCTGAATATAGCAGTCTGTGTTGGCATCTGTGGTCTTTTAGTGTCGACTTTCATGGTCTCTGTTGAGACCCAGGTGTGATTCTCTTGGGTCTGCCTTGATATGGTACTTGGCTTTTTTTCTGTGCTATGTTTAATATCCTTTTGTTGTTCTGTCAGTTTAGTGTTTTGATTATTATGTGTCTTGAAGGACTTGGTGTTCTGTAAGCCTCTTGTATGCTTAAGGGCATCATTTTCTTTAGGTTGGGGAAATTTTCTTCTATTATTTTCTTGAAAATAGTTTCTGGTCTTTGGATCCTGTAATTTCTTTATTATTTATTGCTTTTATTCAGAGATTACATCTTGGATGTTTTGTGTTATGAATTTTTCTGTTTTAATATTTTTGAGAGATGGGTCAATTTCTCAATTGTATCTACAGCATCTGAGAGTCTCTCCTCCATCTCTTGTATTCTGTTGTTGATACTTACCTCTATGATTCCTGATCTCTTCTCAAGTTTTCCATTTCCAGAATTTTCTCAATTTGTGTCTTCTTAATTGATTCTAAATGAGTTTTCATGTCTTGAACAGCTTTAATCATTTCCTTAGCCAATTTGATTATGGTTCCCTGTTTATCCTTGATGACATCTATTCATTTGTATTTTCCTGTAATTATTGGAAAAATCTATTCATTTCATCTTTATATTTCTCAAATAACTGCATAAGCATAGCTTTAAGGTCAGTTTCCCGATATCCAGCTGCATTAGAGTATTCATTATTTTGTTTTTGTTGTGGTTGATTTGTTTTGTTTTATTTTTGGTATTTCTGGTGGAGCCACATTGTCCTGGGTTTTGTTGATTGTGCCCTTACCCCTTACTTTAACCATCTGATGTGGTGGCTTGGGTTTTCTAAGTCGGCAGGGGAGGGGCTGAGTTCTTTCAGAAGAAAGCTGCTTGGACTTAGATTCATCTGAACTCTGCCACCTAGGATCTAGGATTCATCAGGGTTCCATTGATTACTTGGTCTCTTCAGGGATATCAGCAGCAGAGTAGAATGGTGGCTTGGAGGCCAAAATGCTGTACCTGGGATCCAGATGCTATTCTTGATGTTCCCCTAAGGGAAGAGAGCAGGACACTCACAGTCTGTGGCTCCTGGGCCAGGAGATGGCTGCAACTCTCAGTTTGTCCCCTTCTGTCTGAGTTCAGATGAATCTAAGTCCAAGCAGCTTTCTTCTGAAAGAACTCAGCCCCTCCCCTGCCGACTTAGAAAACCCAAGCCACCACATCAGATGGCTAAAGTAAGGGTAAGGGCACAATCAACAAAACCCAGGACAACGTGGCTCCACCAGAAATACCAAAAATAAAACAAAACAAATCAACCACAACAAAAACAAAATAATGAATACTCTAATGCAGCTGGATATTGGGAAACTACCATGAGATTCATTGTTTTTAATTCAAGCCTTGATGGGGGTAAGGCTGGTTTTGATCTTCACCTGCTCTTGGATTGTTCCCTATCCCAGTCTCTGGGACATATCAAACCAGGATTCACCTTTAATAAGGGGGTACAAATTGGAAGAGACAGAGACACATGGGGTATGAGGCCAAGATGGATTCCAATCAAGGCCCACTTTCTTAAGAGTAAGTACCGTTTATATAACAAGGACTCCGTAAACTCTATTACAATCTCACTTCCCCTACCCCTGAGGCAAAAACACAATCCTCTGAGTAATTCTGTAAGAACTTCCTTAATCTCCTGGGTAGTTCCCTATAAGAACTTCCCTATTTCTCTGGGTACTTCCTTGTAATAACTTTCCTGTTTCTTTCAAAGGTAAACAACCCAAAGATAGCCTAAACACAAGACCTCCTTCAGCAAAGGTCAACAGCTTGAAGGTCACAGCATGCAGTCTAAGCAAGGGATTTCTAACATAGCTGAATATAGCATGGCTCCCCACAGTTCCCTTTTCTCTGTTTCCTGGCTTCTGATCTTTTGCTCCCTAGACAGGGTACACATTGGGCACTGTTATCATGCCTTGTACCTTTTCTTAAAGCTCTTTTCTTTCTATTGATTTGCTTTGTCCAACTTTGAATTGATGGGTTTTTATTATTTTTTTGTTTTATCCTATTATATTATATTTTATTATGTTTTATTGTTACCTCTTAAAAGCCTGATCTTTTCTAATGAGAGACAGAAATAGAGGGATTGGGATGGGAGGAAAGAGAGAGGAACTGGAGAGAGTAGAGTAGGAGGAAACTGCAATCAAAATATTTTGTATGAGAAAACATCTATTTTTCAATAAATGGGGAAAATAAAACATTATTAGTGTAAATTTATAAAATTGATCTTTACAAAACAATATTTTTTTCAGATCTGAAAAGACTAGGAAAAATGATCAGCTTTCAGCACCCAGCTGGTGGTTTCTAATCATCTTATACACTAATTTCTCTTGGAGTGATGTTTTTGCCCACTGGGTAAAAATTATCCTTGTATTATTCAAGTGTTGATTTCTGCCCTTGTAGAGGTCTGCTTCTGTCCAGACTTTTTATGAAGCACTTTTATGAAGCTTCTCCTATCTCGATGCTTTGTAAACATTGTTCTCCATCACATTCTGATTAATTTTTTGGTTTTAATAAAAATCTGACGGTCAATGAATTGAGGCAGGAATAGTATGTGGGACTTCTAGGTCCAGAAAGTGGGTCCTCAGTGGGGACAAGAGATAGAGGGTGGACATACAGGACACAATGGAGAAGGAGCAACCAGGGAGAGGCTAAAATGGCAGGTAATAGCCATGTGGATGGGTAGTAGGCCAGAACAGGATTATAAGGTTAGAATAGCTGAGTATCTGCCCAGTTATTGTGCAAAAATCTTATAATAAGTACATATTAATTTTTTGTGTCATCATTCACAGAAAGGGTGGGCACAGAAAGTCTTTACTTTTACATTACAATTATCTGCTTAAAAACAAACAAACAAACAAAAAAACCAACTGGTCTTCTAGAGAGCAAGACTGACTCATAGTTTAAAGACAGGAAATGAGCAAACTGTTACTAGAAGCACTTATCATGGTAGACATCAAAAATTAGCAGTGACTACAAAAACCTCACAAGTGAATGACCATAAGGCAAAGAAAAGGGTTCCCTTCACATGAAGGCAGAACAAATTGATCATCATTAAACATAAAAACTACAATGAATTTAAACTTAAATGTATTTATATATTTGAACACATGAGAACCTTTGGCAAATTGGACATGATTGACAGATACTATTTTTATACTAATCAATAATGAAGAATGTATGATGCCTTTATCCTTTCTTTGGAGTAACCACATATTGATGAAATTTGAATGAATTTCCTCTTTATGGAACTATTCTAACAATTAAAGTAAAAAATGGAATGATGGAATTAAAATACCTTCATTTTGCAACCACAAAGGAAATAACACATTCATGCAATGATCGTAGTGACTATTAAATTTCTATAAAATGATATAAATAGGCACCGTGTGACTGTTTTACAGGCACACATATGAAATATGTTTGCCAAAATATGCATACCCAAATTGAATTAAGTTCTAGTACACCCCCCAACACACATACACACTCGCACATGTATACATGTATGTAGTGTATACAGTTCTTAGAAAGATTTCCAATGCAGGGATATTCATGAATCTTATCCTACCTATGCCTCACTCTGGTTTCCATTTTAAGGAAGAATCTTTTTATGCATACTGTGACTATGAGAAATGGCTCAGAATAATAGCTTGTGCTGTCAGTTGTGAGCAGAAGATAGTGCGTAAGTTTACCAGAAGGTTTTAAATCAATCACTTTTGTTAAGGCTTCTATTTTGAATGCCCTCAAATATGTAGTTATTATTGAGTTAGTCACAAGGTGCAGCATAACAAAAAAGAAGCTTAGGTTGTTAGGGAACGCTCTATTCTGCCCCTTTCTTCTCTCTTCTTGCTTCTGGCTTCTATAAGTTGAGCTTCACTATTCAACATGTTCCCACTAGGATATAGTATCTCACACTGTCCTTAGTCAGTGGAAACAAGTGACCAAGAGCAGTCATCTCTGAAGCAATGAGCCAAAGAAATGAGCTAGTCAACTGTTTCAGGTGTCTGTTCATAGTAACAACATGATGACTGTGTCAACATGACCTGTGACCTTGTTTGTAAGACACAGACTGTGAAGCTTGAATATGTTCAATGATGATGTTAGGTACTGAATACTTTGTACACTGTCAGAGAACAAAGCTTCAGGGTTTCCCCCCAGGATTGTAGTATCAGAAGCTACTTATATGTATACACTCCAATATGCTTTTATGATACATAAGTGTGTTGCATGTGGCTGCCCCTCACTAAAGTAAAATGGAGGAATTATAAGAGCAATACAAAGTACCAATGGACTTTCATTTCATATCAGTGTACTTTAAAGTCAGCTGGTTATGTATAGAAATATGCTTCTTTTGCTTAAGACAATTTTTAACAAGGGGTTGTTTATTTAGTATTTGGGGATGGAAAAAAAAAGGATTTTTATATTCTGTTATATACACATTTCTTGGATCCTGAGAGATGGGTTAGAGGTTAAGAAGAATTCCTGCTGTTTACAGAAGACCCAAACTTGGTCCCAGCACCCATACCAGGTGACTCACACAAGCCTTTCTCCATGGTTGTGCGGAGAGCAGGGACTGCCTCTGACATGAACTCTGGTGTGCCCTATTTGACCTCTTTCCCTTTGTGGGAGGCCTGGTATCACTCAGAGGAAGAGGAAGCAGGATATCCAGATGAAACCTGATAGGCTGTGATCACATAGTAGGAGAGGAGTTCCTCTTCTGTCACAGGTCTAAGGGAGGGGAATAGGGTAAAAGAGGGAGGGAGGAACTGGAAGATAGAAGTATGGGGATAACAATCTGGATGTAATCTGAATAAATTATTTAAAAAACAAAAATAAAAAAAAGAACACACTCACCAGTTTCTCCTTGACAATTCTTTCATAAAGAGAAATTTAATTTCATAAATAGAATTTTTTTGTTTTTGTTTTTCAAGACAGGATGTCTCTGTGTGGCCTTGGTTGTTCTGGACTAAGTCTTAATTAATTATATATGACCAACCTAGAGATAATGAGTCCCTGATACTTTACTAGGCAACAAAACATATCAAATAATTTTCTGAAAAGGATCATAGGTTTCATGATTATTTCTACTTCTTTTTGTTTGTGTGTAATTTTAGGATTCGAATACTTAGAGTGGTCCACGTTTGTGGGTTGTGTATGTGTGTCATGTATGTGTATTTATGCATTATGTATGTGTGTGTGTGTATTTATGTTTATGTATGTGCCTTGTAGTATGTGTGCCTCATATATATGTGTGTTGTGTATATTTATGTGTATATGTATGATGTATGACATGTATGTGTATATGTGTGTGAGTGTCTTGTGTAAGTGTATGTGTGCCATGTATGTATGCCATGTACGTGTACATATACGTGTTTATGTGTGTATATGTATGTATGTGTTCTGTATGCGTGTGCATATATGTTGTATGTATGCATGTACATACTTATATGAATGTGTATATGTGTGTGTATATGTGCATATATATGTGTGCATGTGTATGTGTGGATGTGTATGTATGCATGAATGTGTATGTGTATTTGCATTATTCTATCCTGAAGAGTCGAAGCCCCTCTCCATCAATACAAATCTAATCATAATAGCTTTTATATGATTTATGGTCAGTAACAAGGCAATATAAAAGGATTAAAACAAGTCTCTCACATAGTAACTTTTGAATTTTTTATCTTGTAGGCTTGCATACATATTCATATTAGTTGTCATCCTTTAGTATATTCAAAAAGCATATAAAAGGGCCATATAATTTATTTCTAAAGCTTTCTTGAGCATCAACTCGGGCTGTAAGATATTGATTGTATCTTTGGAGTATAATCTTGTCACTGTTCAATAATACAAAGTCAGACTAAGATAATGATTAATTCAGCAGAGGATCATGTTTAAGTCAGTTAATCAAATTAATGGATAATCAATTAACAATTTTAACAAACGAATGAAGATGATCAATGTACTCTTAGCTAAGAGAGAGAGAAAAGTACATGACATTGAAAAATAAACCTTGCACTATTTAGTCTTAGCCCAATGTTCTCAACACTAGCTTACTCTACACTAGCAAATCAAAGGCACTGTGGCATCCTTGAGCCTTGGTCAGCATGCTTCTTAAAACAAGAATGAGAAAAATCAAGAATCAGTCAAGCATATCTACTGTTGGTATAATCAACAACACCATAATAACCAGTTGGTAAGTTAGAAAAGTAAATCAATTCTAAGAATTTGCTGACATAATATCATTAGACCCTTTGTATTCAGCTGTAATGACGGATCATATCATGATGGATTCATTCTATATTAGCTACAGGAAAAATTTGCAAAAGGAAATTAGATTAGACATTTTAAGTTATTTTTATATTCTAAGTTAGGAGTTAATTATTTGAAAATGTGTTTGTCTCTTGGTGTGTCTTTATTGAATTTGTAATCAAATAAATAATTTAGAAATATTTCTATGTAATATTCATTCAATAGTCTATATCCATTGGATTATTTTTAAAAAAAAATAGAACTAACTGAAGCGTCAGAGATGTCTTAGATACCTAATGTCAGACCAAAGCCAACTGGTTCTGAGTAAGAGTTAAGGAAGATTTCTGGGGTTCAGCTTTAGGACCTGACAGAGAATATAGTGCAGTTCTGCCACCTAGTGGTTGCTTTCTCACACGTGACTTGGCACATTTCAAATGCCATCTGGATCAGCAAAGAAAAAGGTGGAGTTGGGAATGGCCAGTAGGTGATTACCAAACAAAATTATCACACGAATAGAGAAAGAATCTACATTTAATTGTATTAAATGGAAATGCCCTTGTACTTACCATTCAAGAAGTTGGTGACTTTTGCAGTCTGGTCCATTTCACTCCACTGTCTAACATACCATTCTTTACGTCCATCCATAAACAACAACCTTCTGGACAGTAACACAGCATATTCAGAGAGACTGTTCGCTCAGGTCATAACGCTCTCCTTCATTGAACTGCGACATACTTCCTTACTCTTTCTTCACAGTTATATCCCTACAAATACTGCATGGACTCTGAATCAACCCCACCTCCAGCCCCACTCCCCTTGGTACTTTGTTCTAAGTGTCCTTGAATAACCCTACTCTACCTTGTAAAAAAAGGAGGCACATTGATGGCAAGAAATTTGTCATTACATCTTGAATTGATTTAGCACTTAAAACTGTGCCTTTGGCCCATAATTACATGACGTGCCTGTTGAGTTATATGACTCTTTAAAGGGGATATTAATTGCTAACTGAGCAAAATTACCTTCCTATCAAAATAAAGCAAAATTTATTGAAAGTCACTCTTTTCAAGGCTTGGTTTACCAAACAAATATTTGTGTGTTTTCACATCATTTATGGGTGTTGGTGTCAGATATATGACAAATGTTTATCCTTTGTACTTCAGGCAATGGAATATTTAGTGCTGATACAAAAAAGTTAGAGCTTTGTCTTAAAGGAAATTAAGATTGTAACCATCGATTCATACATCATCTTGTCTGAATAATTACTAAGAAATTTTAAGCTAAAATATGTATATCTTATTTGGAAAACTACATTTCCTTGGACATCTTCAACCTCTAAGAACATTTAATATAAGCTATACTGGGAAATTTACAGTATTTATAAAAGTAATTATGTAAAGGCACATTTTACTTAATTTAGCTCATACTAGCCTATCTGCAGGCTACACCTGCTTGCTGCATTGACCAAAATAAACATGAACTCAATTCGATATTATGTAATTGAAATAGTTATAAACAATCCAGCTTTGATTTTTCTTTTATTATCTCTAAGCAAACAGCTAATCCTGGTTTAGAATATATTGTCATGAAATGCATTTAAAAAGATACACTTTCGTGATGGATAGGAAGTTTACTAAACTATTGGTTATAAAAGAAAATCAGCTTCATATGTAGATAAGCCTTGAATATGAGGATGTACACACAGAGGTTCACATGGCCATGATAAATGTCTAGAAAAGATACTTCTTAGCAAGTAGTTGATTATATAATGCACCATCAAAATGTTATGTGAGCATCCACTGCCTTGTATCTCATATCTTACATGTTTGTTTTACACATCATTTTAAATTTAAAAATAAAAATAATTTTCCTTGATGATTTTGACTTATAATTATTTAAATGATAGATAACAAAAACTTATTAACAGACATATGTGAAATCTTAATAGTTTTTCACTTAGTTTTTAAGGACATTTAAACCTCCAGCATTATCATTCTTTGGAAGCAAATGGGTAAATATAAATACTACATTTTCTCAACTAATCCAAATCAAATGAACCATTACTTCCCCAAGAGCCAGATCTGTTTACTGTGTTCTTCATATCACAGAGTTGCTTTATTGTTTAATTCATTCTGAGTTCTCAAGCCTAGAAAAAAACATATGTCTCATGTGTAAATAGAATAAGACATTAAGTCTGAGGGGAAAATTGTCATGTTATTATGTTTGTGAGCTGGTGAGAAATAGCCCCCTGACCCCGTCTGAGACCCACAGAAGCAGCATCTGCAAAGCAAGGTCTGAAGTCTGCATTTGTCAAAAGTCTCCCACATAATTCCCAGAGACCTCACTTTGCAACAAGAAATAACCTGGTATCTGGTGCTCAAAGTAAAGCCTACCCTCAGGCTGCTTCCCTGTGAAATGCTACAAATACAAGGTCACAGCCCATCATGTGATGGCAGGGGGTGCTTCCTTTTTAATACTTTGGGGATTCATTGGGAGGGGATGTTAAGAAACTTTATAATATGACACATGGTAGACACAAAACTTTTTTTATTGTTTATATTTCTCTTTTATGCTGACTTTGTGGATCTGAAATTCTTCGGTGATCCCAGCATGCTGCATTTCACAAGACTGACAGGGGGTGCTTGGGCAGAGAAAAGCCAGTACTCTAAAGGGCATGGAGGAAATAGCAGGTGACCAGTGATACTGTCAAATCCTCACAACGTTTGTGAAACACAAGTACGATCTCAGATGCTTTTTTAGAGTGCGATATGATTAAATCCAGTGTCATCCTTGTTATTTGCTTGAGATTTTAAACAAGGTGTTTACTTGTTCATCCCTTTTATAACAATTGTTTGTTTACCTCAGATAATCATTACAAATTGTATATGCAATGGGCACTGAAAGAATTATATCTTCTCGCACAAATGGATCTCAGAAAAATCTCTCATAAAATTTAGAGCTCCACACTTATGGAAAATTTCTAGGGCTACAGTGCCTGCCACAGGCAATAGATATTTTCCTAAAGCAAATAATTGTGCTTGGAAAATAACGCCAAATGTCTTCATATGATAAAACAAGAGGTTTGCTATTTACAGTGTTTCTTTGAGTAGTAACATATTGTAACATAAGGAAAAGGGCTTTGTGGTAGATAGTCTTATATAATATCATACAAGTAAATGCACATCTCCCGATCTTTATGTTAGATTACAGTGGAAGAATATTGAATTTTTCTTTTCTTTTTCTTTCCTTCTTTCTTTCTTTCATTCTTCCTTTCTATCTATCTATCTATCTATCTATCTATCTATCTATATGTGTCTATCTACTTATCTAGCTAATCTATAGAAATAGTCTACATAACACTCTCTAGATAGCCTACAATGGCCATAGTGTAAATGTGTATATGTGTATGTACAACTATGATAGTTTATTATATAGTGATATAATTATATTTGTGTGTGTGTATATATATATATATATTATATTACGGATACTACATACATATATGGATGTATGTAGGTAGGTATGACACATATATATAGAGAGAAGAAAACAAAGATAGACAAATATTTCTTAGGTAAATGAAAAATACTGATTGACTTTTCTGTTCTATGAATTTTCACTGGAAGAGGAGACCTTAAGAAATAGCACATGGAATTTCCAACCGTGATCATTAAATAGGAAGTCAAATTGATCTGTACTGAGGCCACTGATTTATAGAGGTATAAAAATGAAGTAGAATTTAAATGAATCATGTATAGTGCATGAACAATATCCAGGGTTAATTGTTTTCTGACATCAGAAAGCTTGAATTCACTATTCCTTGGACTATAAAACAAATTAGAATAACCAGAATCTCAAGAGCTCATGTTTTTAAACACCCTATCAACGTTTAAAATGGGCCATTTATTTTTCTAGACATCTGATTTATGATAAACTATTGATTGCTATGAATTTTTGGTGGGTAATAAGTACAAATTGCTCCACAACATTCTAAATGCCAGATATCTCATGTTTCTTTATTATTTTCAGTCAAATTAAAATCAGGTCCTAGCTGCCAATAATTATAGTTGACAAAGCCAATATCAATTCAGTATAAATCCACATTCTAATGTTTATACAAGAAATGAGAATATTCTTCACTCTATATTCCTTCAGGCTAACATTTGGAGCCACTATCCTTAGCTCCGTTCTGAATAAAACTAGTTCCAGGTCAATAAATGGGACCACTGCAAAAGCCTCTACTATCTCAGATGCTTGCAAGCTCACAACATAGAGATTAACTCACTCAGGGCATCTCTTTGATTAGAAGAACTACTCTCACAGTTGTCAGATCTAGGGCTAGAGAGATGGCTCAGTGGGTAAGAGCTCTAGCTATGTAAGTTCCAACCATGGCATGTAAGTATAATAAGCCAGACATGGCTGCATGGTTTTATAGCCCCAATCAGAACTGGCAGATCCCAGGAGCACACTAACCAGCTAGCCTGGTCAAAATGAAAGATTCTGGGTCAGAAGCCACACAAGAAAGGAGCCGATCAGAAGATACTTAAAGCCCTGGTCTGGACTTCTCATGCACTGGCATGCCCAGATACAGACCCATGTGCATGTACTACAGTACATGTGAGTGCACCCACAATGTGCGCGCGTACACACACACACACACACACACACACACACACACACACAAACACACCCACATTTTACAGTTTGACATCGGTTGTCTCAAGTTTCCAAAATTACAATTTTAACTGTTTGTGATACAAGTATCTGTAAATCCCTCTCTTCTTCTTGCCCAACGTTCAAACAACCTGAATAAAATAGCTATACTTTACACCTTGCTGGCAAGTAAATAAGGAACCAGGTATGTGCTGCAGATCGAAAGGTTTTCTCTCCTCTTTTTAACTTAAAAAGCAGGGGCTCACAAGAGAGCTCCATGTTTCAGAGCACTGGTTCTTCTAGGGAACTTAAGTTCTGGTCACATGACCCACATCAAGGGGGCCACAACATCCTGTAGCTGGAGCTCCAGGGGACATCCTTTTCCAAAATTCATGAGCATTGAACTCACGTGTGCGTACACATAGCTAAAAGCTTAATCTTTCAAACTTCTTCAAAATCCATTGACTTTCCCAGGAGCACACAATTTTTTTCTTTCATGTAAAATGACAGCAATGCTCCTTCTGCAGTGAGGAGATGAGGGTTTGCTGCTGGCAGATATGAAATAAGGTTCCTTGAATAACAGGGAGCACGTAACAAAACTCAGTGTTCCCCCCTTGACTCTGTTCATTTTTGGTTGTTATTATGACCCGAATTTAGAAATAAGGAGTCAAGGGGTCAAGGAAGAGTGTTGAGGTTGTTACATAGCACTAGGGGCCAGGGGCCGGTTCACTGTGACTCACATGTGTCTTTCTCTAATAGCTTTGCTGCCCCCTGCACATTCGACAAAATATTTCATGTTCCAGTTTGACGTTTGTACATATTACTTTTTGCACTTTGGATATACTTCACTGCCTGCTGTACATGCAGCAACCATTGGACAGATCAAATGAACTCTCTTCAGTATCCTGGTTAGCTGTAACTGTCAACGTAACACAGCCTTCATCTAAGGAGGGAGCATCAGTTGATAACTCTTATACATCAGATTGCCGTGTGGTCACAGCTATAGGGAATTGTCTTAGTTTTTTAATTGCTGTAGGAGGGCCCACTACCACACTGTGAGCAGTGCCATCCTGGTAGGTGATCCTGAACTGCATAAAAAAGCTACCTGAGAACGAGCGAAGGAGCCAGATCAGGAAGCATGCTCCACAGATCTTGCTATACCCAGCTAAGGAGGCAGATCCGGAAGCATGCTACGCAGATCTTGCTGTACCTCTTCAGCTGTGGAGTGAGTTCCTTGGTCAGAGATAATGCTTTGTGGGATGGCAAGCGTGCCCGTCTTCATTCTCTTGCTTTGATTCCATCAATGATGGGATGTGATCTAAAACTTAAGCTGAAATAAACCTTTTCCTTATTCAAATTCATTTTTGATCAAGATGCTTTGTCATAGTAATAGAAATTGAAATAGAAAATATCTTACAGAGATATAAACCACTGTCTACCCAATGCTCTAATAGCTCCAGTATCATCCATACTTCACATGTATGTGATTTCAGTGTTTATTCTCCACATAACCCTCTTAAATATTAATATAGTTTTGTAGATACAAATTTCTCCCTCATTAGTATTTATACACTTTCTGTTTTTTATCAGATTTTCTCTCTAATCATATAAATTATTTTTAATATAAAAATAAACAAAATCCTCATCCATTTTTCTTCAGGTCACTGGTCAAGAGCTGCCTTGTTTGTGAGAGTGTGCTGTCTCACCTCAAGCAGCTACGTTTTGGTTTCCAGCATGGCTTTTGGCACTTACCACCAGTTGGCATAGTGCAAGTCTGGCTAATTATTTATTCATCATCTATTTCGAGAGTGAGTGTGAGATGCATGAGAGATGGAAATGTATTTGTTTCCGTACTTTTTCTTATTACCTAAAAACAAAAAAACCAACCAAACAAAAAACCCTACAGTCAGTAATGCTTACAATGTTTTCAAGTGAATGAAGGGTACTTAATTTATTCAGCCATGAATTGACTACTAACAATGAATATTTGATTAAAACAATATCTACAATTTTTGCCCACTTCTACTTTCTATCTGTGATGATTCTTAACCAAAGCTTAAGGTGCAGTGAACCATCAAAAAGAAAATGTCTGTTTCCGAAGATTCAGCACCTTTTTCATTTTAATGCTATAGAATACATGGACCACTGGAGAAGAAAGGAAATAGCCCCATTTGCTTAGCAAAAATCTAAGTCATGAACGGTGATTATTTCTCAGAAGAACTAAAAGAGAAACACACTGTGAAACCCTAATTCAATTAGAATTAGAGTCTCTCATAGTAAGTGACAAAAAGTAGAACTGAAAAATCCCAAAGAAGACATATATAGAGAATGTACTAGTGAGTTACCGTGAAACATGTACATAAGGCTACTTTGGAATGTGTTTAGTGAAGAAAACTAAAAGTAAATTGAATCCAAAGAAAATCCCCAAGGACCACTTGCAGCTGCTTATTAACCATGCAAGTGTTCTTGGGAACTCTATGAAACACTTTGAATGGACACAAATTAATCTTCCATTAGCTTCTGAGATGTAAAAATGTTTGACCAGACTTTATACAAATAAATCTCTCACTGAGTGGTAATTGCTTGCTCAGGTTGTACTGATTCGATATTTTATAGGACCCTAGATACCCTTCATATCTTTTAATTTATTTAAGCAATATTGGTGGCAGATAAGTCCATTTATACACAAATAGGATATGGCTGAATATTAATCATCCATACAAAAGAAACTTTTAATAAGTTAAAATAAATAAAAGATTTCTCATTAAAATGTGTACTCAAGGGAAACTATTTTAATATTTAGCGTGCTCTAGAACATTTTAATAACTAGAAGTGTGTAGTCACAGAGAAACTCTTGGCAAAAAGTGTGTGCTTGTCATGCACGGGCACCAGAAAATCTCAGACCTAACCGTCGAGGTCAGATTGTTCCATTATTTTTCTGCAGGTTCATGCTCTCGATGAATCAATCCATTAGAAGAGCAGACCACAAATGTCCTTTGAAAAACAAGAAGCTGGCAGGAATCCCTGAAGCACTAGCATCCCAGAACTGAAACACTGACACTGACACTCTCTCTCTCTCTCTCTCTCTCTCTCTCTCTCTCTCTCTCTCTCTCTCGCTCTCGCTCTCGCTCTCCTTCACATATTGGGAGAATATAAACAAATATAAATCCTAACCTCTGTCTTTAGGACACTGACATATCTGAAGACTATAAAAAATGTAATAAAAAAAAAACCAGAGAATTGTGTATACATGAACATCAAGTACTTTGGGAAGTTAGGTAGAAGGAAGACCTCATCTGACGAAGAAAATGACCCAAAAGACATTTGCTGAATCACACCTTGAAGACTGGGCTTCATTTGAGGAGAGATCCATAGACAATCAGAAGCCTCTTCTCACTAACTCAGAAACAAACAAGCCCAAATTTGCTTAGCTGTTAAAAGACTGAGAATGACGCACGTGATAGGCAGATGTCAAAGTGGCCCTCAGCATTCCCCATCCCTAGTGTTTATGCCACCATATATTATTTCTCGTTTATCAGTTCCCAGGATAATTTTGGTAACTTTATTCCAATGAAGGCAAAAATCATTTCTAGGACTAGGTCATAGGGGATTTATGTCTCTCTTACTACACTCTTTCTTTTGCTTTTTTGATTGCAAAGCTTTTATTAAAATAGCTGCTACATTGGGCAGTTGGTATGCTAGGGAATTGTGTACAGAGTCTACTCAACAGCGAGTGAGAAAATTGAGGTTCTTTGTACAATGACCCAAGAAAAACTGAATTCTGCCAAGAGCAATTGTAACTTGCAAGCAAATCTTCCCCAAACTGAGCAATACAATGGTGGTAGGCACAGCAGCCTGCTGGAAGCCTGTGAAGCAAACCAGTGCAGTAAGCCTCATTCATATTTTTTGACATAAGAAACAAGAAAACACTCATTTTAGGCTAGTAAGCACCAGCGCAGTTATTGTACAATCATAGGTAACTCTTACAGTCATACGGCAATATATAGTATTATTTACATGCTGTTATGTTATTTTTAAAGGTCTTTCCCCTGCATTATTATTTGTTTGTTTTGTTTTGTTTTCCTCAAATATTGAGAGCTAGAATTGCAGGTGAAACTCATAATATAGACCAGACATTGATGAGATTCTATGGGTTAGGCTGATTATCAGACAACTGGCAGTTGCTTTGTCTTGAGCTCTATGTTCTGTTCATTACAACACCCAGAAGAATAGAAAACAGAAAGTTTGAAAGATTTACCACGTGCAAGGATTAATAGCCCTTTAACTGTGGATGAACAGAAATGACAAGTGGCTAAACATAAGGGAATGGGTTTGCTATTTATCTTTACTTTGCAAACTCTCGGAATCTGAATGTTTTATAAATAAATCTTCTACTAAATTTTATAGCTTTGTTTTGTGTCTTTCCACTTCTTCCTTAGTATGTCACCAAAATGTCAATGTACGTTGGCATTTCAGTTGTTTCGAGTGGTCTTTGATTTAAAAAGAGAAGAAGAAAAGGTCTAATGTGCAAATAGGTTTTTCGTATGCTATATAGCATACATAAATCCCTTACTGCATCTTGTTCAGTAACTCGTGGTGCAGCTACCAAATCCTTGAACAATTGGTATGGATTCCTTTCAGCAAGAATGCTTACTTATAACACTTTCATGAAACTATGAACACATATCTTATTTCCTGAATAGAATATGTAAAATGAAATCTTTCAAAATTAGTTAATATGATGTGATGGCTTCTACTCAAATATTGCAATGCCTCCAACACTACTAAGTATTACAGGGATATGTAGCACTTATAATTTCAAAAATGCCTTAGATACCATGCCTTTTAAATGTGGACTAGCTTTATTAATTTTTTTATTCTTAGTCCTTAGAATCAGCTTGCTAAATATAATGTTTTGCCATTGATGGTTTTATTTAATTGCCTCTTTTTATTTCTAATAATTGTTTTTTCCTATGGGAAAAAGAAAGCAAGAAAATGATCAGTAAATTGTAATGATGGTAATGATTAACATCATACTGAATAAGCTCTACATGGGAAGTTAAATAAATATTCCTGGTGATTAGAGTAGACAGTACATATAGGTTTGAAGCTTATTACTGAGTGGTTAGGAAGTATTAGATAAAGATGACGGTTAATTGTTAGAATGTCTGTACTACTGATAATGGCTCCTTGTTTTTTTCCATTTTTCTAATTTTTTATGATACTATTTTTTATTGAAAAATAAAATCATTCATATTACATCTCAATTGCTATCCCATCCCATGCATCCTCCCCTTCCTCCCTCCCTCCCACTTTCACCCCATTCCCCTTCCCTATGACTGTGACTGTGAGGGGGACTTCCTCCCCTTAAATATGATGCTAGGGTATCAAGTTTCTTCTTGGTAGTCTGCTATCCTTCCTCTGAGTGCCAACGGGCCTCCCCATCAAGGGGACATGGCCAAATATGGGGCACCAGAGTTCATGTGAAAGTCAGTCCCCAGTCTTCACTTAACTGTGGAGAATATTCTGTCCCTTGGCTAGATCCGGGTAGGGGTTTGATGATGACTGCAAGTATTGTCCTTGGTTGGTGCCATAGATCAAGCAGAAGCCCTGGGCCCAGATCCGCCCATCATAGTGTTCTTCTTGTAGGTTTCTAGGACCCTCTGGATCCATCTATTTCCCTATCTCCTATATTTCTCTCACCTTAGGACGTCCTCACTTCTATCCCAGTATAAGTGAGTATATACCATTTGACTCTCTCTGCTTCTGGGTTAGCTCACTCATTATGATCATTTCTAGTTCGATCCATTTGTCCACAAATTTCAGAAATTCCTTGTTTTTAATAGCTGAGTAGTATTCCATAGTGTAAATATACCACAGTTTCTTTATCTAATCTTTTACTGAGGGACACTTAGGCTGTTTGCATATTCTGGCTATTATGAATAAGGCTGCTATAAACATGGTTGAGCATATGTCCCTGTTGAATGCTGGAGCATCTTCTGGGTATATTCCAAGATATGGAGTAGCTGGGTCTTGAGGAAGCCCTATTCCCAGTTTTCTGTGATGGCACCAGGCAGATTTCCAAAGTGGCTGCACTAGTCTGCATTCCCACCAACAATGAAGGGGTGTTCCTCTTTCTCCACATCCTAGCCAGCATGTAGTGTCACTTTAATTTTTGATCTTGGCCGTTCTGAAGGGAGTAAGATGGAATCTCAGAGTTGTTTTGATTTGCATTTCTCTGATGACTAAAGACATTGAGCATTTCTTTAAGTGTTTCTCAGCCATTCAATATTCCTGTGTTGAGAATTCTCTATTTAATTCTGAGCCCCATTTCTCAATTGGATTATTTGGTTTGATGGTGTTTAATTTCTTGAGTTCTTTATATATTTTGGATATTAGACCTTTGTCACATGTACGGTTGTAGGGTTGGTGAAGATCTTTTCCCAGTCTGCAGGCTGTCTCTTTGTTCTATTGACAGTGTCTCCTAGATGGCTCCTTTCTTAACAAGTTGTTATACAGATTACATAATTAATAACTAGTTTCTGTTTGTTTGAGACTGGTCCATCTGTAGTCAGGTCTAACTTCATACTCTTTTTGTTTTCAACTTTTGAGTGATGGGATTACAAGGAATCCATCACCATCCCTTAATTTATAAGTTAATATTTCTGAATAGAAATATGAATTGCTCCTGGTGAGTGTAGATTTCCAAGTGATTCAAATGCACAGGTAGTCATCAAAATACAGTCCTCACACTGGTTCCACACTCAAATCAGAATTTTAAAACATCTGAGTTTTGAGCCTGGAGAGATAGCTCCATGGTTAAGAACACTTTCCTGAGTTTGTTCTGGTTCCCAGAGCTGATTTCCAGTGGCTTGCAACTGCCTATAACTCCATCTCCAAGAGATCTGACATCGTCTTCTGTTCTCTGCGGTCACTCACATGTATATGATGTGCAAAGACACAAACACACAGACAGACAGACTGTAAATAAATAAGTAGTTAATCTTAACAAAAAGCACAAATAAATAAACATCAGCTGGAGCGTAGACCCTCTGTTAAGTTCCTGCTTTAAAATGTGGCTGAAAATAACTTCACATTTTTCAGTTCTGGAGGTTAGACGTCCAAGTGCATCTCAAGAAACTAATATCAAGATGTGAAAGAGGCTATGTGCTTAACTAGGATTCTGGAAGGACTCTTCTGCCTGCTCTAGATTCCAGCCTCCTCATGCAGTTCTTTTTTTTTTTCCTCCTTTATTAATTTATTCTTGTTACATCTCAATGGTTATCCCATCCCTTGAATCCTCCCATTCTTCCCTCCCTCCCAATTTCCCCTTAATCCCCTCCCCTATGACTGTTCCTGAGGGGGATTACCTCCCCCTCTATATGCTCATAGGGTATCAAGTCTCTTCTTGGTAACTTGCTGTCCTTCCTCTGATTGCCACCAGGTCTCCCCGTCCAGGGGATTGAAGATGACATGAGAAGATGGAAGGATCTACCTTGCTCATGGATAGGGAGAATTAACATAATAAAAATGGCCATCCTACCAAAAGCAATCTACAGATTCAATGCAATCCCTATCATGCAGTTCTTTATAGTTAGCTCTTTCTTGACTTCTTTTAAAGCCAGAAAAGCTTTGATCACCTGCCTCTCTCTGTCTCTGTCTCTGTCTCTGTCTCTGTCTCTGTCTCTGTCTCTGTCTCTGTCTCTGTCTTTCTCTGTCTCTCTCTGTCTCTCTCTGTCTCTCTGTCTCTCTGTCTCTCTCTCTCTCTCTCTGTCTCTCTCTCTCTGTCTCTCTCTCTCTGTCTCTCTCTCTCTCTGTCTCTCTGTCTCTCTCTCTCTCTGTCTCTCTCTCTCTCTCTGTCTCTCTCTCTCTCTCTCTCTCTCTCTCTGTCTCTCTCTCTCTCTGTCTCTCTCTCTGTCTCTCTCTCTCTCTGTCTCTCTCTCTCTCTCTCTCTCTCTCTCTCTCTCTCTCTCTCTCTCTCTCTGTGTGTGTGTGTGTGTGTGTGTGTGTGTCTCTTAAATTCACACATACCAACAATGTAGATAGGGGTCTTTGGGCATCCATTGAAGTTTCCCAGTTACTACAGGTGCCTATCCTCCACAGATCTGGCTTATATCTCATACAACAAATATGCTTCAAGTGTGTCTAGCTGACAAGACCACAGCCCACAGAACCAACTAACCTGGACTCAAAGGCTCTCATTGAGACTAAACTTACAATCAGGAAGCCTGCATGAGTCAGGTTTAGGCCCTCTACATATCTGTTATGCCTCTGTAGCTTGGTGTTCTTGTGAGATGCCTAACTGTGGGACCAGGGGCTGCCTCTGACTCTTTTGCCTGCTTTTGGGTCCCCTTTCCTCCTACTGACTGGGGTCGCCTCCTCCAGCCTCGACATGAGAAGATGTGCCGAGCATTATTGTAACCTGTTATGCATGTTTGCTTGTAACCTAATATTCAAGTATCCCTAGAGGCCTGCCCTTTTCGGAGGGAAATGAAAGGGCAGTGGATCCGGAGGGGGTAGGGGCAGCGCTGGGAGGAGCGGAGGGAAGGGAAACTGCAGTCAGGATGCAATGTATGAGAAAAGAATAAAGAAGTCTCTGGTGATTCTAAGGCCTGACTGTATATGAAGCCTACTGATGCTAATGCTCTCTTATGGCACTGAGGCTATTCCCTATGAAATTATAAATAATGATCAAATTAGGCTCAGCGGGTATTTAATTCAAATCATTAGATGGTAAAGAGGGTAAGATAATCACTAACAACAAAATCGGCTCAATTCTGTTTAACTAGGCTTTCAAACTATTGGAGCATTAGATATTAAAAGCCGAAGGAATTATTCCTCTGCATAAAGTATTAAGATTCAGACGTCCTTGTGAGGAAACATCCTGAGTTCAATCGTTCTCATTTTGTTTATTCATTTAGATACTGGGGCGGGGGGGGGGGAACATCTCTTATTTTCGATGTATCTTTTGAATTGGAATACTTCAAGTCCTTAAAATACAAATTGAAGACAGGTTTGGTATTGTATGTTAATAAGAACAATACTATTAATTTGTTGTAGATATTATTTGAGGAGGAAAAGAAAGAAAGCCAAAGGTGAGGGAGAGATATTTAATTAAATAAGTACCCTGAGCTCTGAAAGAGAAGGCAGGCTACTTGTAAAAATAGCCCCACTTCAGGTAAAACAATAGAAATGGCCATTTCTGTTCCTGAGTTATCTAAATCCCACAGTGGAGCTGTGTCCAAGTGCAAGCTGGGTTTATTGCACGAGGCAAAGATGCCAGGAGTGGTAATTAGAGGCTTAGACAATACAACTGTGGAGTGTAAGCCACTGACACTTAGCAAGCTAACCCACAGCTACTGCCCTACTTCCTCTTGGAAAGAATCCGGCAGAGGCTTTTCTGCCTTCCAGGTGGCAGACAGCTCTGGAGCTCAGCCACCTATGTTCCAGGCCTGCTGCTTCTTTTCTTAGATGCTTACAGCTTAGCACGTAAACTCACAGAACATTAGCTCTTTCTTCAGTTCATTACGTTTGTGTGTAGTATAAAGTAAAGCAATTAAATGCTATTTTAAACAATCTTATTCTAAATGCCATTTGTATTAACTTCATTCAAATTACATTTGTAATACACAAATAAATGAAGGGAAGGAACTAAGAAGGTTTGACCCTGAAGTACTGACATGTGCCTAATTTCCCACTGATTGATCTATTGCTTTTTAAGCATGGTGACACTGTTACAAACTCAATTTTTGTATTAAAAGATACAAGCCTTTTATATTTATAGGTACAAGTCTGAAAGAAACTGACTCCAACATTTCTCAAACACCTAAATTTTTTTTTTTTTTTTTGGTTTTTCGAGACAGGGTTTCTCTGTGTAGCCTTGGCTGTCCTGGACTCCCTTTGTAGACCAGGCTGGCTTCAAACTCACAGCGATCCACCTGCCTCTGCCTCCTGAGTGCTGGGATTAAAGGCATGCGCCACCACGCCTGGCTCAAACACCTAAAATTAAAGTCATAAAAAGGCAAAGTTGCTAATATTTAAAATTTCTGTAGATGATTTTACTATGTTAAGTTCCAGACACTGTTTGAGATGCTAGAGGCAAATTTCATCGTTACAAGTCTCCAAATGGTTTATTGAAAAATACATAGATTATAATCATGTGCTATTTATCAGTCCAAATAACAAATAAAAACATAAACAGCAAAAATTACATAAACTAGTCAGAGTGCAGTTTTTATGAGAGCATTGGTTAGGAGAGAGAGGGTCCTTTAATTTCCACACTGTTAAATGACTGGTGAGGTTATGAGCTTTTAGAAAATATTTTAATACTTCACTTGTGTCTCCTCAGGCAGCAGATGTACACCAAAGTTCTGTCCCTTCAAGTTTGTCTCCTCAGAGAGAATTAGCCCTTATCACAGAGATTTCATTTACTTACTTTAAATGCCAAATATTTTTATTTGGAAAATAAGGGAAGAAGACGTTGAAGTACGTTACTTAAAGGTGCTGAATTTAAGCTGTATAGAGAGATTATAATGTGATCTTTAATAATCAAACTTGAGAGAGCTGGTGTGAAAGATCCACCAGCCATGGAACATATATTTAACTATTCTGTCACAAAGTATTTTAAAGCCTGAGGGAAATAAAATGACCCAGGCTCTGTGTTGCATAAGAGAAGTACGGTCTTTGAAATGTTTCCTAGCATTTATGACAATCAAAAGTAAAATAGTCACAGTCCTACCCTAACCAGAAATCTATCTGTAATTGATAGCCATAGGAAGAAGGAAAATCAGTTTCCTCCAATGGAGTGACTCTGGGTAGATCAACCTCAGCCAATCAGGCCTCATGCTCAGGGCTAGTTGACCAACACAAAACAGGCTCCATTGTTTTAGTGTTGCTTTGTTGCTTTTTACTGGTTGCCTTTATGGTTTGGTGATTCTGAGGGTGTGTGTGTGTGTGTGTGTGTGTGTGTGTGTGTGTGTGTGTGTCTGTGTCTGTGTCTGTGTGTCTGTGTGTGATTGTGTGTCTGTATGGGTGTGTATGAGTCTGTGTGTATGAGTGTATGTGTGTGTGTGAGTGTGTGTGAGAGTGTGTGTGTATGTGTATGTATGAGTGTGTATGTGTTGTTTTGATTCTTAGGTTGTTTGTAGGTTTGGGTCATTTTTTATTTTTGTTTCTGAAGTTAGGTGGGAGGTAGAATGGTAGATCTGTGAGCACTTGAGGAGGTGAAAGAATATTATTAAAATACATTATATGAAATTTTAAAATAATTTTAAATGTAATAAATGCAATAAAAAATATATGAATTTCTATAAAATATAATGAATTTCTATAAAAGTCTTTGCTTCAAAAACAGCTTTTTTTTTTTGCTTGAAACGTCAACTAGGTCACGGTAGATGTGTTTTATCTCTGTAGCATCTAGAACAGTAAACAATTCCTTTACCTGTCCCACAGTGTCGTTCAAACTACTGATTAATGCCATTGCATTCTTGATCTGATCTTCCTAAGACCTGTGCTACCTTATCTTGAGGGAAAACTGCTTGTTTTCTCACTCTGCTTTAATGGGATGTTGCAGTATATCGTTTTTGTTTTTTTCTTTTTTTTTTACTGCACTGACAATGGCCATATCCCTACCTCTATGTCATTATCCTGTCAATAAGAACACATTGTCAGCAGAAAGAGGGTAACATTGCGGTGCTTATAACACTTAAAAATACAGTCTGACTATATAAACCCTAGGTGGGAGTGTAGCTTTCCTGGCATGTAAATTGTCCTTGGAATTGTTCAACAGCTTCACATTATTAGAGTATCTGGGAGGTCCTAGTAGTTACAGGCTGTCCATGTGTGCACTATGCTTAACAGTGCCCTGTCATCTATTCCATTTTCTCATCATTATCCCTTTGCAGCGTTGTCATGAGTTTTTTTTTAATTCATTCTTTGTGAGTCCTTTCTTGCCTATACACTGTTACCAGAAAATCGTAAAGCCAAGCCCAATTCATAATTCTCATTTTAAAAATCAAATGCCGCACCCCCTTTCTCTTTTGATAAAAGGATGAGCACTCCTGAAGATGTATCTCAGTGGGCCGAGCACTTGCGTAGCCTGCACGAAGCTGTGGAATTAGTCTCCGACACAATATGAGCCAGGCACGTTGGTCCACGCCAGTGATCTCAATATCCAGGGGATGGAGGCAGGAGGATCAGAAGTTCAAGATCAACCTCATCTACATCAAGAGTTCACAGCCAGCCTGAACTACATGATCCACGAAAGCCTGTCTCAAAATAATTTGAAAGATCAAAATTTCAAATAAGTTGGCATTCTATATAAGAGCAATGCTTACCAAAGTAAATTTGCTAGTGTTGATGCTGGACAGTGATGGATTTGGGGAAGGCTTTGTGCTGTGTATTCCCTGTGCCTGATGCTACACATTCCTTAAAATAACAAAGTAAAAACAGTAAACTGTTCTCTTCAGGTGTGTGAGGTACAAAGTTGACTGTGGACTCATAGAATGAGTTTGCTAATGTTCCTTCTGTTTCTATTTTTTGGAATAGTTTAAAGAGAATTGATATTAGCTCTTCTTTGAAAGTCTGGTAGAATTCTGTGCTGATTCCAACATGCCCTGGCCTTTTTTTTTTTTTTTTTTTTTTTTTAAGTTGGGAGACTTTTAATGACTGACTCAATTTCTTTAAGAGATAAGACTATTTAATTTCTTTTTGTGATCTTGATTCAACTTCAGTAGTTGGTATTTATCAAGAAAATGGTCCATTTTGTTTAGCTTTTCAAATTTTGTGGCATTCAGGTTTTTGAAGTATGACCTAATGATTCCTTGGGTTTCTTCAGTGTCTGTTGTTATGTCTCCCTTTTCATTTCTGATTTTGTTGACTAATTACCCTCCCTTTGCCTTTTAGTTAGTTTGGCTAAAGGTTTGTCTATCTTGTTGATTTTCTCAAAGAGCCAGCTCTTGGTTTTGTTGATTCTTTGAGTCTTTCCCTTTGTTTCTAGTTTACTGATTTCAGCCCTGAGTTTGACGATTTCCAGCTGTCTCCTCCTCTTTAGTGAATCTGCTTCTTTTTGTTCTAGAGCTTTCAGGTGTGTTGTTAAGTTGCTAGTATGGTCCTCTCCAATTTCTTTATAAAGGCAGTTAGTGCTCTGAACTTTCCTTTAGCACTACTTTCACTGTGTCCCATAAGTTTGGGTATATGTGTGTTAGGTTCATCGAATTTTAGGATGTTTTTTATTTCTTCTTTTAATTTCATTCCTTACCCAGATATGATTGAGTAGGGAGTTGTTCAGTTTCCATGAATTTGTAAGCTTTCTGTTGTCTCCATTGTTACTGAGTTCAAACTTTAATCCATGGTGGTGTGATAAAATGCAAGGGATTATTGCAATCTTTTTGTGTCTGTTGAGGTTTGTTTTGTGATCAAGTATATGGTTGATTTTGAAGAAGGTTCCATGAGGTGCTGAGAAGGCAAATTCATTTCTGTTTGGGTGAAAAGATCTGTATATATAAGTTACGTCCATTTGATTCATGATGTCTATTGCTTAGGTTGTTTCTCCATTTAGTTTCTGCAGTTATCTACTGGTGATAGTGGGATGTTGAAGTCTCCCACTATTAATGTGTGGGGTTCGATATGTGATTTAAGCTTTAGTAATATTTCTTTTATGAATGTGGCTGCTGCTGTCTTTGGGGCATAGGTGTTCAGAATTGAGACATCATCTTGGTGTATTTTTCCTTTAATGGGTGTGAAGTGTCCTTCTCCATCTCTTTTGATTAGTTTTGGTTGAAAGTCTATTTTATTAGATAGTAGAATAGCTACTCCAGATTTTTACTTGGGTCTGTTTTTTGTTTGTTTGTTTGTTTAATAACTTTTTCCAGTCCTTTCCTCTGAGGGTATGTTTATCTTTATTGCTGAGGAATGTTTCTTTTGTGCAGCAGATAATTGGGTCCTGTATTTGCATCTATTTGGTTAGCCTATGTATATGTATCTTTATTTGGAAGTTGAGGGCATTGATGTTGAGAGACATTAATGACCAGTGGTTATTGGTTCCCTATTATTTTGATGTTGGTAGTGGCAGAGTGTGTGTGTGTGTGTGTGTGTGTGTGTGTGCACGTGCACGCTTCCCTTCTTTTGTTTTTGCAGATTTATTTATTTCCTTTGTTTTCCTGGGTTGTTGATGTGGATTGTTGATGTGGATTTCCTGGGTGACCTGAGGTCAGATACACTAGTGTTCCTGACCGTGGTGTCTGCTTGCTATTAGAACACATAGAAACTGGTGTTTTTACAGGCCTGAGCTTGCTTGTATCTCCAGGAGTTCAAGAGCTGCCCACCAGCCAGGTGTGTGGTATTCATGCATGCTCCTGGTGGCTGCTTGGACTCCCCTTGGACCTTTCTATGGGTCTTCTGGGTGACCCGAGGTCAGATCCACTTGTGTCCCTGACTGTGGTGCCTGCTCAGTGTGAGAATCCACAGACACAAGTGACTTGCAAGCCTAGACTCACTCTGCAACCCAGATTTCAGAAGCTTCTCTCCTGTCAGGCATGTGACACTAACCCTTCAGAATCTGTGCTCCCATTTCTGTGGGGACTCTGGGACCTTTCTGTGTTTTTTTTCCTGGTGTCCAGGGCCAGACCCAACCTTGCTCCACACATTGCACCCCCTCTCACCTATGGGTCACCAGTACTAGTGTTTTGTGGTTCTCAAATGGGTCCTGAGGATGCTGAGTAGTCACTGCTATCTTGCTGATCAAATAAGGTGTGTTAGGTGCCGCCATCTTGCATCTCCTCTGTATAATTGCTTTCAAGAAATCAAAACAGATATTTCATGACTGTATGTAAGCTTTCCAAATGGTTACGGCCTAAAATTTTTGCTAGGGGATATTCCCTGTTCTGGATCCTTAGGGTCTGTTTATTTGACCAACAGATGGGACAATAGAATGAAAACCTAAGTACTGGATGATTTATTGGTAAATCCTGAAAATGGTACCTATCACTGCTCCTCAGACCTTATAGCCTAGAACTAAGTCTATGGGCTTACCGGGAATGGTAGATAAGAAATTTAATTTAAACATACAGGAAGCTGAGGGATATGGCATAGTGGACAGCTAATGAGCCTTTGCTTATATTCTGCTCTGTAGATATATTTATTTAATAAATATAATAATGAAGGGATAGGAGTTAGACATATGGCAACACTTAAGCTTTATGTTGTCCATGTAGATTCATAAGTGAATAATTCTTAACTAATCTTTCATTGATGTGTTGTTAATCTCATGACCATCTATATGAATTTCAATAATGCATTTCACTTGTGAAGGCAGTGTGGGTGGTAAGCTAATTATTATAGTAAAAATTTGTAAGCAATTGTCAATAGAAATGTTATATTATTTCAGAGATCCCTAGTAATCTTGGAAAGCACCATTCACTTGTTTGTAGGAAAAAGAAACAGAAGTAAATCCAACAGAATTGCAAACTGCCGTGAACTTTTTCTGGTAACCCTCCTTTTATGCCTGCTTTGTAAGGCACAAATGTGAATAGCAAAAAGCTGGCCTAATAAATGTTAGGACCATTGAATAGACACTTCTCCTGCTTTGTCAATGAAGTGTGTGTGTGTGTGTGTGTGTGTGTGTGTGTGTGTGTGTGTGTAAAATGTACTTTGAATCACAGAAAAACTGTCTTACTTCAGAGATCTAGATAAATATCTAGTAAATGTATCACTTTAGAAGATATAAAACAATGACAACAAAGAATTTTAATTAAGATGGGTTAAAACTGAGTTTGCATCCTCTGAACATACTTGTTTCTTCCATCAGCCTGATTCAAATTAGTATAAAAATGCAAAAGGGACACATGCTTATGCAGTGATATCATTTCCCTTTCAGGTCTCTCTGCTTAGAGTAAGCCTGAGAAATGATGGGTCTCAGAGACCATCATAATTTAACTGGAGTTTCTAGTAACCTATATCCCACAATGATGAGGAAATAGTTAATCATCCAGAAATATATAAAGCAATGATGTCTGATTCTAAAGCCGATGACTTCAACGTTCTTAAAAAAGTTTCCAGGATGAGAAGCCAACTCATTTACAATGTTTCCTATGCATGTGCATCCTACTGGCTTACAATGTTCCTTGCCCCATTTCTATTGACCCTTCAAAGGGAGAGGGATAGTTCAGGAGACTTAAAGTTAGCCCTGATTATTGGCTGTTAACTGGACACTATTGCAGTCTCCGATTACATCCCTCTGTGCTTGTAACTTAGGACACATTGTTCTACGGTCTTAGAATACACTGTTACCAAAACAAGGACTATGAAGCTTGAGTAAGCCAAAAAGGATGCAATGCTAGTACAATAAATACACTCATGAAACATGTATAAATAATAAAATGTAATAAAATGCTAGTCAAAAATCTACTAGGTTAGAGGAAGTTTTTATCACTTCTATAGGCTCATCAAAAGCAGAGACCTTTCACTCAACCAGAGCTAAGCACATTTTTGTATTTTCTCACTCCTGATCTCCCTACAATAACTGAGTGTTACTAGTATGTTTAAGCAGATTAATAACAGATCCTCAAGAAAGTAAAATAACTTATTCAAAATTAAATAATAATTTCCCAGGGAATTCTATTTTTCCTACTATCAGCATTCCTTAGCTGCCTATATTTTTTGTGTAGCATCAAGACTTCACTTGCCCCTGTCTGTGTTTGCAAGTCTATTCTTGTCTTTGTACATGTTAATAATTTTTAAAAATACACAGTAATTGTAGGTAGATAATATATCTAAGAATAAAATTCAGGTTGGATTTAGTTCAAAGCTCATTCTATGATCTGCTTCATGTGCTTTCTTCATACTTTGGGAATTTAATGTTATTTACCATATTAATAAACCTAATTGTATTTTATTCATAGGCTTATTACACAATCATTCTTGTATTGCCTCTCTAAATTCATACTTCCTAGATATTTGAATTTTAATATAATCCAACTATAACCCTACTAAAATGATACCATTTGAATGTATACTATATATTAAATAATGCTGATATTAAAGAATGCATATTCTATAACCAAGTCCTTAACAACTTCAAAAATGTAAGGTATATATGATTAATTCTTATGTGTGAACTTGTCAGGTATTGCTGCTTTTTGTGACTGTCATTGGTTCAATGTGTAATTTTACAAGTAACAAATGACGATCTTTTCTATAAGGAAAGTGGGACTATCTCTTGAGAGGGACAAGGAAGCATGGTTTCAGGAATTTTAGGGTCCCAGATTTCACCGTCTTTTCCCTTTCCTGTTGTAGCGCACTTTGTCCCTCTTTCGTGCTGTCAGCTGAAAGTTGAAGTAATTAACTTGTTGAAAATGAGCTGCCTTTCCCTAGTGCTGTACATATCTGTGACAGCTGCCAGATGGTGAGCTTCCATTCCTGAAGATCTGGTGCCTATAAAATGTGGATGTATGTGTTTGTGTATAAATTGTGTTTTGTTTTGTTTGGCCTGCTTCTGTATTTAGGCACACCATAATACAGGAGGCTAAACTTGATAGTCATATATTGAAATATCTTGTCCTTTAAAATATTTTTTTGTCTATCTGACACTATCACTAAGTAACTGAGGTTCTCAAAAAAAAAGACTTTGTAATGCTTAATCTATCTGTAGTGTGGTGGAATAAGTTAGGCTTCAAAATAACTTCATTGGTGCTATGCTTAGAGAGACCTAGAAGCAAAAACTAAGAAACTCAATGCTATAAGTGTCTAAGGTCAATGTTCTTCTGTCTTGAAAATGTCTTCAGCATGTCTGTTCCAAACAATTCTTTACCCGGTCTTTATCGTCCATCATGAGAAATTTAAATAAGTCCTTCTGCATACTCATAAGTTTGACCATTCATAGATGAAAACCCAGAACCCTAGTTGGCCCAGAAAGCTTCAGAATGTACCTCCTCCAGTCTCATCTGCACATTCTGATCTTATTATGATCATTGCAATCCAGCCATGGTGGCCTTCTTTCTTTGTTTTGCTCTGAAGAGCCCTTCTTCCCCTCACTGGTCCATTCTTAATATTTAGGTTTTGATTAAAAATGTTCTGTCCTGTAGTATAAACAGCATTTAGCTAATACTCTGAACAGGCCTCCACAATCAGTTTCAATTGTGTTATTGTTTCCTAACAATATTCATAATGCGTTATCTTTTTGTTTTTAACTGCCTAGCTATTGTGCTTTAACTGCTGATATGCTTTATCCTTATGCATATGCATTGTGATTAACTGCAGCTGGAAACCTGCCTTCAAAAACACGTAAGTCCAACACTGCATGGTAGGTATTTCAGTGACACATGACAGACATCAAGATATGACACATTTATCTACAATGTAGATAGAAGAAAGCAGAGAAACATTTCTTTTTCAGTAGGTGTGCGGTGATGTCTGTATTCAGTGAATTGTGTATGTGTGGGAGTGTGTGATCTGACCTTTCATAGAAAGCACAGTTATGTAATTTTAAACTAAAATTTAATATAGTTGTCTTATCCTTTCCTAAAGCTTAGTTCCAATCAGTTATATAATGATAATATTTTTATTCAGTGGTCTTATTTTGTCTTCTCAGGCATAATTAGCAAATATACACACTTGTACTAGTATATTGTGATATGGTAGCCAATATCAGCAAACCACTTGTGGTTTCTAATATGTGCCAAGAAGTAACAAATATAGTTTCAAAGCATTTATGTTTGCAAAGCAGGAAGGACAATTAACAATTTGATCCTGTTTGTGGTTGAGGAATTCAGGTACGGCTGTTATGCTTAGGGATATATTGAGATATTGTTTTGAGTTAGTCGAAAGGAAATACAGAAATCAGCGAGACTTTCAATTGTTTTAAGTTGGTATCTGATATAAAAATGGTCAATGGGAGAAATTTGACATTTACAAAAACATTGTTGAGCCAGGAGTCCTAGGAGGATATGGTATTGAAAAGGTTATGTTTACCTCCCTAGCAATGGTATAATTTTATCTTGAAAAATAACAATGCAAGGGAAAATTAAGAAAGCACATCCTTAGGTTGAATGACATCTAAGAAAATTGTTCATTTAAAGACATGCAGGAAGCTTTTGATGCCAGGCTGCAGAAATCTGCATGGCTTTGATCACTCTGACACATCAGTAACATATGAGGACACAAGCTGGAGCTATCAAGGGCAATTTCATGCATTTGTATTTTCACCTTCTCAAGCAATCCTCATTTTTGGACCCTTTATCGGAAAGCTGAATGCATCCTATGGCATGTGGAAATTTCCTTTAAAAATTGTATTATCCTTACATTTATAGATTATTTTTCTTCTCCTACACTCAGTCAAAATATTAATATTATTCAAGTGCTTCAAAGATATATTGCTTGCACTTTACAGACAATATTGGGTATCGCCTTTGCTTAAGCCATTGTGGGGGAAAAAAAAGCAGTTTTTTCTTTACATAAGAGAAAAACATGTACAGTGGTGCAACAAAAGGCTTCCCTGCTGCTTTCTTAAGTCTGAGTGAACCTGCTGGATTGATAAGAACAGGAAAGCCAGAATTAGCATATTGCTCAAGCTGGGCCATTTAGTGAGCCTCTGAGCTGGATACATAATTCACTTTCTTCCATTCATTATTATTCCAAGATAAGAGAAAAAAAAGAAACTCCTGTGTACATATTAATACAAGAGTTTTGCGAAAGTAGATGCACTTTATTTAAGAAGATGAATGGTGATGAGGTTTTCCATATGGAAATCTCTGGGCAAGAGTGATGCGAAATCTAATCCTAAACAGCATGACTTACTTATTTGAGAGAAAGAAAAGGGATGCGCAGGCACCTAGACCAACTTTCCATTTTTATTACAAATGGTACTGTACTTCAGTTTTTCAAATGTAGAAATCTAGTTAATAGAAGCAATCAAATGTACAAGTAACTAAAAATGAAGATAAACATTTCCAAATACTTGGCAGATTCTAACACAAGAATATATATCCTAAGTCTAACAGATAGGTACCACTCTATCTATATATGAGGTAAAATAGTTGAATAAAGTCTTCAAAAGCCTCAGAGACACACAGAATATCGAATTTAAAGTTGTTCTTACAATCTCAAATTTCTTTGACAACAAGACAAGTTAACTCCTGACAACACCCAGCTGACCTCAAAGAAGATGATGAGCATCAAAGAGCCTCCTTATGGACATGGCTTCAAAGGTGGCAAAATAGCCACTGGGCAAAGTGTCCTTGGTCCTGCCACAAACAGAATCTGCCTAAAAATGGGCAACTTAGATGCAGGCAGAGTTGAAGGCCACACTCTGCCAAGTCAGGGTAAGCAAGTCCTCAATAGTTCCTGCCCTGTGAACAAGTCTGGCAGAGATCTTAGGCCAGAAAGCTGAAGATGAGGCTCCAACGTTATAAAGTGTATCCAGTGACTGCTCAGGCAGTAGACTGTCTTAAGTCCATTTGTACATTTTGGAAGCTGTTAACCCACACTGCTGGTTCACTCAGGAATTTAAGTTTTATTCCCTCTCAAGTCTTCTGAGGGGCATTGAAGACAAGATAGTATGGTTTTACAACCAAGTTTAGCTGATTAGGGGACAAGATCGTTTTAGATCAAGATAAAGAAATTAAGCTATTAGAGTTGAGATAGGATAGATAATGAATCGCATTCAGAAATTTAGACCCAACAAGACAGGAAAAACACTTACTTCAAACTAGACAAATGCAGATAGCCAAGTTACTATGAATGTAACATGCATAGAACTTATTATTCTCATGATTGTCACATGGTTCTCCCTGCTGTATGTAATTTGTTTTATACATGTGTAATAAAATAAAAATATTTAAAAAGATCTTTTAAACTACAAGAAAATCATTTTCTAATATTTGAAATTGTATAGAATGCTTTTAGGTCTAAGTAATCATGGTTACAAAGACTGTAAGATAATCAGTGTAGCTATACCACCTGCATCATTTCCAGAAACTTCCTCTTTTGTCTTTAACCACTCTATACTAAAAATGGCCCATTCTAATCATTCAAAAAAAAAAACTCTTTTACACCAAAATACACAAAGTAACACTTATTTTGTGGTTTTCTCACAGAAATTATTTGCATAAAAGTTTATAAGACAAGGACAATTTTAATTTAAGATTCAACTATACTAAATGGTATAATTTAAGATATTTATGCCAGGACATAGACATTATAGAAAACATCTTCCTGACCAAATAACTCCAAAAAATATATCACCAGTTTTTCTTTCATACAGGACCACGGCTTTAATACAATAAGGCTATCTCACATTGTATCACAAGATGCTATGCAAGCTAGCAGGGTAGAAAAGTCATCAACATTTCTACCCAGAATTAAATCCTGCAAATGACAATAAAAACAAGATATGTGCAATTGCACAGTTGTGGCACTATTATCTCTGGGGTAACCAACCACTCTCTGATTATCATTAAGGCCTGCTCAATAGGAAGAAACACATGTCTGGTACTATTAATTTAGCTAACAATGCATAATTCTATAGATCCTAGAACATCTACTACTAAGGTTTAATGAATATAATATCCAATTCCCCTATTAATATTTATCTTTATATCCATAGATAAGTCTCACCCCTCATCAAAGAATCTTCTTTTAGCAAAGGATATCACACAGAACTACAGTTGGTCAAAATTTAGAAGGCATGTGATTGTGGAGTGTCCAGTCCCAGTCCAATGTAATACAATTCTTAAACCCAAGTCTCATCACAAAACAGCACAAAACCTCACAAAAGATGGGACAAAAGGCTACAAAAAACAAGAAACCAAAAGCATTGCTAAGAAATAATACCTTGAAAACAGGGATGCTGGACCAACCAATTCTGTGTTGCCTGAAAAAACAAGAAAAAGAAAGAAAGAAAAGAAAAAAAGTATACAAGGGCACATCAGTAGACATGCTAACACACATGAGGAAAGGTTTACAAGGCTTCATTCTTAATTGAAGAGTGACAAGAACTTTTTAAAAATATATATGATACTCAGAGATTCTGGTATCACATGCTGATATAACCTGGAAAGAGCCCTTAAAACATATTCTAAGCCACATGTAGTAGTGTGTAATGCCTTTAATCCCAGCATTTGGGAGGCAGAGAAAGGAGGATCTCTATGAGTTTAAGGCCAGCGTGATCTACAAAGTAAGTCCAGGACAGCCAAGGCTACACAGAGAAACCCTGTCTTTAAAAAAAAAAATAAAAGAGAAATCTAGCCAGAAAAATGGTTCAAAGATCAGTAGATTGCAACCAAACCAGATATTAATTTAACTCTTGAAAATCATGTGGCAGAAGGAAAGAGGTAACTCCTCCATGTTGTCCTTAAATATCATATTTGCATTATAGTGTGTGTACTCACAGAATGTGTTTGTGTGTGTGTGTGTGCATGCACATACACACACACAATGCTTAATTAATTAATTAAGTAAGTAAGTAAGTAATAGAATATTTTAACCTTTGGTGACTCTAGTGGGCAAGGCAGGTGTCAGTGTACTGATCCATGTACTCCAACAACAATAATTTCAATAATATATAAACAACATTACTTACTGAAATTAATCTAACAATTTTGAGGATGTGTTAGCTAAACACCAGCTGTCATTGCCAGGTGTGGGTAGTTCAGTAGTTGCACATAATCACACCATAGATATATTTCTGACTTTCCTCACCTATTAAAGATATCAAACTTGTTTCCCCTCTACCTTTCTTCTCTAGCCTTAAGGTCACCTGATCCTTCACAACATCAAGTTTATAGCAAAGCTATGTCTTTACATTTTTCCCTTTCCAGGACCATTTTGCCCCTCTTCTATTTTCACCTATTTCCTAATAATCGGGTCAAATATTACTACATCAAAAAGCCTTTTTAATCCCTTTATCCCTGCAACTTCTTTGTTATCTCTGTATTCTTCTTTATTCATGCTGACAGCTTTCTAAGTTACAATACACTTATTCGTCTATTGTTTGAGCCTTCCAATGAATGTAAATCTCCTGAAAATGGGGTTTATGTTTAGTCCACCTAGATGTATGCCTGGCACTAATAGACATTTAATAAATATATTTGACTATGTGGGGATGAAATAATGATGAGATGATGATGTTTTCCAGTTAGTGTGGCTTACTTTTGAATAGGCTTCATATATTTTAAAAGCTGGGCAATAACATTAGAAGACAGTCCACACGCTTGGGAGAACATAAAGAAAACACAAAAGACACAGCCTGACATAATGAGAGAAGACTGCCCAGAAGAAACAGTTTCTAAAGCAAGATCTAAAAATAGATATCTTCTGACTAAGATTGTTTGAGTACAATAATTATGGGACACCGATGAGTTAAAAGCAGTTTAACGGATACTTAAATGTGGGTCTGCTACAGTTCAACTAGGAACAAAGATCAATAATTAGCCTCTGATGATATACATGGCTCAAATTAATATGAAACATCAATGGCTTCTAAAAGGCAGAAACAGGCTTGTGGAATTGTGTACCCTACTCCCTGTATTATTAATGCAGCAGATGGATTGTGTACATAGTAGGTTCTTTATGATCCTAGTGACGAATAAACTATATATATAAGTGAAACAAATAAAACTCATAAAAGCTAAAGAATCTCATTTGCAATTCCGCAGAAAAGTCACATGCTGTCTGTGTAAGAAAACACAGCAAGGGCTCAAAAATTAATTATTGATCAATGAGTCCTTGTGATGAATGATTCTAAACTATAGGAGTCAACTTACATGAATATTACTTAGTTGTTATTATTTTATTTGTCAACATGAAACAATAATAATAGTCTATTACATTTTCTTCACCATGAAATATGACTATTTCGAGGATTGATGTGATGTTATGCTAAATCACTTCTATAAAAATTATTCACTAAATTATTTGGTGCAAAATGCCTTTGTACTAATTAAAAGACTAGTTTTGTCTTTCAGAGCTTCTTGCCCTCACAGCACAAGCACAGCCAGGTTTTTGTAATCTCTTATTCTATTTTTAATCTTGAGATATCTTGACAAATTCTTACACTCTTTCATTGTGACAAAACTTAAGAATGACACCACGGAGAAAACAAGACAAAATGTTTTTTTTTTTTCTGACACTCTTGGTTTAGAAGTAATTGTCAGACTCCACAAACACTTATTCTCTTAACTCCAAATCTGCTATATGAGGATCATAAAGACATCAGCATTCAGGAAAATTGAATAATATTGATCAAACGCATCACAATTAAAATGCCATGTAATAATCCTCCATTCCTACTAATCTTATTCTCCGCATGTATAACCTCCATCCTTCATCATAGGCTAGACTTAATACTTTCTAACAAATAAAATACAAAAACATGACGAAAGGTCACCTTCAACAACTGGTTATAAAGGCTGTGGTCCCCTGTCCCTATCTCTAGCTCTGTATGTTAGGTCTTCAGTTGCCCAGCTATGGGGACATTCAGATGCCTTCAATAGAGGCCCCATGAAACGCATAGTAAGCAATAACTACAAAAGTGATCTAGAGACTAGGCCCCTTCCAAGGCCAATGATAGCTCAGGAAGTAAATTTATAAGAGATTTTGACAGCCCCAAATGAGTGCATGAAAACCAATGTACTGGCTGACGTCTTGCTATAACTTCATCTGAGACACTGAAATACAAGTACTGAGCTATACTGCACTTAAATTGCTAATCCACAGGATTTGTGAATAATAAGTATCTACTTCTTTAAGCTACCAAGATTTGAAACCTGTTCATAGTAATTTGTAACTAATACAATAATGCAGTCCCAAAGGATAGAATTGTTTTCTGTCTTTGTGTTGCTGCCTGTAAGGCTATGTCTCCTCTGAGATAGGGTAACACAGTAGCTAAGATAACTAATATTAAATACAAACATCTTCAAACTTTGCTAACTCTTGTAAGTAAAAACATGACATTGGTAAGAACCCTCCAAGGCTGCTGCAGTGAATAAATGAAATAATAACTTAAAATTCCTGGAGATACTTAGTGCTCTGTGACTATACCTTCTTTTATTGTTTTTGTTTGTTTATTTGTTTGTTGTTGCCTTTCAATAAATTTTCTGCTGTTGTTTTTCCTTATTCTCATTTATTGACAAATCTTCATTTTCTCTTGTCTTTAAGCACCTTTTCAAAATTATTCATTAAATGCTAATATCTATATTACATTTTAATAGAGAATAAGTAGATTATGAATGAACAGAGAGGACTTAGTCCTTTTCTGGTGTAATATTTACTGTCCTACTGTCTTTTTTCTCCTTTTCTTTACACCATTGCAACCTACAAACTTCAATCTCCATTGCTTTGACTAGATTTTTTGTTAATTAGAATGATTGGGCTTAGGGATAGTATGTAGCCAGTCTTTCTCCTGTAATAATGTTTAGCATTAATTTCATGTTTAATGTTTCACTGAATCAAAGATTTAAACGTATTCCAACTTATATTCCTTTTTAAAGCAATAATTTCATTAAAGAAAGACTGGATCGAGGTGGCAGCTCCACTTATAAAGAGGAGATTTAGAATGTAGTAAATTATACTTCTCTACTAAAGTGGTACTAGATTCTTTTCTAAGGTCCATGACCTCAGTACCCCTGGAAGTTGGCTAAGTTTCCAGTACTAGGCATGTTTTCCTAAACAAAGACCCATAGGCAATTAATGGCTGCTTGGAGAAGGAGAATTATTCTCTCCCAGTGATGATGTTCTTCATTGGCTACCCAATGCAAAGTGGTTAGCACTGAAACATGACCACAAAAAGAATAAAATGGACTCAACCTGTTTGTTCTCTCCATGCAGGCATGTGTGTGTGTGTGTGTGTGTGTGTGTGTATGTGTGTGTCTGTGTCTCTGTGTATGACCATCTATATACTGCCTCATACACACACATAGAAACATAGCCTACCAATTATAGGGAGGTACAGAAGAGACTCAAGGAATGAAAGTTGAGAGGGATTGAAAGGGATGGGAAAAGACAATGTAACTCTTTTCAATATATTAAAAAATGAGAAAGAAATAAAGCAACAACTGACTTGAAAGCCTTTTCTTCATTTAAAATCTCTTTACTTTCTCAAAAAACCTACATGATTTCATTGTAAAAGGTAAATTACAGGCTATGAATAGCATTTAAGTAGATCAATTCTTTTCATAAAACACCTGAGGAAATTCATAGAATGGTATGTTTAACTAATCAGATATTGTTCCACTCAAAATTGAAATCATAGAAACTTGAGATGCAGTGAGATTAGCTTGACTGAGTCCCAGGAGAGTAGAAACCCTGGCAGCCCAGCTGACTGGAGCCAAATTGTATTCTTATTTCTTAATGGCATCACTGTGGCCATCTACTGTACCCACTATGCCTGTGTTTTGCTATCTATAAAATATGAATCATAGGAGGATATGTGCAATATAGTGTTCATAAGAATTAAATAAACCTGTATCTCTAAATTGCTCAGACTCTACTATATAGCAAATATCATGTGTGTTTGTTAAATAAAAGTGGGCTCAGAGCTCTCTGAGGTAGAGTTTTCCCAAGGAAATTAAATCCTAAGTGTCAAAAAAAGCCCTCAGTAATCACTAAGTGTTCTAATTCAGGATCTTATTACAAATAATTTCTTGGTGCTTAAAACATTTTTCCAAAATTTTCAAAATTATGTACATCTTTTAAGATGATGTGCATCCAGAATAAGAGCAAGAGGCACTCCAGGCCACATTAGAAAGAACAAAGCTTAAAGAAATAGTATGTGAGTGAAGAGCTCATTTCCTTTATATGGAATCAAAACTTTGCTCTAACGGTTTAGTGTGTGTGTGTAAGGCAGTGAAATTTTGAGATGGTGAAAAGCCAAGCTTCACTTTAGTTCAGGATTTATAGCCTAATTATCAGTTCGATAAAAATGATTCATTACCTCGCTGATTTGGCACATACCAATGACCAGTTCTGGAGAGACTAGTCATAGCCATTGACTATAGAAGTCCCAGGTTAGAGATCAAATTGTGTGCTTATAAAGTCAGGCTGCTGTGTGATCATAAGAAGACAGAGCAGATAAGATGATAATGTCATGAAAGAATACAGACCATGCAAAAACGTATGGGTGTGATGAAGAAGAAAGTGGAAGAAGCCATGATACTCAGGTGACACTCCAAGCAGAGGTGACTCAGCAAGGCAAAGACAGACATTGGTACAGTCCATCTCGGATATGTAAAGAAGCCAGAGTGGATGCTTTGGTATATACATGGTAGAAAGTGGTGAAAAGGAGCATGGTGGGTGTGGCACTGAGGAAAGTGTGCTTTCCTTGCAATGTTGTATATGCCAAACAAGAGAGCTAATGAATCATGATCAGATGAACTGTTAGGTATAAACCTTAAACTAATGTGAAGCGGGGCTTTTCACAATCTCAGAATTTCACTGGCTTCCACACGCATTAAATTCAAAGGAATTCAAATGTTGTCCAATGTTCCACAAGCACAAACTCTCAGTAAGTTACAGAAACACTGAACAGCACATTCTGTAGGGAAGTACATGTCATACAATGACAAAGAAACCTTTTCTTCGAGATTTTTTTCAAATCCAAATGGAATTCCACTTTCTGGGAATAAATGGCCTCAGAAGAACAGCACAGATAATGCTATCAAAGGCAATGGGCAGTTACTTTGTTTTGGTCCTAGAAGGAAGATCTGAAATGCAAAAAGACCCAGGAAGAACAGCAGGAAACAACTAAACCACTAAGTAAAGACACACTAATGGTGAGTCAATAACAAATCCTTAGGAGGCTGAGTAGTAACAGGAAGGAACCAAGTTAAAAGGGACCCGGAGGCTTCATCATTTAAAAACCACCAAGCAAATAGCTATTGTTTGCCTTTTATGTGTACAACACAAAAAGGTTTGACAAAAATTCAGAGTGACACTGTCCCCAAGGAACATATAAACAGTAGAGAATGCAAAGAAAGAAAAGAAAAGAAAAAAAAAAACAGAAATGAAAAAAAGTGCTGAATGTGCATGATTTCCTCAGTATTATAGACTGGCTTTTTTTTTAATTACTATATTTTTCAAAGTTAGAATATAATTTTGTAGAATGATGTAATCATAAAATTATCACTAAATGATTACTATACTAAATGGATTAACATATTATTTCATATTTGTGACAGATCAGCTAAATATTCTTCCACAAAAAATCCATAATAAAATTCAAATTTACTAACATCATCCTCATGTTGTACACTAGATCTCTGATAGTATCGATCCTGCATACACACTGTTTTCTGTCCTGTGACTACATGATCCTGGTCCTCCGAACCCGAATGTTGCCAGTGCTGTTCTAGTCTCTTTAGGCTTGAGGATTTTTCTTCTTGTTATTTTTCTACATATTTCTACATATAACTTATAAAGTGCGGTATATTTCTTGCTGTATCTGGCTTATTTCAAATAGCAAAATATCTTCAAGATCTGTTCATGTCATGGAAAATTGAACAAACCCTCTTTCAAGAATGAATAATGTATCTTATTATGTAATATAACTATATATGCAAGGGAAATTTGATGAGGATTATACTGTCTATATATAATAGAATACAAAATCAATATGAAAGGTTATTGGCAGTTCTATGCAATAATAATGATATAGCTGAAAAAGAAATCTCATTTATAACACCAAACAAAATACAATATATAAACGAAATATTATAAAACGATGAAACAGTTCTACACAAAGAACAGCAGAACTTCAGTGCAAGAAGGCACAAAGAGCAGAAAGATATTATGTGTTCTTTGATGGCATCTTGGCATTTCTATTGCTGTGATAAAACACCATGAATAAAAGCAACATGAGGAGGAAAGCTTTTTACCCTGAAAAGTCAGGGCAGGGAATAACGACGGGAACCCAGAAGCAGGAATTGTGGACAAAGCAATGGAGAAGTGCTGCTAACTGGTTTGCTCCTCGTGGCTTGCTCAGCCTACTTTCTTATAACACTCAGGACCAGCTCAGCAAGGCTCTACCCAGAATGGTCTGGCTGCCTGCATCAATAACTAAGTCAGAAAATCTGCTACTGACTTACCCAGGAGACAATATGAGCAGGGCATTTTTCTCAACTGAAGTTACCCATTTGAAATGACTTTACCTTGTGTCAAATTGACATAAGACCACCATCACAGTTTGGAAGAATTAAATTTGTAGAAATGTCCAGAGTACTTTAGAACTTTTTCCCCAAATCCCTCCTTAATATTTTATGTCAGTATCCCTACAGCCTTTCTCCTACACTCTACTTCATTTTTTCAAAATACATTCCTTTACGGACACTTGGGCTTGAATTTATATAGATCATTTTATCTTAGATATTTCTAACTTAAAATTTAATGTCTCTGTATCTTAGATATTGGGAATAATGGGAGGGAAGCTATCTCTTCAATGCCCTGATTTAAATTCTTCTGGCTCAGACCTATTGCTATACAATGGGATTGGCAATATAAGTTACCTGCTTGTTCTGCAGTTTAAATTCTTCACATCCTGATTGTATCCCTCTCCCTAGTCCCCTGCTGATTGCCCTCCCTTACTCAGGCCATCTCCCTCCATCCCCTAGTCCTCAGAAAGGGGAGCCATCTTTCTCCTCTAACATCTATCAGCCAATCAAATCTCATTTGTAATACCTGTAACCTCTTCATCTGTGGCCTGGCAAGGCCACCATGCCAGGGAGAAGTAATAAAAGTTCAGTGGCCAGAGTCTGTGTCCAAAGTAGCTCCTACTCTGCATATGTGGGATCCACAAGGAGCCTGTGCTACTACATCTGAGCAGATGGTCTAGGTCCACATCATACATGGTCCTTGGTTGATGTATGAGTCTCTGTATTGTAGTGTAGTTATCCTGCATTATGTGGATAATATTTGCTTAAGAGTGGCTATATACCATGCATGTCTTTCTTGGGTCTCTGTTACCTTACTCAGGATGATCTTTTCTAGTTATATCCATTTGCCTGAAAATTTCAAGATATCCTTGTTTTAATTTCTGAATAATATTCCAGTGTATAAATGTGCCACAGTCTTTACCCATTCTTCAGTTGAGGGACATCTAGGTTCTTTCCTGATTCTGGCTATTACAAACAAAGCTGCTATGAACATAATTGAGCAAATGTCCTTGTTCTATGGTGGAACATCTCTCAGTTATATCCCCAGTAGTGATATGGCTGGGTCTGGAGGTATAATTATTCCCACTTTCCTGAGAAAGCACTAGATTGATTTCCAAAGTGGTTGTACAAGTTTACACTCCCAACAGCGATGAAGTAGTATTCCTCCTTAAAAATGTTTTATTGTACGTAAGATTCATTGACAATGAAACAGGTTAATACCTGGCAACACACAGCCTAGCTCAGAGAGGATGATGAGCATCAAATAATCTTCTTTTTGAGATGGCTGTGACAAACAAGCCACTGAGCAAAATGTCCTCATTTCTACCACACACAGAATTATGCCCAAAAAGGGCAAGCTTGGATGCAGGCCAACTCGACAGTCAAACTCTGCCAAAATAGGACAAGCAAGTCCTCAATAGTTCCTGCCTCACAATTATGTCTGTCAGATATATTAGGCCAAAAGGCTGAAGATGATGCTTCAATGTTATAGAGAGTTTTGGGTGACTATTCAGGTAGCAAACTGTCTCTGTCATCTTCTCATTTAGGAAGCTGCTAACCTGCACCCACTATATACTCAGGTAATTAATTTTATTCCTTCTCAAGTTTCTGATGTGGTTGAAGACCACATGGTTTAGTTTTACAATTAAGCTTATTTGTTTAGGGGTTAAGATGTTGTTATGTCTAGATAGATGTTTTAAGTTGATAATGATGAGATATGATAGATATTAATTTACATTCAGGATTTTAGATTCACTAAGATAGGAAAGGTGTTCTGGTCAAGGCTGCCAAATACAAATAGCCAAAACACTAAGAATGTAACATTTATATAATTCCTAATTGTTTCATGGCTCTTCTTGCTGTAGGTAGTTTATTGTACATATATGTAATAATATAAGTGTATATGAAAAATAAAAAATATTTAATTAAAATAAGTAAATTCTTCTGACTAAGTACTCAGCAGTGAAAGTGTTGTATTACATGGCAGCACTATTTTTACTTTTCTGAGGAGCTGTCATACTGTTTCCACACAGACTATATTAATTTGTTGTCCCATTAACAATGCACAAAGATTCACTTCTCTCCACGTCCTTGCCAACATTTAATCATTTGTCACTTTATTAATTATTCTAACAGGTATGAGGTCTCACTGTTATCTTAATTTGCATTTTCCTGACAATTAGTAATGATGGTATTTTCACTTCATATATATTTTGGCCTTTCTGTCTTTTCTTGATAAGGTCTATTTGCCATCGTGAGGGGTCAGAGGATTGGGACATTTGTTTTCTTGACATTGAAAGTCTATTTCAACATGGCTAAAAGGGTAAGTTTTAAATGCTTTCACCACTACAAATCAATATTTGATGTGATGATTTGGTTAATTAGCTTTATGTAAGCATTCCAGCTTGTGAACACATCAGAACTTAGTGTCACTCTCACGCCTCTCATAGTTATATATGAATTAAAACTTACAAGAAAAATTAAAAAATTCAATAATACTGCCAGTACAATTTAAGCTTTAACCATTTCAAGAGAAAAAATGTTTTAATAAGGAAGAGGTAAAATGACTATAGGGACAATTATAAATGGACATCAGCTGGTTCCATGAGGGGCTGAGAAGAAAGTATAATCATTTGTGTTTGGAGAAAAAAGTACTTGAAGTGTCTAAAGACAGAAATTGAAGGAGATATCAGAAGATGGAAATATCTCTCATGCTCGTACATCAGGAAGATCAACATAGCAAAAAAATGGCCATTTTACCAAAAGCAATCTACAGATTCATTGTGATCCCTATCAAAATACCTACACAATTCTTTACCGATCTTGAAAGATCAATTCTTATGGAAAAACAAAAACTCAGAATGGCTAAAACAATCCTATATAACAAAAGATCATCTGGAGGTATCTTCATCTCTGCTCTCAAGCTGTACTACAGAGCAACAGTAAAAATGGCACGCTACTGGCATAGAAATAGGCTGGTTGGTCAACAGAATCAAATCAAAGACCCAGAAATAAACCCCCAAGCCTGTGGACACTTGGTTTTTGACAAAGAAGCCAAATCCATACAATGGAAAACAGCATCTTCAACAAATGGTGCTAGTTCTACATGGAGAAAAATGCAAATAGATCTATATTCATCACCCTGCACAAAACTAAGTTCCAAATGGATTAAAAATCTCAACATAAAACCAGACACACTAAATCTGTTAGAAGAAAAAGTGGGAAATAGCCTTGAACTCACTGGCACGGGAGACAACTTCCTAAACAGAACACCAATAGCTCAGATTCTAAGATCAGCAATTAATAAACGGGACCTCATGAAACTGAAAAACTTCTGTAAGGCAAAGAACACTGTCAACAGAACAAAACAGCAGCCTACAGACAGGCAGAAGGTCTTCTACAACCCCACATCTGACAAAGGGCTAATATCCAAAAAATATAAAGAACTCAAGAACTTAAACACCACAAAACCAAATAACTCAATTAAAAACTGAGGTACAGAACTAAACAGAGGTAATTCTCAACAGAGGAACATTGGATGGCTGAAAAACATCTAAAGAAATGGTCAACATCTTTAGTTATCCAGCCCTTTAAAAATGTGTATTTGAATGTTTCCAAAGTACAGCTACAAGATAATTGTATGTAGAAATGTTAAACTACATACCTTACCACCTTTTTGGGGGTTAGGGAAGTACTATGAATGAACTTAGAGCCTATGTATACTGTTATTGTTGAAATTTTATCCAGCAATTTGTTTTTTGTTTGTTTGTTTATTTGGTTTGGGTTGGGTTTTTGTTTGGGTTTTTTTTTTTTTGTTTTTTTGTTTTGTTTTGTTTTATGTTTGTTTGTTTGGTTGGTTGGTTGTTTTTGTAGACTTGGCTGTCCTGGACTCACTATGTAGACCAGGCTGGCTTTGAACTCACAATGATCCACCTGCCTCTTCCTCCCGAGTGCTGGGATTAAAGGTGTGTGCCACCACACCAGGCCCTTGTTTTGTTTTTCAAGACAGAGTTTCTCCAGGTAGCCCTGGCTGCCCTGAAATTCTCTCTCTAGAGCATACTGCCCGCAAAGAGAGACAGCTGCTTGCCTCTGCCTCCAAAGCGCTGGAATTAAAGTCATAGGTCTCCACTGTCCAACTATTTTTCATATTTCCACAAGAAGAGAAATGTTATACCTTGAGTTGATTTATTTGTGCTTTCTATTTTGGTTTCAAAGAAGAGACATGAAAATGCCTACACACTAACTCTCATTTTCAACTTTTTTTTTCATGTCTGTTTTTCTTTTTAATGCATATGGTTTTGTTTTATTATTTTTTTTCCTCCACCACTTACATGCTTGGTGCTCACAGAGGCCAGAAGACAGAATCAAATCCCCTTGAACTGTTGTTACAGATGGCTATGAGCTGCTATATAGGTGTTGCAAATTGAACCATGTCCTCTGGAAAAACAGCCAGTGCTCCTAACCACTGAGCCATCTCTCCAGCCTCAGAGTTTTTCATATATTTTTTTTCCAAATTGTTATTTCATTTTCAATCAAATGTTAGTAAAACAAATACATTTTAATTATTGTTTTCTGGTAAATGTCACTGAATAACTGCATGTACTTGCTAAGTTGCTGACATTTATAGAAGCCAGACAACCCTTTTTTCTCTATGACTACAAGGAGGGCAAGCACGAGACAACTGAAAGTCACTAATTATCTCTCTATTTTTACAAAGTAGAGAAGATTTATTAATTAGCTTTAATTTGAGACCTCATACAGAATATTGTACTTAATAATACAGAATATAATTAGTATTTATAATGAAAATAAGCCATTTGACTTTAAAGGGACAGCTTTAAGGTTATAACAAAGTAAGCTTTATAGCAGTGGTTCTCTACTTCTGATCATGACACCTTTGGGAGTCAGACACCCTGCATATCAGATGCGTACATGGCAATTCATAACAGTAGAAAATTCCAGTTATGAAGCAGCAATGAAAAAGGTTTATGGTTGGAGGTCAATACTACATTAGGACTGTATGAAAGGGTTGCAGCATTAGCAAGGTTGAGAACCACTTTTTTAGAGAATGAATAAAACTGATGGAACCAATGTGTGGGAAGTGAATAAAAGGTGTACAATCCATCAGAGTCCCTGAGTGGGTCAGAGCTAACTTCAACTGCTCCTCTTAAGTTCTGCATTCTGTGGTATTGACTTACTTAGATTTGTAGTTACTGAGTGTCCAATTTCTATCCATCCTTATGGATAAAAACATTTATTCATAAAACACAAAAATCTAATTTTGCAAAAATTCCTGACCCTTATAGAAAATTAGAGTCTGAGGAGTTTACATGTCATGTAATGATGCAATGATAAAATATTCAGTTGATAACGGTAGAACACAAACCATTAAGACCAAAACTTAATAAATGGAACTTCATGAAACTGTATAAGAACTGTACAAAAAGATTCTCTACAGAAAAGGACACCTTCATTAGAATGCAGAGTCAGATCACAGATGGGAAAAAGTCTTTAGCATCTATACATCTGATGGGATTAATATCTAGAATGTACAAAGAATTTCAAACACTAATCAAGAAAAAGGTGAGCCAACTAAAAACAGGCCATGGAAATAAAGGAAAGTTTCCAAAAGATGAAATGTGAAATACAAAGGAATAAAAAATATTTTTTAATGTTCAGCCATTTTGAGGTTTCCTCTAATCCTGGTCAGAATGGCTAAAGCCAAAGAAGTAAATGTCAGCTGATGCTGGCATGCATGTGGGGAAAGGATAACATTTATTCACTGCCAGAGGGGGTGAAACTTGGTGCAATAATTATGGAAATCATTGTTTTCTCAAAAAATGAAAATAAAAGTATATCTACTACATGATCCTGTTGTACTAGTATTGGGCATATATGTCCCAAATGCCTGCCCATATATGTTCATTGCTGCTTTATTCATAATAGTCAAGAAATGAAAGCAACATAGATATACATAAACTGATTAATGTAAAAGGGCAATGTAGTGCAATTACACAACAGAACATTATCCAGCTGTTAAGAAAAATAGAATCATGACATTTTTGGGTAAATCATCCTGGGTGAGGTAACACAGACACAGAAATAGAAATGTCGCTTTTTCCCCCCACTTATTTCTGAATGCTATTTTTGAGTCTTCAAATACATGGGTTCTATTTGGAATATCCATAGAGGTCAAGAATTTATTAAGAGTTTATAATGGGAAGGAATATCTTCAAAAGAGGGAATACAACACAAAGGTATAAAAGGATAAATTGTAAAGTGGAATAAGGAATAAATTGGGGTAGAGATTAGAGAGACAGTGTAGAAGGGGAATTATTATGAGGGATGGTCATATGGAAACCTAGTACTAGAGAAACTTTTTGTATCTGTATCTGTGTATAAGTATGCATGCATGTATGTATGTACGTACATATGTGTGTATATACATGCAGATACAGAAAAGAGGAAAATAGAGTTACTAGGGCAACTCTATTAGTAAAGGAGGACAATACTACTAGACATCACATGCTAACTGATAAGAACCACAATACCAAGAACGGATTGCCTCTTTCTGAGTTGCTACCAGTGGGATCACTTAGTGCCCCAAGAATTGCAAGATATTTCCAATAGTCCTGGCCTCCAAGACTTGATGGTAAATCCTCAGTGCTAAAGACACCCAAAACCTTAATCATGAAACAAGGAGAAATCAACCTGGTACTCATCTGTCAGCTTCATCCTAACTAGTAGTTTTCATGGTGCTGGAAGTTGCTATTAATGTAATTAGAAAAGGAATCTTCCATCTCACCAATCTGTGAGCTCTGTAAACTACAACAATGACTAGCCAGATATGATATGCCCACTCGAACAATAGTGCCATGAATAGTATTTGTAGCATAGCCAACCACTTTCTTATTGACTCTAAAGTTCATCCATGATATAGAACCCATACCTTGCATAGTTCAAGGTAACAAGAGCCTATAGCTAAACAGTCATAAGTCCTACAGAAGAGCCCAATTCTACTAAATAGACATAGTGTCAAAATAACTTACTACACACACAGGCCAGATTATCTCTTAGCCCTCATCAGAGAAGAATACACCAAGGCTCAGAAATCTTTGCCCAAGAGGGAGAAGAAAGATAAAAACCAGAGGTGGTTGATAACATAAAGGGAATAAAAAGTGATGTTTCTAGACACAACAGAGCAAATGCACATGATAAACTCACCATGGGTGTAACAGAATACATAAGGCCTGTGCAAGTTCTAACCAGACAGAGTCCCAGCTAGATGACCAAGGTAGGCCTGAAATCCTACCACAAGCTGCAGAGTTATTTGCATTTTATAGCTGCTGGAAGGGGGGGGGGGGCTCAGTTTTACTTAATGATGTGATTCCTGCAGGCAGACCACATGCCAGTGCAGACCACACTCCCAAGGCCAGCAGAACAACATAAAATCACTGGGAAAAGAGAAAAATAGAAATCTGAAGCTTGGACGAGAAGGGACAGGAAGGTGGAGAAGATGATAGCAGGAGAAGTAGAAGGACCTATGCTCAAAATACACTTTAATTGTCAAAGAATTAATAAAATTACCACAATGTCTCACAAATGAATATTTAAACTTGCAAGGTAATATCTATACACATACTTAAAGGGAAGTACAAAGTCATCTTATCTGATAGGACTATCTATACCCTTAAAAGTTAAACTAAAATTGAAGTATATTGTATCACTAAGACAGCAAAGACACCACCACATCACCACATACAAATAATGTGTGAGAAGACAATACGGAAAGATGTGAAAATCGAATGCCAGTCTTGTAACTTTCCTGCAAGATAAAGAATACAAATAAAGTCTATACTTGTCAAAGGGAAAAATTCTAAACTTTTGTTCTATTATCATGCCTGTGCATTTGTAATATTAATCAATAATTTAAAAATATACGATGAATATTTAATGGGGTACAGCTGTGGTCAATCACTAATAATTCCCAGTTATGTGTAACTCTAATAAATATTTAATATTGTTAGCCAAAGATGATCAAGGTGTAGACAAAAATAGCATTAGCAAGTAGAACTACAGTTTGTTTCAAGGTAAAAATCTCTGAATGTCTAACAGCAGAATTGACCATTAAAAAGAAAATGGTAACTAGCTATAGTTGACCATTGAATTATCAGAAACATGGTTATACACACTGCTATTACCAGAAACTTACTGGTTGCCTTCAGCTTGATTCCAGCCTCTTTGGCTCACAAAACAATTGTCTTATCAACCTAGAAGTCACTATGGACTGCAACCCTTTGCATTCTGAGGTCTTGCCTAGTAAATAAGTATGTGTTTTGCAAATAACAGAAATTGTCATTTAAATTTCGTTACACTTGCTTCTATTCACTTTTTGGTATAATGTTTTCTTTGTCTTGTTTTTTTATTTATAAATATTTTATACAATATATTTTCATCATATTCTTTCCTCTCCCAAACTCTTGCCAGATTTGCTCACCTCCCTCACTACTTAAATTTCTGTTCTCTCTCTCTCTCTCTCTCTCTCTCTCTCTCTCTCTCTCTCTCTCTCTCTCTCTCTCTCTTTCTGAAAGTAAAGAAAATCATCCAAGCAATCAAAATTCAATATGACAAAATAATAGGAAACCAAAATGAAAATCACACAAAAAAAGTAGAGAACACTTTCTGTTGACTTAACTATTTCTGGGCATAGAACCTATCCTATTATATAGTTGACATACTCAGTAGCATTCCATTGGAAAGAAATTATTTTCCTTTTTTCAGTAGGTACCTATCACAGATACCTACTTGGATACAGATAGAACTTTATTTTTGCTTTCCTTTCTCAGTGCTGTAATTTTATCAGGTCTTATGCATGATGCCACTGTTTTTGTGAATTCATGGATATATCCTGTTGTATGTGTAAAATAGTGGTTCCTTGGATTTTTGTTTTGTGTTCCTCCCAATCCCTTTGCCTTCTTGTTTACACAGATCACTGACCCCTAAAAGAAGGATTTTGATAAAGGCATCCCATTTAGGGCTAAGTTCTCCAAAGTCTCTCATTCTCTGCACATTGTCCAGTTGGAGGTCTCTGTGTTCCTTACCATCACTTGCAAGAAGACATTTCTCTTTATGAGAACTGTATGATCCACTGATCGAGAGGTATTGGGATTCATTTTATTGCTATATTCCCTCAGTGAAATAATAGTAATAGTTTTTCTCTGGGGCTCATGACACATCTGCCCTCCAGGTCTTGGCTATTTTAACAATGCAAGGTATGGTATCATCTCCTGGAGTTAGCTTAATGCCAAGATTTTTTTTAAATGTGGTTGGTTACTCCCATAACATTCATGCCAGCGTTGTACCAGAACATTACATCGGTAGGTCACTAGTACAGGGTGCTGCATGGTTTGTGCCTGAGTGGTACTCATGACTACTCTTCTCCTCCAGTTTCATGGATGCTAGTCAGTAGAGGGGAAGATTCTAGTTACAAACCAACTTGATTTCTCCATGTTTGACAACATAAGTAAGTTGTATCATCAGCAACAGGGCCTTAGCATGAGTTTGTGGAAAGTAATCAATACCCTTGGCAGGAGCCTATGATATTTCGAACGTCTATGGGGTCCCTTTGGCTAACACTCAAGAACATATCAACTGTTCCTTGCACTGGAAGTTTTATTTGGAGGCATTGTCATCCGCTGTTACATGACTCCATTAAATTCCTTTTGTATATATATTTTAGAAAGCTTCCTTCGTCTGAGTGCCACCTGGTCCCCCCCTCCAGGGCATGGTCAAAGGTGAGGCACCAGAGTATGTGAGAAAGTCATATCCCACTCTCCACTCTACTGTGGAGAATGTTCTGTCCATTGGCTAGATCTGGGTAGGGGTTTAAGGTTTATCGCCTGTATTGTCCTTGGCTGGTGCCTTAGTTTGAACGGGACCCCTGGGCCCAAATCTGCCTATCATAATGTTCTACTTGTAGGTTTCTAGGACCCTCTGGATCCTTCTACTTTGCCATTCTCCAGGGGAGGTAATCCCCCTCAGGAATAGTCATAGGGGAGGGGAATAAGGGGAAAAGAGGAGGGAGGGAAGAATGGGAGGATACAAGGGATGGGATAACCATTGAGATGTAACAAGAATAAATTAATAAGGAAAAAAATTTAAAAAAAAAAGAAAGCTTCTACAGTGGCACTATTAGGTTTTCATATGACTATTCAAAAGGCTTTTGTATGATTTGCACCTTTTCATATTCCTACATGTATCCACCCTCTCATCTCTATCCCCAGTTAATTCTCCTAATTTAATATAGCTTTATTTCTTTATAATATTATACTTTCCTTGACTTGGAAAATACCCCTAATTTGTCCCTTACTGGTGACTTGAAAGACAGACATTAGGCCTTATCTTACCTTGAATTAAGATCCAATTGTCTTCACTCCAATGTCATTAATGCATCTCTAATGTTTAGCCTGGTGTCGGTCATGGTAACAAGTTGGATGAAACAATACCAAGTTCATCAGCAACATATCTTATCTTCTAGAAGATAAGAAAATTCTTCTCTTCACCAATGGATGGAAAAAATCTGAGCTTCATAGGTAGGACTAGGTCACATGTTCATCCTTATTGTCATTCCACAAGAATGACATGCTTTGGCTGAGTGGATGTTCTTGCTCCATAGCAATGCTAAAAACAGAGTAAATGAAAAGGAAACAGTCAGACAATGATAATCACTAAAATTATGTATCTATTATGTTAATGTGAATAGCATCATTTTGTTTGAATTTATAATATAAATGAGGCATTATAAACTAATAATTAAGAATTTTAATTCCATCAGGAATTAAGATTCAAGTGAATTATGTAAATTTAATAGTACTATGCCCCCCAATATATGTTTGAGATCTTCATTACTGCTTAATGAAAATGATGGCCTTCTGCATTGCTGTTTTAGGGTTATCCATTCTATGGAATAAGAGTTGAAATCATATTCCCTCCACAAGAATATGACCCTTGTATCTCAGTCTAAATATAATCAGGAGAATAAGCAAAGAGTTATTTGTTTGCCATGAGTCATTATGGATACAGCTTAGTTATTAACAATTTTGGCTAGACAACTTCAGTAGAAATGTTCAAAGCAAGTTCTATATAAATTCATACTTATTCAAAAAATGTAAACTGTTGGTTAGAAGAGTATATATTTAAAATATTTAAGATGTAATGTTTAGCATAACATTTATTTGTCCTATCTATTTAATTACATTCTCTTACAGGAACATACACAGTTTCTATCCAGTATTTTGTCAGAACTTTGCTATTTCATGCTCTGCTAATATAACACATCTCTAATTTTTAAAGTAACATTTGAGCAAGTCTTCTTCTGCATTCAATTATGTAGCTTTCTTGTATTTATATTTCCCTCTCAATGAAAAAAATGAATTCTACATTATCAATTATATTATTTTTCAGGTCATTTGCCATAACCTCTTTTACATGCATCCTCAAGTAAACCTTCACAATTGTTAATTGGTACCAAACCTTAAATCATTTGCTCATGGTTTACTGCATCATTCTCAGATATCAGAAACTATACCTATACAGTCTCACCAAATGCCTAAACAAGAGACAAACAAGAACAAAAACAATAGACATACTAAAATGAACAAGGAAAAACTTACAGGGCCTCAGATTTACACAGAGAACTATAAGAAACCAAGGAATGCTTAGAACTAGAGAAATAGTATGTCCTGAAGAAGAACATACCAACTGGATATCTATTACCAAATGTCAGTACTGAAGCCTTGAAAACATACGTACAAGTAATATTGTGCAGATAGCAGTTTTATTTATATATTCAATAACACATACACCCTTGTGTGTGTATGTGTGTATATGTATATGTATACATGTATGCATATGTTAACTAATTTAAAAGATGCCATTATGTTGAAAGAGAGAAAAAATAAGCAGGGGTATATGACAGAGTCTGTATGGTCTAAAGGGAAAGTGAGAAAGTATAATAATATAATAATCTCAGAAAGTAAAAGCATCTTTTAAAAACAGAGAGCAGTCAAAAATATTTGTGCAGCAAATATTTTTGGTCAAGGGTAGGGCTGAGAAAATTTTTACTTTGTCTTTGTTACATATGTCACATTCATAATGAGTTAGATATAATTTATAGTTTGAATTTGTTTTCTTTGGTTGGAAATTAGATATTCTGAAAAACCATATATGTAGAATTATAGGTTGTTACTGTTTTTATAGCATTCAAGCCTACACATACTTCAAGAACATTTCACTTAGAGAATTAACTTTTTAAAGTTTTTACCATACATAACAGTTTGGTTCCAGCAATTCACTTGTTTCACTCGTATATCATTGGTTTTCATTACTACTTTAACAAAATGGAAAAAAATAGGACTTGCAACAACTGTTATAGTTGGTAGGCATACGATATTTTCAATAATCCATGGATTCTCTAAATTATTCCTTTATATAAGTCCATGGTCTTGAACGGTGGCTACCAAGTGTCCAGTTTCTAATTAAATGACTAGGATAGAGAAGATGGTATGTCACTTATGTGTTAGTAATCATATAAATTTGACTTTCTTCTTGATATCTGAATTTATGGCCTTGGAATATCTAGTTCTTTTCTTTTAAATCATATTTATCTAGTTACATGTAAGCTTATAAGAAAGATGCCATACTTAGGGGACCAATTTGGGAATGAACCAATGGTAATCAAGAATCAAGTAAGTATGAAAAGGGCCTTCATTACAATGACACTCAATAAAGTACATTTCCCCACCAGCACATACATCTTAAGTTGAGACTTCAAATGAGGCTTAACCCGACCTTGTTCTTCAATTGTAGCCTGGTAAGAGACTCAGAAGAGGAGCAAAAAGCTAAGGTGGGACCAGATACATAATGCACTAAAGCAATGAAAACAACAAAAGTGTTTCTGCTTTAAATCTCTAAATGTATGGTGATATGCCGTATGACAATGAAAATGTTAACTCATCAGATCATTTGCCAGTTATCATATCAGATTATTTGATTTTTGCTGTTGAGTTACTTGAATTACTTATACGTTCTTGGCATTAATTTTTTTTTTCAGAATAGTTGGGGCAATCCAATCTTTAACTATTCCTAAAGTTGTCTTGTATTCTAGTATTTATTTAGCCATGCATAAGATTTTACTTTGAAAAGGTTTTAGTTTATTGTGACTTTTAATGTATGTTTTGAGGATCATTATTCCCTTCTAAAAATACTACATCCACACCAATTTCCCAATACATTTCCTTTTAGTAGTTTTCTCCTACCAGTTTTTGAGGTTTATGTCTTACATTTTGTCTTAATTTATTTTTACTTATTATCTGTCTGCCTAAAAAAGGGGCAAGCTTGGATACAGGCAAAGTCAATAGACAAACTCTGCAAAATCAGGGTAAGCAAGTCCTTAATAGTTCCTGTCTCAAAAATATGTCTGTCAGATATATTAGGCCAGAAGGCTGAAGAAGATGCTTCAACATTATAGAGAGTTTCGGGTGACTATTCAGGTAGCAAACTGTCTCTGTCATCTTCTCGTTTGGAAAGCTACTAACCTGCACTCACTGCATACTCAGGTAATCAAGTTTATTCCTTCTCAGGTCTCTGATGGAGTTGAAGACCAGGTAGCTTAGTTTTATAATGAAGCTTAGTTGTTTAAGGTTTAAGATGTTTTAAGGTCTAGATAGATGTTTTAAGTTGATAATGATAAGATGTGATAGAGATTGATTTACATTCAGAATTTTAGACATGTTATGCCCAAGTCAGAGGACCCCCATAGACCACCAGAGACTAGCCTTATGCAAGATACACAGGGTCTTTATTGAGTAAGCTTCTTCAAAGCAAGGACTGTCAGTTCCCCAATAACTGGAGTAAGGTGATGGCCCTGACTCCTTAGGATATAGGGTTTGTTTATTTATTTATTTATTTTTAGTTATAAATCTTAGCTGCTTTCCACTTTTGTTTTATTTTATTTTACTAATTTATTCAGATTACATCTTAATTGTTATGCCATACCTCCTATTCCTCCCTCCCTCCCGTTTTCACCCTACTCCCCTCCCCTATGTCTGTCACTGTGGGAGACCTCCTCCCCCATTATATGAACATAGGCTATCAAGTCTTATCTTGGTAGCCTGCTTACCCTTCCTCTGAGTGCCACCAGACCTCTACACCAAGGGGACATGGTCAAATATGGGGCACCAGAGTTCATGTCAGAGTCTGTCCGCACTCTCCTCTCAATTGTGGAAAATTGGCCTGTCCATTGACTAGATCCGAGTAGGGGTTCGGCGTTTACTGCATGTATTGTCCCTGGTTGAGGCAGTAGTCTGAGCAGAACCCCTGGGCCCAGATCTGCCCATCATGATGTTCTTGTAGGTTTCTAGGACCCTCTGGATATAGGGTTTATAAAGGCAAAAACTGCAAGTGGGATTTTCCAAGCCTTGGTGAGGAAAGTTTGCCCATAAAGCTGGTTGAAGTAGGGGGCTTGGGCTAAGCTGCAATGGGAGATTTTTATCTGTTTGACATTGTGGTCTTGTCTCACTTGCACCTGATTGGCTGGCCCCAGGTGCAAGTTTCTGGGAGCCTTTACCAAGTGTATTTTTGTGGGCTTTCTTAGAACTCTGGTGAGGAATAAGTTTACCATGAGGACAAGAGAGAGGTTTGGTACAAAATGGCATTTGTTTGGTCCCTACAGATACACCAAGATAAGAAAGATGTTTTCTTCAAGGCTGTCAAATACAATTAGCCAAAACACTAAGAATGTAACATTTATATAATTCCTGATTGTGTCATGATTCTTCTTGCTATATGTAGTTTATTGTATAAATGTGTAATAATATAAATATGTATGTAAAAATAGAAAATAAATTATTAAAATTACAAACATGGTCTTAGTCTTTTACATATAGATAACTTGTTTTCACATCAACACTTATGAGATATTATTCTCTTTCCAGTGAATTTTCTTGGTACCATTGTACAAAGATCGGTTGACTATAAATACAGGTATGTGATCAACTATTAACATATAAATAATAATGTAGGAGCATATCAAGAACAAAATGATATATCATCACTACAAAATAATCAGAATGGCAGAAAATTCTGGTCATGGTGGACCATATTCACAGTGCTTGTTATCAGGAAGCATTAGGAAAGAAATCATCATTCAAGACCATCATAGACAACGAAGGGAGACTCTGTTTGGTTTATATATAAACATGTTTTTGTTTTAACCCAGGTGTGGGATATGGGGGGCTGCTTCAGTTTGTCCACAGCTGTTAGCTGCTTCCTGAATGAGCACATGATGTTTGTCAGCTGTGAACTACCTCATGTGGGGGGATGGTCCTTGTCAGTGTGGATAAAAGTCAGACCCAAAAAGAGACTGGGGGCTCTGAGAATGAAGAAGGCTGTTGATGCTTTCCCTCTGCTCTTCCTGGTTGCCATGCGATGAGAAGTGGTGATATCCTGAAAAGAGAGTTGGACTTGCCCTAAGGATGCTGACAACCCTGAACAGCAGAAGGCTGCTAAGGAAAATGACACCTCATCTCGCCACTAACATTCTTTCTCTCCTCTGTGATGTTTGGGTATGGAAGGAATTGAGGTGGGGTAGGGAGAAAAAGATTTAAGGAACATAAAATTAAAATAAAACTTAAAAGTATGCCAATAGTAAGATGAAAAATAGTGTAGAACATACGAAACTGCCTTACTATCCAGAGTTCCACTATAAAGTATATACCCAAACAAAAGGGACCTAGTATGCTGAAGAAATAAGTGCATTTGTCCATTTCTTTTCAAGATATGCAAACAACCTCAGTGCTCTTCAGTAGATGATAGTATAAAAACATACAATAAAATATTTTTTATTTGTTTTTTGGGTTTTTTCTTTTTCTGTTTTATATTTTTATATTTTTACATTTATATTTATATTATTACACATATATTCTATAAATTACTTACAGCAAGAAGAACCATGAAACAATCAGGAATTATATAAATGTTACATTCTTAGTGTTTTGGCTAATTGTATTTGACAGCCTTGAAGAAAACATCTTCAGAGCTATCCCCATGTAGTGAGATTAGCAATATAAGTTAGCTGCTTGTTCTGCATTTTGAATTCCTCACATCCTGAATGTAGCTCCCCAACTGCCTCCTGATCCCCCTCCTTATCCCTTCTCCCTGACAGGGTTTCTTTGTATAGCCTTGTCTGTCCTGGACTCAGTTTTAGACCATGCTGGCCTCAAAGTCACAGAGATGCTCCTGCCTCTGCCTCACCAAATCCTGGGATGACAGAGATGAACCACTTCCCTGAGTTCCATAAAATATTCTTAAAATAAAAGAATAAACTCTTACTTTCAGGAACATGCATGATCACAGAGGGAAATTAGCCAAGCACAAAAAGGCAAGAACAACACCCGATTTTGTGCCCAGATGCTTGGAAAGAATAGAAGGTGGAAGGAGGTTGGTTAGCTATTACAAAATTGTACTTAAATGATGAAATATATTCTAACTCTCTATAGAACAATATGAACTCTGAACAATAAGTTACTATGTATTGAAAATAGGCACAGGAGAGCATCTGAATATTTCAAGGAAAAGAGTTAGTTATGGAGGTGGAAGATCTGCCACATACACTGAATTAGGCCACATACTATGAATTAGGTCATTGTACACCAAAAACTTGTACAATGTACCTCATGAATACCTGCCATAGCATAGCATCAATTGAAAACTCTATTATCATATTGTTAAATTTGAAAAATGTTTCATAAGTGTAACTTACTTTTCTAATAAACAAGCAAACAACAAGAAGAAAAACAAAGACAAAAAAACTAACTCCAAGGAGCTCAACTAATAAATACAGAGTAACTAAAGATATTAAGAAATAACTCATTACAATGATCTACTGGTAGTCTTGTGCCAGTATTTTCATAAGGAAAATGATCAAGATGTATAATTCTTTTTTTATTAATTTATTCTTGTTACATCTCAATGGTTATCCCATCCCTTGTATCCTCCCATTCTTCCCTCCCTCCCATTTTCCCCTTATTCTCCTCCCCTATGACTGTTCCTGAGGGGGATTACCTCCCCCTGTACGATGATCTACTTGTAGTCTTGTGCCAGTACATTCATAAGGAAAATGATCAAGATGTATTATTCTTAACCAGTGAGAAATGGACAAATATTGTAAAATGCACTCAATAGGATCATTTATATAATGTCTGATATTTGACCCAATTTTAGAAGAGACAAGCTGTCTGTCAAAGGAAAAAAAATCAGGCAAAGAATGAGACTCTTATACAATGTTGGCAAGAATGCAAACTACTACAGTCATTATGGAAAATCGTCTGAAGATCCCTCACAAACTGAGAACTGTTTTCTCTCATACTTTGTTGGAAGATAATAAAATTAAGTGAATACGAAAGCTTTTCTTAAATTTATATCTTGTCATGATGCATTAATCTTCAGTCCTGTGACAGCGATAAATTCTGGATTTTCAAAAATCATTTCCTGGATATAATCTGAATAAATTAATTAAATAGAAAAATAAAATTCATGAAAAAAATCATTTCCTGTATAAGTATCAATTAGTGAAATGAAGAAAAATAAAAGAGCCCTAATCAAAGAGAGTGATTGCTCTTGGTACTTTAGATGAGGTCAGTGGAAACCTCTAGGAGAAGATGATGCTCACATCGGGACATGGCATGTAGCCAGCCTGTTGAAGAATAAAGAAAAAGAGTGTTGAAGCAAGGAACCAACAAGGGCAAAAGGCTTTGAGGATTGTGGGTGCTGCCTTTGGCTTGTTCATAGTTCATTTATAATGAAAGCAAATTGGCTCTACAATCACTGGATCAATGCTACTCACAGCTGTTTTACTTCCTGAGGAGAGTTTCAGGGTAAGCCAAAATTGCCTTTATAATGTCCAAATACCTCTTCTCTGTGACAGCAATAGAACATACAGTTAATGCCCATTATGAGCTCAAATATTCTCTAATGAACAAAGTCATTAGCATTATGATTTTGTAAACTGAACATTCATTAAAGATGCACCTTAATGCAAGTGCAATTTTATTGTGGTTAGTGTACTTTCTTTCCATTGTAGTAAAGTATCTTCATTTATCACTTCATTGTAATATATGTGTATATATTATATATCATATATAAATGAATAATTTTTTACTTAGAAGGCAAACAAAAAGTGTAAACTGACTAAGTTTAGCACTGGAAATTTTATTATGTAAGAAACCTGTAAGTCACAGAATGGTTGCTATAAAAATACTCGCATATTTAGCATAGTCTCTTGTGTAAGTTTAACCAAACACTCCAAACACTGCATCTAACACTCATAATGTTCGTTGCATTTCTATGCCACTCAACCATTAAGTGTGTAATGTATGGTGTACAAGGAATATAGACCTTAACTTATAATTGGCTTACTTATTTATTATACTGTAGATGGAGATTATTTAGAGCTTAAGTTTCAATTGTGATCATTTGAGTCTGTGCTACATAGTATATTGAAATAAAAGGCTGGGGTCAGATAATAAGGGAGGATTGCTCCCCCTTTCTGAGTACTTGGGGAAGGGATAAGGGGGATATGAGGAAGGGAGGGATGATGGGACGGGGAGGAGGGAGGGGGCTACAATCAGCATGTAGAGTGAATAAATTAAAAATTAAAATTTAAAAAGATATAAAACTTGAAGAAGATCTGGAGAACACTGTAAAAGGCAGAAAATCCCTAGAGCTCTCTAGCAAGGGTGTCATCAAAATGGTGATTATCTGTATTAATATGTGATATCAATTAACCAAAGTAGTTTAATGAAATTCCCTTCGTCTTTTTCATAAAAATAAGCAACATTTTTACAAAAGAAAAACAACAGAAGTTGGGAACCTGAGATCCTTAACTGCACTTACATTTCTAACTGCCAATCAAGAAGAGGTACCAATTTTTGATATTATAATATAATAACAACACTCTTATTCCATCTAAAGTTTCTCAAATACCCTTCTCACTCTCCTTAAATTCATGGTCTCCTTTTTCACCAATTGTTAATGCATGCATATATGTATACACATATATATTCCTAAATGTGACCTGTTTATTTGTTTGTATAATGTATGCATGTTTTCAAGGCTGATCACTGGAACTCGACAGCATATTGAAGTGGTCTTCCCAGGACTGAGGCCTTGTGGCCTTTTCCCATCCACTTTGGCAGAGCCATTTTAACTTAATGGGATACACTGTTTTGGCTATGACGATTTTGCTACCATTTTCATCCACACAATATTTATCTCTCCATATTACAAAAACAAGAGCAAATCATGACTGCTCATCATCTTAGCCACCTATAACCAGGGTCTCTGCCCATAGCTATTTATGAAGTCCTCGGGACATGATTCACATATATTCAAACACAAAATATTATTTCAACTATTCTTTCAATTGAATCATGATTTCTTGTGAGGCTTAAAATGCCCAAGAGTGAGTAGGTTGTCTTTAAGTTTGCCAATAGTTCCTTTGTGTTCTGACTTTTCCATGCATGTAGTATATGAAAGTATTATAAATGGATTATCTACTATAGATGCTGCAGCTGATGTCTCTCCTACTAGTTATTTAATCATTCCTGAATTTTTATACAGATTTCTACATTTTTCTTTCAAATAAACTCTAAAATAATTGTCCAGGAGCTTTAAAAATCATAACTGTAGGAGTCAAATTATTAATTTTACTCTTTCTCAAGTCTCTGATGAAGTTGAAGACCAGATAGTTTAATTTTACAATTAAGCTTAGTTGGTAGGAGTTAAGATGTTTTTAGGTCTAGATAGATATTTTAAGTTGATAGAAATGAAATATGATAGATTTTGCTTTACATCCATAATTTTAAATACAGCAAGATAGGAAAGATATTTTCTCCAAGATTGCCAAATACAAATAGCCAAAACACTATCAATGTAACATAATATAATTCCTGATTATTTGTGGTTTTTCTTGTTGTATGTAGTTTATTTTGTGTATGTATAATAATATAAATATATTTAAATTTTTAAAAATATTTAAAAAGAAGGGTAAATTTTACTTAAGTTGTAAATAAAGTTTATCTCTTGGTCTTGAACATATAATTTAGATAACTCAAACTTCATGATAAATACTTAACAATCTACTATGAGATTTGTTATCCTATGATAATATCTTAGTCATAAGCTGTGGGAAGAAGAAAATACAAAATTAATTAGTCAATTATTTGTATACTAAATTAATATGAAGTTCCCTATCCCCTTCAAAAGCTAAAGAAAGTTCAAGGATGTGGGCATTTATTTTCTACCCTGAAGTAGGTTACAAAGTACCAAAGCAACGATGTTCTGTCCAATTGTAAGGATGGTACTGATGACCCTTTAAGGATGAGTCATATTACTGCAGTGTTTTCCATTAGCAATGAGGAATTTTTTTCTATTGTGCTCATTTTATTGGACATTGATTTAATGGATTATATCACAGGTCCTCAAATGCACTGAAATCAATTGACCCTCTCAATAGAAAGCAAACATACTCTACCCCTAAATCACATTTAAAAAGTGATTTAAGTGCACATATTGTATAATTAATCAAAGCTATAGTATTCATTTATTTGATATAGTAAGTGCATTTCCTCAATACAACAGTGAAGCATGCTACTAACTGAAGATCTATGTCAATAAGCAATATGCTATTTCTTTTCCAATTTGAGAATAATGGGAATAGAAAATCATAGATATAAATGACAGGGAGCAGTGGTCATGACAGACTGACTATTATTTTACCTTTGAATCACACTCTCAGTTCCAACATAATCTAATATCATCTGTATCATTCTGCAGAAGATGGCATTTTACCTTAAGGCAGAGAACTGAGTAGAAGACACTCTCAGTGGGCAGCTGTATATAAACACTGAAATTAGACATAACAGGCATCTCAGTTCCTTCTCCTTATCCACCAACTGCAAAATAGTAATGGGATGCTCTGCAGTAAGGACAAGGAGGTGCCAGAAGTTGGAAATGTTTCCTTATTAAAACAAAAAGCCACAAACAAAAAGATAGGCTAACAAACACAAACCACCCTTCTCGTGTGTTTGTAAACATGAGATAGGGAGAATTGGCTCTTACCTACAAGACTGTTCATAAATTTGCTATTGCTATAACATGATATTAAAACTTGCTAATTTATAGCAATTACTAGATGGTTTGGCTCAACATTGTGAAGCCTGGAAGGTCGAAGGTGTTTGGCATCAAGTGAAGAAACGTTTTGCTGTATAAGAACATGGCAGAGGACGGGCGTGGTGGCACACGCCTTTAATCCCAGCACTTGGGAGGCAGAGGCAGGCAGATTGCTGTGAGTTTGAGGCCAGCCTGGTCTACAAAGTTGAGTCCAGGACAGCCAAGGCTACACAGAGAGACAAAAACCAAAAACGAAAAACCAAAAAAAAAAAAAAAAAAAAAAAAAAAAAAAAAAAGAACATGGCAGGGTGTGTCTCATGGCAGAGGAGCAGCCCAGATTAATTTTCCTCTACTTATAGACCCACTAATTCCATGGCAAGGATCCTAAGCACAACTTCCCTTCCTCTATTCTTAAGTGCCTTCCGAATATCAAACTTCAAACACCATTAAGAAAAATTGGGCATACAATTTGCAATATATTAACATTTAGGAGATGATTCCAGACCACAATAAATGAAAAAAAAAAAAAGACAGTTTTTTTCCCACTGGGCAATGGTGACACACACCTTTAATCCCATCACTTCAGAGGCAGAGGCAGGTCGATCTCTCAGTTCAGACCCAGCCAAGAGTAACAAAGAAATCCTGTCTTGAAAACAATAAAACAAAACAGAACTTCAATATTTTCTTCTGTAGGTTCTTAATTTAAATGACTAGTTGATTTTTATTTATTTAGATTTTTTTTCATTTTAGTATCTCTTTCTCTGTGTATTATATGTGTTTGCACGTATAGATACGTATCGTGCAGTCAGGGGCAGAATTATAGTTACAAGCTAATGATTTTGATAGAAGATTAAATGAGAATTATTGATTACAAATCCATATGATCAATATAAAAGTGGCTAGGCTTGGCTGACTGTCCCATGAGCCTTGTACACATGCCTGTCTCTCCCACCCCAGCACTAGGATACAAATATGTACAACCAAATATAACCTTTTTTTCCCCTGAGACAGGGTGTAACTATGTACCCTTAGCTGGTCTGCAGATCACTATGTAGACCATGAACTCACAGAGATCCTCCTGCATCTGCCTTCTGAGTGTTGGGACTAAAAGAAAACATCACTACATCAAGCATTCTCTTTTAAATGCCGGTTCTCATACATACAAACATATAAATATCTGTATCCAGGAGACAGAGAAAACAAGAAAGAATGACTGAAAAAGCAAGAGAGAACAAGGAGAGTTAAAGGACAGTTTATTCAGAAACGATTTTCTTCCTTCACACTTTTTGAGATTCAGAAGAATAAAAACAGCTTTCATAAGATTATTACTCTAACTTGACATATGAACATATGTTCCTCTGGAGACACCTAAATTAACCTCACTTACTCAAGAGGATTAAAAAAATCAAAGTAATACATGGCTCATTACTCTTTTGCAAGCAGCAGTTTTTGTAAAAAAAAAAAAAAAAGCATAGTTTGTAAGATTTAAATGTGTTTGTCAAAACTTCAGAGTTGTCATAATGTCCTATTTATTATGACGGAAATATCTTTTCGATAAACTAAGAAACATCAATTCCTTATATCCAACCTAACAAAAAATCTCTTAAGTGAAAAGTAAAACTCTTTTTTTTTGTGGTAATATCTGAGTTTTTCATCTTATCTGGAGTCAGTTTTAAAAACATCATTTCTCAATGGATTATAAAATAAATACTTATGCACATCTAAATGCATAGTTTTTAATATAACCTTAAATTTCAAACATTAGCATTATAGGCAGACATTTTCTCTACTTTTTATTGTAATATCTAAAGACATACTGTATTTTTTGAGGCAGGGTTTCTCTGTGTATGCTTGGCTGTCCTGGACTCAATTTGTAGACCAGGGTTGTCTCAAACTCACAGTGATTGCCCAGCCTCTGCCTCCCAGGTGCTGGGACTAAAGGCATGCATCACCATGACTGGCTGACAAACTGTAATTTTTTATGTCAGCCAGTAGTACATACTTTCACTGGAATAAGGATCTTTTGTCATCCTGACCACAAGCTATAAAAACATAAATAACAAATTTAAATATGTGTAATAGAATACTGAAAAGAGGAGAGATTTCAGTCCTTGTTACCTGAACATACATGTTCTACCTATCAGAAGCACAGCATCATGTAATCCATGCAATATGCCTAAACACAATATATTCATATAGATTTAAGGAATTTTCCAAGTATATCATTATATCTAATGTTTTTGAATAATGTGACTACAACCATATGAACTTGTCGGGACTCTACCATAAAGTGATACCTTGAATCTAAAGTGAAATATGTGAGACTTAGTGCTAAATGAGAACACTCAACATCTAAGCCTTTTCTTAGTGGTCCTGATTGAGATGACAAAAGCAGGAAAAGGAAAACATATACTTATATTTACATTATGTGCCAAGCACATGAAGTCAATACTCCCTCTAAAATGCATTGAAAAGGTTTGAGAAAACAACCTTGCTACACAGGATTGACTAATATCTCAACATCTCATATCTAGTCTCTACTGTATGTTTATACATTCATTTATAGTAATAGCTCTATGAACTTTGTGGTAGAGGACCCAGATCTGTGTTTCTACTCTGCAACTGTAGTTACTGTATTTGAAGTTCTACAACACTCATTTATGAAAACAAAAGCAGGCTATGCAGGTATTCATATCCAACTGTATTTTGCAAGAGCAGCTCTACAGAACTTATAAAGATGCAGCGATCCATTAAGATGCAATAACCTATGCAAATTTATGAATCATCCTATGCAAAGGTGAGTACCTAAGCTTGTATTCTGAGCACCTGCGTTCAAACAAGCAAGCAAACAAACAAACAAAAACCAAACAAACCAACAAAAAGACATGGAAAAATTCCATGCAACCTTAATGCTGTACAGGACAAAGATAAGATTGTTGCTGGTCAGCCAGATTAAACTAAAACAGCAAGGGCCAAATTCAATGAGATATTCTTCCTCTAGAGAATAAAACAGAGAGTAATGGAAACCTGGAGTCCAAAGTAGGTATACGTCTCAAGAAGGAGAGCCGGAAAGCAGAGGGATAGACAACCATGGTATGTCTCAAAGGACCTCATCTGACTATTCAGCTTCCTACTAGTCAGCTCATGTGAGTAAGCAAAGTAGATGAGTCAGATTCGAAGTGCATAACCACATAAAAAACATCACAAAACAGAGAGGCAAGGGAGAGGAACAATCCAGGAATAGGAGTCACTCACCAGTCAGACCAAACTAGCAATATGGGGGTAAAATACAGACATGTGTCTTGTTCTAGTGGTGGTAACAACTGAGGCTAGAACACACGCTATGCGGTGCCTCAGCTTTAAAAACTTTGAAATACAAGATGTGAAGGAATCCACCTATGTTGAAATAGCATAGTGACAGAACTCAAGTCAGAATAACACTGAAGAGTACTTAAAGGACGACAATCACATCCAACTAGCCAATGGGAAAATGTACACTGGAATGCTGGAAATAAAAAAGTATGAAGCCTGAAAGTATACTTCATAATGAGAAGAAAAATCCATCACCTGATATCAAGCCAGGATGAAAAAAAAAACAGACAATTTTGAAATTGATAAATTTTTCTGCATAAATCAGAGAGCTGAGGTCACAGGACAAACCACCACCCACAAATCTGAAAAGAGAATTGCACCTACTATCAAAAAATCTTCAGAGAAAGAAAACAAACTATAGAATATAAATACCAAGATAACTGCAGCTGTCAGATCAAACTTCAAGTATGAGAGTATGGCAACTTAAGTCTTCTGTTCGTAGTTCATAAATATAAACACCATCATGCTACTTCTCATTAACATTTAATAAATTAATGTAATGTATCACAATATACAGGTGCTTTATAAGATAAAGTATGATAAATGTGTGACTTGATTTTAATAAATATCTATGCATTTTTGGATACCATCAATGCTTTTGGGTACTACTTAAATAAGAATCAACACTAAATTTTTTGTAAAAATTTACATTCAGAATTTTAGACTCACCAAGATAGAAAAAAGGTTTTCTTCAAGTTTACCAAATACAAGTAGCCAAAACACTATGAATGTAACATATATATAATTCCTGAATGTTTCTTGGTATTCCTTGCTGTAGGTAGTTTATTGTATATATGTGTAATAATATAAATGTATATGTAACATATTTAATAAAAATAAAATTTTAAAATTGCAATAGGTATTTTTCCTCAAATATGATTTTTAAAAGCTATATCTTTATATTTTAAAAAATGGGCATGTGAATATACAAGAATTAGTCCTTCTGTCAATTAACAAATTCCAAGCTCTGTTCTTAGGCATCCAAATACATATCTTCTGAGACAACTGAACATTGAGTACATTTATATTAATATTTTATCACATGATTCATAAAACATGCCATAGTTAGCTTGTGTTGTATATGGATCTGACATGAAATGACACAAATTTTTACTTGTGTTTTATTTGTTGCAGTCAGAATACCCACTCTTCTGACAGCTTCCTAGTTCTATCTCAAAGTCAGAATTACTAAGGAATGACATGCGTACAAATTAGTGCTGCTATATTTAAATATATCAAAACATCTACTTTTCTGCATTCTATTTGCCATCCTTGTTCTCTCTGCAGTAGATAATCTGCAGTAGATAGTCTGAGGAGAGAAGAGGCAGGATTGCTAATGAAACTTCATTTCTTCTACCATCCCACTCCACTAATACTCTGTTGACTAAACCATGCTTTATACTAAAAAGTATGTAGAATGGAAAAGGCTGTGAATGGAGAATCACCAGGAAGTTTGCTAGCCAGCTAGGCTGCAGTAGCAATTAACACCAGAAAAAGCAGAAGGCAAAAACTAAGCCTCTTACCTTGTTCCTGAACCTCCACATGCATGCCTGTATTCACATACACATACATACACACAATAACTAAGTATATAAATTATCTTTTAAAAGTTAAATGTCTATATACATGCATGCATGCAAGTGTGTGAATATGTGTGTGTGTGTGTGTGTGTGTGTGTGTGTGTGTGTGTGTGTGTGTGTGTGTGTGTGTGTTTTCTCATGTACATGTGGTACATGCACAAATGTGCTCAGGCACATCAACCTTCTTCATGTGCACGGAGGCTGGAGGAAAACATCAAGTTTCCTTTTCTATCACTCTGCACCAAAAAATTTAAAGTCAGAGTCTGATACTGAAACTCACACTAGCCAGTAACCAACAAGGTCCTGCAGCCTTAGGGTTACTGGAGTTACAGGTCCATACACAGCCACACCTAGTTTTTTACTTGACTGCTAGGATTCAAACTCAAATCTTACTCACTGAGCCAAACAACTTAATTAGTTTGTTTGTTTGTTTATGTGCAGTACAAGAGATTGAACAAATACCCTCAGATTTACTGAGCAACTGCTTTACAAATAAACTGTAGCCCTACTCTACCATCCGTTCAAAATCCTGGGGCAATATTTATAATGGGGATTGAGTGGAGATAAGAAATAAACTCAAACCTGCCATTAAGTGGGGGCAAATGTTACTAGGAGAATAATTGCTTTCCAGACATTTTAAGATAAACATTAAGATAGAATGCATTGATTTCATAATAAATAAATGATGTGAACATTGAAAGTCAATCAATCCATGCAGTTTAAAGATATGAAACTACATGAAATTATGCCTTAAGAAGTATCTTAGGTTAGGCTGGGATTATGGGAATCTTTCACCTATGCGTTTTTTCAAAACTGAGGAAATCAAAGGTTAGATTAAAAGGAACTAGCTCAAAATCAATTTGTTCCAAAGTATGACAATCCAGATGGCCACTGTGAAAAGCAATAAACATAAAGTGGCTGCTGCTGTGTGAAATGCCAGATCAGTGGTGCTGATCAGTTCCTGCTTTGCATCATAAGTGACAATACAATAGAGATGATTGACGTTGAGATACTGTGCTAAAGGTGTTCTAATGTAGGTCTTTCTCATTATCAAAAACCAGTTAGAGACCACCCTCTATAAGGTTAAAAATTATTGAAGTTTAAGAGCCATAGTTTAATGAAGTGGAATTCTCTGGTTCGTTAAAAACTCAGTTGTGTCATGGGAATGGGATTTTAGTGGGGTTCTCTCGGACAACAGCTCAATTGAGTGCAAACCAGTCTCAGTACTGGAACAAGAGATGGCCAGTTGACACTCCATATCCTCCACTTCTAGTAATCCTCATTAGGATCACCTACATACATTCCAGGAAATTTTCTCTACACTTGGTTTCCACACCACCCTCTAAATGCTGCCTCCCCCAATTCTAGCCAACTCTCCCCACACCCTCCCTCCACACCCATCCTCCCATGACCTAACTGCCTCCACCTCTTTCCACCAGACCCAAATCTACTTTAAAATCCATTCTATATCCCCCTCCTAAGGAGTTCTGTGCATTTCCTTAGACCTGTCCTCTTTACCTAACCTCACTGGGTCTATGAATCGTAGCTTGGAAATAATTTAACAACTAATATTTACTTATAAGCAAATACAGACCATATTATCGTTCTGGGTCTGAGTTATCTAACTCAGGATGATTTTTTTTTCTAGTTCCATTCATTTGCCTGCAAATTTCATGATGCCATGTTTTTGGCATCTGAATAATATGCCATTGTGTAAATGTACCATGGTTTCTTCATCCATTCTTTGTTTGAGGATGATCTAGGTTGTTTCTAGTTTCTGGCAATTATGAGTAAAGCTGAAGTAGTAACATGGTTGATCAAGTGTCCAAGTAGTAGGATGTAGCATCCTTTGGGTCTATACCCAAGATTGATATAGCTGGATCTTAAGGCATATAAATTTTCAACTTTCTGAGGAACTGCAATACTGATTTTTATAGAAGCTATACAGCAATGGAGGAGTGTTCTCCTTGCTCCACATCCTTTACAGCATGAGCTGTCACTTGTCTTATTGATCTTAGCCATTCTGAAAGGTGTAAAATGGAATCTCAAAGTAGTTTTGGTTTGCCTTTCCCTGATGGCCAAAGATGTTGAACATTTCTTTAAGTGCTTCTCAGCCATTTGTGATTCTTCTAAAGAGAATTTTCTGGTTAGACCTGTACCCCATGTTTTAAATGAATTATTTGGGTTTCGTATACCTAGTTTCTTGAGTTCTTTATATATTTTAGATATTAGTTCTCTATCAGATATGGAGTTGGTAAAAAAAAAATCTTTATACATTCTATAAGCTGCCACTTTGTATGATTGATAGTGTCCTTGGCCTTACAGAAGCTCTTGAGTTTCATAAGGTCTCATTTATTAATTGTTTATCTTAGTGCCTTCAATGACAGTATTCTGTTCAGAAAGTTGTCTCCTGTGCCAATGTATCTAAAATAGAGTATCAATAAAATGACTCCCAATAATATTCTGCTATACTCATAGGTCACTGCCTTATTTAGTCATCATCAGAGAGACTTCCCCTGACAGCAGTTGGGAAAAGATGCAGAGACCCACAGCCAGGCATTACAAGGAGAGAGAGGAGGGCAAGGGGGTATCTAAATGGGAGGTTTCTATCAAATCCATCCCCTCAGAGATCAGAGAATTCTATAGAAGAGGAAGATTTTACCATCCACAGAGGATGGAAGACACCTGTAAAGCAAGACCCTCTAAATCAACTAAACAAGATATATATGAGTTCACAGAGACTGAAGCTGCAAGCACAGGACCTAAATGGGCCTACCCCAGATCCTTAGCATATTTGTAATAACTATTAGCTTAGTGTATTTAAGGGACTTCAGAGTGAGAAGGAGTGGGTCTCTAACTCTTCTGCGTGGTTTTGATACTCTTTTACTTCTATTGGTTTGCTGTGTTCACATTTGATATTATAGTTTTTTCTTTATCTTATTATATTTAATTTTGTCATTTTGGTTGCTATCTCTTAGAAGCCTTTTATTTTCTAGTGGGAGACAAAAAGGGCGTAGATCCAGTGAAGTAGTGAGGTGGGGAGCAACTGGGAGTAGTGGGAGGGGAAACTATAATCAGGATATATTGTATGAGAAAAGAATCTATTTTCAATATAGAAAATATGAATGAAAAAGAAGCAATATTAAGGAAATAAAAGAATTTAGATAATTATTCACAGAGATTCCTGAGTAAATCTGGTTCAGAAGCACCAATAGAGGTCCACAAAAGTCTTATCAGGGGAAGATAAGAAAAAAATACTCATAGTCCAGGAAGGAATTAAAAAAATGCCAACAAGAAAAATGGACAATTATAGAGATATAAATATAACTTGAGGGCCAAAGGATTGTGTGTAGACAATAGGCTTTTACTCTGAAACAGGGAGCCAAGGAAAAGACTGATGAAATCTGTTGTAACTATCAAGTTGCTGTGTTAGCAATGAGGTGTAGAAGCAGAGACTACTAACAAAAGTTCGCTGCTGTAATCCAGGAGGGAAGAGAATGGCAGTTCTCTTTTTGTTTAGTAGTGATGATGTGTGGTCATAAAATGAAGATATGGTGCTATGAAGAGCAGCACAACTCCCTCACCATACACCTGTGGGACAACGGAGGCAGAAAATACTGGGAGACTCCAAGTTTTAGATCTGGTAAATATAGTACTCCAATCACCAACTCTCATTTCAAGAAAGCAAAGGAAAATGGGGGCGGGAAAAGAGAAAGGCACAGGGACAAAGAAAAATTTAATTAGCATTAATTGTTAAACTTTGTTAAACATTCTTTTTCTTGGAATATGGTTGGTATAAGGAGAAAGAAAAGAAGTTAAGTAAAATGCAAATTATTCCACATATTACAAAGGTCAGTTTTTTTTCTTGCTAACTGAGCCTCTGTCATGATTTTTATCTAAGTTAAAGCCAAAAGGACGCATATTGCCAAGGAGGAAAAAAACAAAATAAACACAGTGGTAAAACTCCCTCACAAATTGAGTCTTGCCAGGTAACTCAAGTCTACACTTAAAGGATGATTACAGTTACAATAGGCATCTAAAATGGCAGTAATGTTTGCTTTACTGTCAGAAGATTTTGATTAATTTTTAAGTTATCATACTAAGTAATGGTTTTATTATGGCATTTATGTACACACATCTTTATGCTCTATTATAAAGGATTCCTCTTCCTATTTTACTTTCCTGTAGTTCCTCTTAACTGATATTCCCCCTCCACTCCCAATTTGTCCACACATCTGCTCTCTTTCCACATTTACTCCATTATCTTCTGTTCCTGGCTCATTTTTTAGTTTCAGTAATAGACACATGTAACAACCATCACATGCACACACACACACACACACACACACACACACACACACACACACACACACTCATATGCTCATACCTTTATTTATATAAATGTTATACATACTTTTTAATGTTGCTATTGATTTTCTGAATCTGGCTTATTTCATTTACCATAATGATTTCCTGTTCCACCCATACTTCTGCAATTATCATGATTCTATATTTCTTTCTAGGTGAATATAAACCATTGCATTAATCACGTTTTCTTTACCTATTCATCTTCTGATGGACAGCTGGAGTGGTTCTACTTCTGATCTAGTGTGAACGGAAGAGTAATAAAAACGGATATATACATGGAAATTCATCACAATACATTATTAAAGAAACTAAACTAATTTCATGATATTTAATGTTTATTAAGTCTGAAAAACGAAATTAGATGGTACAAACAGATAGATAGATATAGATATAGATAGATAGATAGATAGATAGATAGATAGATAGATAGATATCCTAAATTTTTCAAAACCAAAATTGTGAGACTTTAAACAAGAATACTATTAAATCTTTAAAATTAATATATATCCCACAAATTTGGGTATGTTGTTCCTTCATTTTCATTGAATTTCAGAAACTCCTTGATTTCTTTCTTTATTTCTTCCCTGACCCAGGTGTCATTTAGCAGAGAGTTGTTTAGTTTCCACATACGTGTAGGCTTTTTGTTATTTCTGTTGTTGTTGAATTGCAGCCTAAGCCCATGATGATCTGATAGGATACAAGGTATTATTTCAATCCTCTTGTATCTGTTGAGGCTTTCTTTGTGAACTACAATGTGATCAATTATGGAGAAGGTTCCATGGGGTGCAGAGAAGAAGGTATATTCTTTCTTGTTTGGGTGAAAGGTTCTATAGATATCTGTTAGATCCATTTGACCCATGGCATTGGTTAATGATGTTATTTCTCGGCTTAGTTTCTGTTTCGATGACTTGTCCTTCAGTGAGAGTGGGGCGTTGAAGTCTCCCACTATTATTGTGTGGTGGACAGCAGGTTACCAAGAAGAGACTTGATACCCTATGAGCATATACAGGGGGAGGTAATCCCCCTCAGGAACAGTCATAGGGGAGGGGAATAAGGGGAAATTGGGAGGGAGGGAAGAATGGGAGGATACAAGGGATGGGATAACCATTGAGACGTAACAAGAATAAATTAATAAAGGAGGAAAAAAATAAAATTAAATTAATATATATGAGGGGAACTAAGTGAGAGTAACAGGAAGTACTTACATCCATATTTGAAAGTATCACAATATAAATCATAATTTTTGTTATCAGTAATTTTAAATAAATGCACCATAATGCCACATCTGCTAAGTGCAGGTAAAGCAATACACACAGGTTTCCACAGTGAATTGTTTTACACTTTGGAGGAACAAATAACACAAAATACTCTCAGCAAATTTAGTAGAAAGCATTTCTATATTTGTGATAGCATGATCATATGCATTTTAAAATTTTACACAAAATCTAACTATGGTTGTATTTGTTTTGCAATAGATGCTAAAATTACAAGGCAATAGTCTAGCCTATAGAATAGACTTTAAAAGAAGAAATGAGAAAATTGTAACCTGATAAAAGGTAGCTAAGTAAAATTTTAACCTTATGATAGACAGGTGTGTGTGTGTGTGTGTGTGTGTGTGTGTGTGTGTGTGTGTGTCTGTGTGTACTTTCAACACTTCTATTCAACATTGCAATGAAAGTCGTTTTCAGTATAAAGACAAACAAAAATGTTATAAAGTGAAGAATCAAAGAAAGTCATAGACAAATATTCATTTATTGTTCACAATATCATATATTAAAGAAGTCAAGACAACTGGCTACTGAAGCCAGTAAAATATTTGTCTAGTACTAGGAGCCTAGCTTCACTGTCCTCTGAGAGACTTCATCCAACAACTGATGGAAACAGATGCCAAGGCCAAACAATAGCCTGGGCTTGAGAAGACTTATGGAAGAGTGCGAGGACAGATTGAGGGAGCAGGAGGGGGTCAAGAACACCACAAGGAGACCTACAGAGTAAACTAACCTAGACCTGTGGGCGTGACAGAGACTGAACCACCAACCAAAGATCATGCTTGGGCCCTCTACATATGTGTAGCAGATGTGCAGCTTGGGCATCATGTGGGCCCCCTAACAACGTGAGTAGGAGCTGTCTCTGACTCTTTTGTCTACCTTTGGATCCCTTTCCCCCAGTTGGGCTGCCTTGTCTGGCCTCAGTGGGAGAGGATGACTTGATGTGCACGGGCTGGTTGGTACCCGTGAGTGGGTCTCTCCTTCTCCTAGGATAAGGAAATGGAGATATGGGTGACAGGGTAGTAGGGACTGGGAGGAGAGGAGAGAGGGGCTGCAATCAGGCTGTAAAGTGATTAAGTAAATTAATTAACGGAGAAAGAAAATAAATGAGAAGTTTTTCTTATTTTAATAAAATGTTTTCTTCTGCAAAAAAAAATGTGTCCAGTTCATTGCTATACAAGAATAATATACAAAAGTTTAAAGTGTTGTAACAACCTAGCAACAAACAGAATACAAAATTAATATGATCTTTAAAGGAACTTAGAAGTTTAAAAATATATTATAAAACTTCATAATATTTAGCTATTAATTCTCCCCAAACTGACCTATACAATCTTAGCTAAGTATTCAATAATCCTTTCTGAAAATGTGACTGTTTTAAAATATGAAATTTAAAAGTTGTAGAAATGTTTTCTAAATGTTAGGCCATTTCTTTTAGGAACCTAAAATGTTTTAAGAGTTTTTTAAGCATTCAATATTTTTAATTATAAGACACATTTGTTACTAGAGCTAATTATTTCATGTGTTCTAATTGGAATATTGATTTTCTTACCGCATATACCTCTAGAATGCTACATGTTTCATTAGGGGAAAAATTGCACAGTAAATGTCAACTTATCTGTTAGATGTTCAACTAAAAAAAGAAAGAAAGAAATTCTCAATACATATGTTTAGAAAACATTGTACTATAAAGTTCTTCCAAATCATCATTCACTAAGAGAAGTTGTATAGTATAATTCATCAAAGATTGAAAATTTCACAAATTGTAATATATACATGTCCAGTAAGTATATCAAAATGCTTCCTATATTATTGCATCAGGGAAATAAAAATTAAATGTTAATAAAGTGAGATTTAGTTGATTGATGAAAATAAAAATGACTCATGTCAAATGTTGATGAGGATATGAAGCAACTATAGCAGTAATTTTTTACTATTGGCAATGCAAACATGGTAAAAAAAACAAACAGAAATACACTGTAAGGGCCAAATTAATGCCATATTTTATATGTAATGTATATTCTACAATTAATGCTGTGGTCTGTGAGAAGTTGTCCTCCAGGTGATTTCACTACTTCTTGCATTCCATTCCGGGAAAGACCACACACTGCCATAAACTAAACCTGCCAGCACTCTCCATAAACTCCACCGGAACAATTAGATACAATTAACGCCCAATGATCCTCTGAGATAAAACAACTTTCCTGGAGATTCATCCTCCTGGACCCAACCTGCCTGAAGACTGACACTCCTGAGACTCACACCTTTCCCTTGAGATCCAGCCTCCACCCAACCTGCCTGGAGGTCGACTTCCCTGTGACCCTTACGCCGAGGTACAGTTTTTCCTTATAAACCCATTACCCTTGAAGCTCTGGAATCAATCTCCTAGCCTGCTGCATCAGGAAGTGCTGTGATCCAAAGCTCTGAGCCCGTAACACAGGACTCTGTGTATATTGCATCGATATCGAGTCCTGGTGGTCATTTTTTGGGGTTCTTGCAATCTGGGTAATCTTGGGATAACAACATAACAATAATAACAACAAAAACAACCACACTTGAAATCCATTTGATAGCTTCCCCCAAAATGCTAAACTAAGCAAAGGCTTTCATACAAGCCAACTGTTCCACTTACAAATATTTAATCAATAGAAATGAGAAATTAAAATACTTGCCTATGAAAATGTTTATGCACAAATGATTACAGATGGTTTACTCATTATAGCCCAAACTGTGAATCCCTAAATGGCTATTAATAGGTGAACACATAAAAATGTTGTGGTGTAATCATTCAAAGGAATATTGTGAGCATTGAAAATTAAAGAACTAATGATAATTTACAAATGAATAGCAACATGCTAACAGATAAGCCAAACACAGACATGTATTGCATGATTTATTTGTGTTAACTTTAAGGAAAAAAACACGCACATACGCACACGCACACACACACACACACACACACACACACACACACACACACACACATGTGCATTTGTGGTTTAGTCATTGGGAAAGTTCCAAAGTTAACAGTGGCTGTCTGTGACTGGATACGGAGAATACACATAACATAACTTTTGAGATAATAGTTGAGTTTTTATTGATGTACACATGCTTTTAGTTGAGTTTACATTGATGTACACATAAAGTGGCTATGAGGGAAATAATAAAATTTTGTTAGGGTAAGTTTTCTTCACACTGTGTGAAGCAATGTCTCTGTTTTTTCAATTGCTAATTCTGTACCAGCATAATGCTAAGTGCCAAAAAGATTTTGATATTGTCAAATGTATTGCCCATAACCAGCTTTATATTTATTAATAATTTGTCCTTCTACATCTGCTCGGATACTTGAAAGTCTGACGGCGCCTTGTTGATTGGTTGCAATAAAGAATTAACAGCCAATATCTAGGGCAGGAAGTGAAGGGCAGAGCTTCTAAGAGAGAGAGGGATGATGGGAAAAGAAAGCTAACATGGGAGATTCAGGAAGAGACATGGAAGAGAACAGCAGACAGGAAAAGGAGCAGAGAGGTAGCAGTGGCAGGTCATAGGC